>NC_086318.1:300888991-301198991 GCF_036172605.1 Pelobates fuscus
CAGACTGAAAGAATTCAACAGCACAGTCTAGATCTGGGATAATGTTAAATCTGTGCCATGGGACGTTCTTGATGTCATTAAGAAAGGATTCAAGATTACATTTTTTGATGGACCTGGTGATTTTAACCTTGGGAGAGGATTTAGTAGCCTTTATTTTGCGCACGCAGTACACTAAACAGTGATCACTGAAACGGTTAGGGAGAACACTGGCCTCCTAGATTCTATCAGGAGAAGTGGAGAGAATCCAATCGAGCAGGGTATGGTTATGGCTTTTAATGTTTATGCGAGTTGGGGAGGAGATTAATTGCGTTAGCTGCAAAGTCTTAAACCAAGGCTCCAAGATATGATAAAAAGACAACAATAGTGCTCGCAATATAATAAAATGAGATCTAAAAGAGATAAAATTATACTCACAAGTGTAGAGCAGAAAACACTGCACTATTGATAAAGCGTTGGTGGAATGATCCCCACCTCGTATTTCTTTGAGTACAGGAACATGCCAGGAAGAATAAAAAATAAAATAGTGCATATAAAACATAATAAAAAGAAAATTGGTACAGCTTTGGTGACCAAAAGACTTTTGTTGCTAAAATGCACAAATTAAAACCATTCCGCGTTTCATCATAGAAGATGAAGAAGAAACGCGGAATGGTTTTAATTTGTGTAAGGATCATTCCTTCAACGCTTTATCAATAGAGCAGTGTTTTCTGCTCTACACTTGTGAGTATAATTTTATCTATTTTATATCTCATTTTATCATATTGAGAGTACTATTGTTGTCTTTTTATCATATCTTGGAGCCTTGGATACCCAGATTGTATTGATGGACGCACCTCTCCAGCATATCCCTTAAGCAGGGATCATACCCCTGTACGCCCTTCATTCCAGAGCTGGTTATAACTCTTGTAAATGTGAGTGCACTCAGTGGTGTATTTTGGATTTGTGCTGCCCTAGGCACAACTAAATTTGGGCACCCCCAAAATCTAAATTTGCCCCCCCAATGCGTGTCAAGGCCATTTTTGTGACTGACAGACGCATGCCCTCATTGATACATGCACTGATATACACTCACTGACAGATACACAGTCATTGGCACACACATACAGTCATTGGCACACACTGTTTAACCAACACACACTTTCACTGACAGACACACACTGACACACCCACTGACTGACAGGCACACACTCTCAGACACACATAAAATGACATACACACACTGACACACACTCACAGGCACACCCATTCTCACTCACAGACACACACTGACTTCTACACTCACTCACTCACAGTAAGGTGGACGGCCCCAGAACACGAGGCAAACAAGGCATTTGTCTAGGACAGTGGTAGTCAACCTTTTTCTACCTACCGCCCACTAATGCATCTTTTTGGTTGAAAAAAATTCCTTACCGCCCACCAGTTTTCACGCAAATGCGGAATATTTTTAAGAAAGGAGGGTGTTTTAAAAAAAAATAAATGTACGTACATTTATCTTTTTATTTCTACTTAATGCAGGTTTATAAGGTTTTTAACTTTATAAAGTTTAATGAGAAAACAATAAAGTAAATTGAAATTACCTTTACTAGTGATTAATGAGATCCTTGAGGTTGATGCTGCGAGACTAAATATTTGATATCTGGTTCGATTTTCGTAAGGAACAAACGAAGGTCTCTTTCAGTGATATTCAGACGACTTCTCTGTTTGCGCATATGATTTCTCATTTGTGCGTCAGCTCATCTCCTCTCCCTCCTCAATTCCCCTCCCCACCTTTTTTCCCCTTTTTTCTATTTTTTAACCTTCCTTATAGCAATGCCCAGTAGGAAGGCTGAGCTAGGTAGCCCACTTACTATAGTCCACTATAACAGACAGGCACACATACAGACACACATACAAGACACACACATACACACACACGACACACATACAGACACACACACACATACAAGACACACACACACACATACAAGACACACACACACACACATACAAGACACACACACACAAGACACACGTACAGACACATACACACATACACACACACACACATACAGACACACAAGACACACATACATACAAACAGACAGGCACACATACAAACAGACACACACAGACATGCACACACACACAAGACACACACACACACACATACAAGACACACACATACACACGACACACATAGGACACATACAGACACAGACAGGCACACATACACACATACATACACACACACAAAGACACAGACAGGCACACATACACACAAGACACATACATACAAACAGACAGGCACACATACAAACAAACAGACACACACAGACATGCACACACACATATAATACATACATAGACACACACACATGCAGACACACAAGACACACATACAATGACACATACATACAAAGACAAGACACACATATATACAGACACATACACACACACAAGACATACATACAAAGACACATACAGACAGACACACACACAAGACATACAAAGACACACACACACAAGACATACCTACAAAGACACACAGACAAACAAACACACACATTATATTTAAGTCACCCTCCTGTTTCCTACCTTTAAGGTGCAGGAGGGTGACTTTTCCTGGGGTCCAGTGGTGGCTCAGGTGGATGGGAGTCAGAGTTCCCACTCTGACTCCCTGGTGTTCCTCCCGCGCGGCTCTCAGTTTTAGCTGGGAGGAGTGACCGGGGAATCACTTCCTCCCAGCTCTGTGATGTCATCACAGGGGGCCCGGTCGCGCTGTTAAAGCGCCCAGCACTGACCGGGCCCCCTTACAATCCGCATCCATTGGGTGGCCCTGACAGCATGGGCCACCCGATGGACACTTTGGAAGGCGGCCCCGGCGGTTTACCGCGCGGGCCGGAGCCACAAATGGTCACAGCGGTACCCAGTCGCACGGGTATCGCCGGCTCGCACCGGGCCGCTCGCACTATCAACCTGGAAATCCCTACCGCCCACCTGGAATCCTGAAACGCCCACTAGTGGGTGGTAGGGACCAGGTTGACGAACCATGGTCTAGGAGCTTGGGGTGGAATTTTTTGCCGCCCCCCCCCCCTGAAAGTGCCGCCCTAGGCAAATGCCTTGTTTGCCTTGTGGTAAATACATCCCTGAGTGTACAACCAACTTTTTTTCATACATTTTATCCCTGGATCTTGCCTTTTTGTACTATTGTCTGTTTTCGTCTCTGCCTTTTGTCTCTCCACATATACAAATATTTTAATTCATCCTGATGGATCAATTCCTGATGATCGCACCCCTTTTTTATCCTGCTATATTAGTGAGACTTTATTTTTAACTACCGACTCAATTGGGGCATTACCTTACCTGTTTTTGTACTATTTTCTATCTCTTTCAAGGGTTGGAGGGACTCCCTTTGTCAAGGTTGCTGCCTACCTACATATTGTTTGTAAATTAGCACTTACCTTTTGTTGTTCTTTGTGTACCTTTTCACTTAATGTTATCACTAACTAAACAACATTTAATCTATAAGAGGCTTGTGATTTCCTTATTATAAAATGCATGAGTTTGCATATATGTGTTGAATCTCATCTGCCACTTGCCTGTCCAGTCCCCCAGGTTATCCAAATCCTTCTGTTACATCATATTCTGTTATATCATATTCAGACTGTATTATCCTGACCAGTTTAGCATCATCTATCATCTGCAAACATGATACATTACTGTCAGTGTTATCTGCAAGACTTGTATTACTTTTGTTCAGTTTG
Source organism: Pelobates fuscus (assembly GCF_036172605.1). Taxonomy (NCBI): domain Eukaryota; kingdom Metazoa; phylum Chordata; class Amphibia; order Anura; family Pelobatidae; genus Pelobates; species Pelobates fuscus. The sequence goes on from NC_086318.1 coordinate 300,892,735, forward strand.
AATTCTCTGCACTCTGTCTTTAAGCCAATGTTCTATTCAAGAACATGATTTTTCATCTAAATCAACTGATTTCAGTTTTAATAGTAACCTTTTGTGTGGAATTGTAGCCAATACCTTAGCAAAAAAAAGTAGATCACATAAACACCAAAATCTATATCTCTATTAACTTCTTCATTGAACACAATTCAGTTTGTTTGGCATGGCCTTTCTTTCATAACACCATGTTGATTCCCGCTAATTATATCGTTATTCAAAATGAAATATTGAATATTATCCTTTAACAACTCTTCAAATAATCTCCCTGCCACAGATGTTAAACTCACAGGTTTCCGGGTTGAGCTTTTAAATCTTTTTTGAAAATATAGGTACCACACCTGCTTATCTTTAATTCTCTGGTATGATTCCTGAAATAAAAGAATCCTGAAAGATTAAAAACAGGGGTATGGATATTTCCACGCTAAAATCCCTAAGCACGCATAGATGAATATCATCTTGCTCTGAGGCTTTGTTTACCATTAACTTCATTTAATTGCTATAGAAATTTATTCTGTGTTAACCAATCATCTGTTTGCTGTAAAGCTTTTTTTAACAGGAATTTGCAAATCTACAGCAGAAAATAGTCTTCTTCTCTATATACTGAAGAAAAAAAATATTTCACATTTTCTTTGTCCTGATCCTTCTTGATTAAAACACCTATCCCAGATTCCAATGGACCAGCACTTAAACTCTTAATTGTTTTGGCATTAATGTACTTAAAAAAAAAACTTTGGGGGGTTAGTCTTACTTCTTTTTATTTTCTAGTATAGCCCATCTAATCACTCTTTTTCAAGTCATATTGGAATGCTAACATTTGCTATAGGACACTATTGACCATTTGATCAATAACTGACCCTTTTACTAAATCACATTGGTTTTAATTAGCTTTTTTTATATTTTTATGTTTCTCAGTGATATGGTATGGTATGGTATGTATTGACAAATGTACTTTTGTGAAATTTGCATAAAGACCTTCCATTTATGTGCTCTGTGCTTTTGCCAGTGAATAGTTCCTGCCAGTTAACTGGTTGTAAAAATACTCGTATACTAATTAAATTAGCCTTTTTGAAATTAACTAAAAAAAATCCATTTATATGGACTTTACAAAAAATGCTTAATGTCAAATCATACCAAATTATGGTCAGACAAGCATTAATTCTAGTTGGTGCTTCTACTAATTAAGACAATAAAGTGTCATTTATCAGGTTCAAAAACCTGTTTCACTTAAATGTACTACTAGTTCCTCTAGTCCAAACAGTGTCTGGATAATTAAAATTGTCAATGATGAACAAATTACCCAATTGTGCAACCTTATTACTTTGAGATAACAGTTGATTCTTCACAATTAGAATTAATGTTTGGGGGCTTGTAACTCAATTGAACTAGTAATAAATGTCCAATTTTTCTTCTTATGCACATTTCTACCTTTAAGGATTCCACATGTTCACCTGTATCATAATCACATTCCAATTCTTTAATACTTTACTTTAAATTGGGTTTAATATATAGACATACCCAGACCCCTTTTTTATGATTTATATCCTTCCTAAATAATGTATAGCCATGTAAATGAATAGCCCAATCAAGTGTTTTATCCAGCCAAGTCAGAGTGACCCCAATTAAGTCATACCGTTGCTTGTATGCCAATGTCTCAAGCACCCCCATTTTCTGACACAAGCTTCTTGCAGACATTTAAAGTTATCATTTGTTTTTTTTACTTTTTTTGAACTACGTGTATTTAATAGGCCCATAATATCTTAGGATACACTGTCCCATTGAATATAACAAGAAGTACCCATAAAAGCACAGGTTTATGTACTATTTTTAAAGCAACAAACTTGTGTTTTATTGTGAGTACTTCTTGTGACATTGAATGGGACAGTTGCTTGTGCGGATTTATTTTAGATTTAAACACTTGTTTTAACATACTATTATCCTCAATGCAATGATATGTATGTTAGATTTATAATTATGCATGTATATGCCAGTTTTTAATTTCACATAAAAATGTACAAGGTCACATGTCATCTCATAATTTTACCGTGAAAATAAAAATTTGTTAACTTTTATCAGTAATGTGTCTAGGCCTATGTGGCTCTCTGAAAAAGCCCTATGATATGGCAAAATGCATCAGTGTTATTAACCTTATTTTATTATTTTATTGTTTTACTATACTTAATAAAGATAGATATTTTATTGCAACTATCTTGGACCATCTTGTCTGATTTTGGAACTCTATGAACTTAGTTCTCCAAGGTGTATAACCAGAACCCTATGGAGTGCACAAAACCTTACTTTGCTCCAGAGCTAGTAAGTGAATTTTATCTCACCTACCTTACACACAGTGTGCACTATATATTTGTTTTTTGTCGTTTATATATACCACGAAGAAATTTCCATTTGTTTGCTTTATTTCATATTCACTGGACTATCTACTGTGATCTAGAGACATATATCCTTAAGCAGGGATTATACCGCTTAAGCAAATTCCACAGGAGCTATTTAGCTCCACCTCCTGTAAGTGCATCTCTTTTCTCCTAAATACCACACTACACGTACTATACTAAATGATTCCTCCTTTGACTTCCAGTTTTTTAATGCATACATAACCTCAGGTCACATTAACACACTACTCTCAACTCCTTCCTACTACATCCTCATATGTCTTCTGGATTAGATGGATTCTGGCCTGGGTTATTTTAACTGCCTCTTGCAATTACAAGTAACTTTTCAGCCTCAAAATAAGCTAAAAATCCATAATAATGCGATGCAACTATTGAAAATAAGAGACACCCAATAGGAAAAACCTGACGAAAAAATATAAACCCAAAGCAACAAAAAATAGATACATTTTGCCTCACAAGCGGTTAATGCAAAATGAGGACCGTCATCAGTAACATCCCCTTGAGGACCAGTGACGCCCTGAACCGTCATCACGGAAAACGAGCAGCGGGAGCGATCAGAGATCGCTTCCGCCAAAATCCCGCAGTTACTATCTGCCAGACTTGCGAGGCAGATAGTAACAGCCAATTCTGCCCCTCTCTCCTCTGTAGCGTTTTGCGAGGGAGAGAGAGATCGTGGTATATTGTTGCCAGCAGTGTTGCCAGAACCTTTGAAGAAGAGTAAAAAATTAATAAAATTCCCTTTTAACCCCCTCCCTGCCAAATCCTGTTACAGCAGTGCATTTGTACTGTCTGTATTTTTTTTTATTTTTTTTTGCCCTTAAGGGTACATTTTTGTTAAAAAGCTGTGTTTTAATCTGATTTTTTATAAGCGGCAAATTTTAGTTAGTCAGTTTCCTTCCCCCAAATCTCCATTAGATTATTTTTGCAGGAGTTAGTTTAGGGATTGCCGCTAAAGGAAGTTTTAGTCTCTTTTAGTCTGTTTTAGTCATTTTAGCATAGGGTTAGGTAGATTATAAAAAAAAAAAATTGTGTGTTAGTAATTTGTTAGTTTAGTGTCAAGTTAAGTAGTGTGTTGCTTAAACATGCAGCGCATGTAGAGTTTGGTGGAGGGAGGCATATGCCTTCTTGGCGTCAGACTCTGAAGTCACTGACACTGCATCTGATTTTGACCCAGGTCAGTTTTCTGACACGTCTAGTGACATGTCATCTGTGTGTGAGCCGGCTGCAAAAAAAATTGTACTTCCTCTGCTACGCCGAATGTGGTACCTCCACAGTTAGCTGAGTCACACATCCCCCCTTTTAGTGCCAACACAGGCATTAATGTCAATGTGAATGACTTCTCCCCTATGCAATATATGGAGTTATTTTTAGGGGATACCATCTAGGAGGAGATTGCTTCCCAGACTAATCACTATGCTACCCAATTTATAAATACCAGCTATGAAGTCAGGGAACATGCTTGGCATCCCACAGATGTCCCTGAACTGAAAAACTTCTGGGCTCTTACTATGCTCATGGGGATTATAAAGAAGCCATCAATTCACTCTTACACCCAATATACAATGCCCTGGCATGTCATCTTTATAAAAAATATATACTTTCATGATGGTAACATTAACTGTGGGATGCAAAAATAAAGCCAAACTGAAGATAGGCCAAGCATTCCTATATATCAAGTTGAAAAACTGACATGCACAAGTCTCTATCGTGGCCTTTTAGCCCCCAAACAACCCAGCAAGCCTATGCATGGGTGGTATCACTGTACTCAGGAGATGTTGGTGGACACATATTACTGTTTTTTTTGGCAGCAACACATAACAGGATCTGTGAATTTATACATGAAATTCCAATGTATGTGAAAAAAATCAAACAAAGAAATTACCTATGTGAAGTTTGGCAAAGATTGGTGGTAAAATGGCTGCATAGAAAATGTCAAAATATACTTAAATGAATACCCTGGGTTGTCTACTTTAAAATAATATGTACATGTCGCATGTGATTCAAAGATTTATGACAGATAAAAGTGTTACAATGTCACCATTGATACATTATAAAAATACATATTTTGAAACAGAAATGTCGTACTTGCACTTATAGCCCTATAACTTGCAAAAAAGTATGTAAACACTGGGTGTTTTTAAACTCAGGACAAAATGTTTAATCTATTTAGCAGTATTTTCAAGTAAAAGTAAATTTATTTTTTATTTTTTCCACCATATATTTTATTTAGTTTTTAATTAAATTATATTACATAATACAAATAATGGTATGTAAAGAAAGCCCTTCTTTTCCTGAAAAAAAAAATATATAATTTGTATGGGAACAGTAAATGAGAGAGAAGACAATTACAGCTAAACACAAACACCACAAAAGTGTTAAAACAGCCCTGGTCCTTAACGTACAACATGGCCAAGATAGTCCGGTCCTGAAGGGGATAAAGGCTTTCCCATGATTTTAATTCTCATTTGAGCACTCTGGTTGGATTGTAATCAGAGTGCTCTGAGAGACACAGCTTACTACTCTCAAGACTTGCCTTGGAATATTACCATGTCAAATCTTGAAAGAAGTGAGGTTGTAAACCTCCCCTATAACCCTGTTTGCTATGCCATGAATTGGGGCATGTCACTGGCTGCTCACTGTAATAAAATACTAGCGACGGGGCAGCTATTTATGCCTAGTTGCTGTTAAAGTAAAGGGGGCACACAGTACAGGTCACCTTTATGCTATTACATATAGGCATCAAGTCTGGGCCTTTTCATTGAGAGGTAAAGAAAAGCAAAATTAACCCATCATGTCATCATTCATGTATTTTTGAAGCATCTGAGTATCCTGTGCTACCTGTTTTCTTCGGTAATCTAAAATGCTTGTAATCGCTGTTTTGGCATTACAAGATTTATTGTATTTTTCATGCACAGCAAAAAAAAAATTATGATAAAAAAAAAAGAAAAAGAAATTGCATGATTTATATAAAAAGAGTATCACTCCTACCCCGCTCATAGAGTTTCACACTGAGGTGATTATATTAAGATCAAAAGAATGTACGTTTTATCAAAATTTATTAACAACTAGGTTAAAAACCATTAACACATAATGGGGGATAATAGTGACTTCCCCTTACTGGATAAAAAATCAGTGAGTTTATGCGCATGTCCGCCGCTACTCACGAAAGCTCAGTCAGTATGGTAAGAGATGTTCTGCAGCCTCTAAAAAGCGTCTCCCCTTGTGCAGCTCCATCTTTCTCTGGAATATTTCAATTGACAGCCACGTATGCCATGGTCTTCCTAATCTCCGCCCACTGTCTGGCGTCACTCCGCACATCAAACGTTTCGCCTACGGCTTCGTCAGGACATGATTTGCAATGCACACCATCTTTGAAATTGGTACTTAAGGGCAAAACAGTACCATCTGTCTGAGGTCTGATTGGTTCTTCCACAAGTCCCAAATTGACATATTAAATCCCTGTGTCCATGATCCAATTAGTCAATATTACATAGGAATATTTAACCCCTTGTACACGCACTTAAAAAAAAAGTCCAAAAACATACAATATACATCCGATTAAAACAAACACTTAAAGGTTTATAAACAAACCTTTGTTCACATTATAAATGTATAATTTCACATGATATAATTCGTACTATAATTGAGGAGAAAAGAAAAAAAAAGAGAAAAAATGCATAAGTATAATTCTATATACATTTCAAAAAAGGTGATATAAGAGTATTTTACAGTAATAACTTTAAAAGGACCAATATACTAAAGAGTGGATAGACTATAATGCATAATGAACATCATGTGAATTAAAAATACAAAATAAATTAAATTAAAATACAGTAAGGATGGGCCAGTATTCTGAGCAGAGATGGAAATATAATTTATTAAATCCAGCCAAATATAAAAATTGACAGAGTCTAAAAAAATCCATTAAAATTTATTATAAAAAAATTGCAGATTTCAAAATCATTGTTTAATCCATTTGGGATTAAAGTATGTAATTCAAAAATCCATCTCATCTCAGTTTGGCCTATCTAAAATTGTCCCCTCTCCAATCATAATTTGTGTAGCTGCTTATTCACCTTTTGAATGCCCTTGAATGTGAGACCAGGGTTCGCATTGTGGTGATATTGAAAATGCTGATTCCTGGAGTTGTGCATATTTCCTTTTGATGTTACAAATGTGCTCACAAACAGGTTTTCAAGAACCTGGTGGTACGTCACTTGTAATTTATGCCACATGGGCAAGTGAGTATATACACAATATCCTTTGAATCACAGGTAATGCAGCCTTCAATACTGTATTTTTTGTTTTCATTCTTAAAATCCTTTATATGATGCCTGTTTGTTTGTCGGCATGCTTTGCATTTCCCGCATCCAAAGACACCCTCAAATTGCTTCAAGAAATGTGTATTATTTTCTTGTTGTTTCCATAGTACATTATCGGTTAAAATAATTTTTGAATTCAGTAGTCCCCTACGTATAATTTTTGGCTTTGATAAAAAAATGGCATTTTTTATTTTTTTTATTATTATATTCCTTACTCTAAAATCATAACTTACTGATAATTGGCAAATAAAGGTTTTTTCTTTAATTGCTTATTGTCATCTTTATTCTTATATTTTAAAAGTGTAGACCTATCCATATTCTGGACTTGTTCTACAGATACCATAAGAGAAGTATCATCCTAGCCTCTACATTTAAAGTCATGAATTATTTTCTGGCACTGGTTAACAAATCATTGATATCTATACAGTTCCTTCTAATCCGGATTAATTGACTCTTCGGTACATTTTCTAGCCAGGGACTAAAATTGTTTTTTCAATGTAGCTATTTACATCTACTGCCTTAAAAAAGGTTCTAGTTTTGATTGTATTCTCTTCTACAAAATGATAAGGTCTAAAAAGTCCACTTGAACCTGACTATAATTAAAAATCAAAGACTTAGCCCAATTATTAGAATTAACATACTTAACAAAATCCTTTACAAGATTCTTATCCCCCTTCCAGATAAAAAAACAAATCATCTATCTAGCACTTATAGAGTATCAGGTTCGGCCCAAGTCAACCTCTGGTTTCATGTATTGTAATTCCCTATAGGCCATAATTAAATTGGCATAGCTGGGGGGAAAACCTGGTGCCCAGAGTAGTACCACATTTTTGGAGATAAAAAGTGTTTTGAAACCAAAAATAATTATTGTTTAAAATCAATTGTATATCTTCTAAAACCAGGTGGATTTGGTTCTTGGGGTATAGAGAGGATTTCCTCAAAAAAATTTCAGTGGCTTTAATGCCCAATTCATGTTTAATAATAGTGTAAAGTGAACAGACTAGGAAGTCTGTGGCATATTTGACTGTCAATTGAATCATTCTGGAGAAAGAGAGAGCTTCACGAGGGGAGATGCTTGATAGAGACTGCAGAACATCTCTAACCATACTGACTGAGCTTTCGAGAGTAGCGGTGGATGTGCTGCATATACTCACTTACTTTTATCCAGTATGGGGCAGTCACTCTTATCCCCTAGTTTCATTCAATATTCTGCATATACACACTTACTTTTATCCAGTAAGGGGCAGTCACTCTCGTCCCCTATTTTTGTGCAATATATATTTGTATATTTTGTGTTATTGGTTTTTACCTAGTAGTTAATACATTTTGATGAAATGCACTTTCTTTTGATCTTAATATAATCACCTCAGTTTGAAACTCTATGAGAGTGGTAGGAGTGATACTCCTTTTATATAAACCACACAATGTTTATATTCCATATATTCAACATGATTACACTATTGCCTTGTTCTTCTTCTTTTTTACATATATATGGAATACCTCAACTTGGAGTAAAGATGTCCACATAAGTATATATTTTTTTATTAATTTTAGAGTGCATTCTATCCTTTTGTGCTCCACTATATATACACTTCTAATTAACTTTGCGTTATGGGTTTTCTTTACCTGATGGTGTAAGGCACAGTGTGTAGCTGCTTATTAATATATTTTTTACATATTTCTATTTTGTTAATACATTTTTAGTGTTTCCACATTGTTATTATTTAAAAGTGTTTTTCCCCATTTTTTTAATAACCCTTTGAATGCCTTTTTAGCCCCCTTACTAACTTTATATATATACTTTTTGTCTTGTTATATTCCAGTGACTACTTTTCCAAAAATAAAGTAGTCAAGTAAGGATTTAACTTTGCACTCAGAATCAAGTACCTTAAGTGCTTGTGATTTAGAATGAATCTCAATTATTACAAAGCAGTCAAATCTGTGATGGCTATTTACTTTTTAACGTGATTATTTACATCAGATGATTTGCACATAAACATCTAATGTTCTAGTATTCTTTTCTTCAAGCTTGAACCACTTTTGCTATTTCTGCCTCATTAAAATTCTGAAGAAAATAGGAAAGTTAAAATAAAATTCTGAAGAAAATAGGAAACTGAGTGTATAACATACTACAGTAAACATAAATGATATATGCTTTGAATCATTTGATCAGAGATGAGCAATTAGTAAAATTTATTTTGGCAATACAAAGTGTTAAAATACTTTCTGAACGTATTCTGCATTTCTTATAACTATTGCCATCTGGCAACAGTACAGAAAAATGATTATAGGGAGATTTATCAAGTCAAAACAAGTACTCTGGGTGCAAAGTGCTAAATGTTATGAGACTCTTCTTGTGAGACTATTGGTCTCCATGGTGACAGGACCTTTCTTGCTCTTTACTTTAGAAAACCATTAGTTTTTGCCCTGATAAATCACTCCATAACAATACAAATTTAAGATTAGGGCTGGGGTACTTACATTTAAGAATAGACTTGTGCACTGTGTGTTTGGGTTGGCCAAGCAATTTATCCAAAAATTAAAATTTTGTTTTTGGAAGTTCGAAAGGGTAATAGAGGAGGAACAGTAACAAAATTCAATTTATATTTATTCATTTATTTATTAAATATATAAATATAAATTTTTGACTTTTTTTTACTGATCCCTTTTATTTATTTATTTTTTCTGTACATCTGAATTCAATATGTTATGGACATAAACATCAATTTTTTTAGACAGTTATCTCCATGAAGATGATTTAAATATGCAGAGTCAGTACATGGAGACACATGGTGCCTTATTTTGTCATTTTCCTGTGTCTTCAAGAATACAACTTTTTTTTTCTAATGATTTTATTAGAGGTTCAACAGGTACAAAAAACATAGCAGTAATATATAACATTATAAATAAACAAAAGTAAACAGAACCAAAACTGTGAATTGCAGCATATGCTAAAATTAGAAACAAGACAAGTGTGGGAGACAGTGATTGCTTCTATTTGAATACCAATTTTGATATTTTTTTATTTTTTTATTTTAGCTGAATGCGCAAAGAGGGTCTTATCATTTGGTGGAATTGTTTGAAATGTGCAAGTTGTCTTTGTTTCTGCCATACACTTGCTTTATTGTATATTTTGTTGGAATTAAGTTGTGTCTCAAACAATTGCCACTAACCCTGATAATTTACTATTCCTGCTTGGACTGGAAATTCCTAGTTTCAAGACATCTTATTAAGACACATAAACATAACTTGCCAGTAAGTGACCTTTAACTTGAAGATTCTACTTAGTACATGAACATATGCAAATTGTTGATTCTGCTTTGGAACAGACAAGCACTTTGTACACTAATAAAATGGTATATATTGTCTATTTGAAAGTTCATGTTCAGATTTCAATTGTATATTTTCAATAGTGACATTTTGTTATGTTAAGGCACAACTGTTGCATAAATTGCATAAATTATAAGACAGAAAATATAGAGATTGGTTTATTCTACAAATACACACTCCCCCAAATATGCATTCACATACATACCCATATTTTCCCCTTTATACATACTCTCCATTACATGTGAATTAAAACACATACATTCACTTATACATTTATATGAAAACAATTACTTATATTCAGGGCCGGCGTGTCCATAAGGCAGCACAGGTGCCGCCTTAGGGTGCATCAGCTCTGGGGCGCAAAATTCGAGTGACCGGCAGGAGGGAAGCGCACAACGCTCCCTCCTACCAGTCACTCAGTGTAGCCAGTGCTGTATTTAGCACATGTGACACTAATAAGGGGGTGGCAAAAAATACCGGCCCCATATGCCCTGCTGCGTCCCCCTATTATAGGGTGGTCCAAGGGCTGGCCTGCAGGCCACCTTCTGGTCTCCCCAGCATGCGGCTGTAATCGCATCCGAGGAGCTGAGATCAGAGTTCCTTCGCCGCCTCGGATTAGATGCCAATAATGCTGCACGCCTCACAGCAGCCCAACTGGACCCCCAACGACAGACCTACACCAGCTCTCCAGGTAGGGATGCTGGGTGTAGTATTTTTAATTATAATAATATTAATAAGCAGTGGGTATACATGTGTGAGTGAGTGTATGAGTGTTTCTGTGAGTGTATATGAGTGTGTGTGTATGTGTGTGTGTGTGTGTGTGTGTGTATGTGTGTGCATGTGAGTGTGTTTGTCAGTCTGTGATGGGAGTTTCTGTCAAAACAGTGCGAGTCTGATTGTCATTGTGTGTGACTATCAGTGTTTGGAATCACCAGCTTTTATCCAAGTATATTCTCTTTTAGTAAAAGCAATTAATTTAATTTAATTAAATTAAATAAAACCAGCATAATTACCAGTTAGGTTGTAGATTTTCTATCAGATGTGTAGATATGTCCCAGGACTTTTGAATGCAAGTTTGATGAAAGAATTGTATGAAAAATAGAAAGGTTTTCAGAGTTCTGAAATTGTGTTAGTTGGAAAGATACAAAGAATTAGATGTGTCCAGCTTTGGCTCCAGATGTCAGATCGTATATGTTAAATGTGAGTCCATCCTCAGAATGATAGTGCATCTGAGTCTGAGTATCAGTCTTCAGTCTTCCCTCTCTCCTTTGGCCTTAATTTAAAGGACAAGTTCCCTATAAGTCACTAGTTAATAGTAACCAATAGAGAACTGTGGGCGTGTCTTTCCTACAGACTAGCATCTAGATTTTGGTCAGTGGATGGCGAAATTCACAGGAAATTCTTGTCAGGGCATTTACCTTTTTGTATAATGGGTTAACTGTATTTCGTGATGCATTTGACGTCATCTTGGTTATCTTTATGGCTACTAATTATCAAAGAAGCTGTCAATCTTCAAGGTTTTGGTTTACTTTTACCAGACAGAGCGTCTGTAATTTTGGCTATATGTTAGATTCCTGACAAGTACTAACCTTCATTTCACCCTGTTAGTTTTTAGAAAGGAAAGTTAATTACTCAGTGTTATCTGTCATTGATGTCTGTGTAGCAATGTGAGGTTCCTGCAGACATCATGCCTTATCTCTAATGTTTATATAAGTCGCATTCCTTTTAATTTCTGTCTTAACACAAAATGTCTGCCAGTATAAATATACTGACAGGGGGGGACAGATGGGCTGGGGGTGAAAGCAACAGACACAAAGGAGATGGGAAGAGTAAAAGACACAAAGGATCTAGGAGAGAAGGAGTCACACAAAGGGGCTGGGAGGAGTAAAACACGCAAAATGTGGGAGGATGTAAGAGTTATACAGAGAGGGGAGATAATAGACAATCAAGGGTTGTAATAGATACATAAGGGAAGTGTAAGACACACAATGGGGAAAGAATAGGAGATAAGATACATTAAAGGGAGTAAGACATTTAAAAGAGGGGATAAGAAACACAAAAGGGAGGTTAAGAGGCACACAGGTGAAGATGTTATTTTTTTAGGGGGTGGGGGGGTGGGGGATTAATAATTGTATCTTCGCCTATGTACCCAAAAATCCTTGGACCGGCCCTGTTTATATTAAAAGTATATAAAGTTATATTCAACTGATGACTTTGGAGTCATTAATGCTTATAATTTTTGGCTATCTTATATATTCAGATTTTTCAAATTTTCTCTATATTTTTGCCATACATGCTACACTAAATGTGCTAGCAATGTCTGCTGTATATGTAACAAATGTATGGGTATAGCTTATTATGTTTCAATAGTTCAATGATTTGGTTCAATCATTAAGGAGGGTATCTTGATAAAATAGTTACATAATGATACTTGAAATAGTTGCAGAAAATGGACAGAGTGACCATGGAAAATTGTACGTGTAATATTATATTGCAGTAAAAGTAGTGATGTTGTGTAGTATTATATTGAAACACTATTGCCTTGCATTAGAAAGGTTAAAATTATTACATCAAGCTTTGACTTTCAAGCTTTACATCAAGCTTTACATCAAGCTTTACATTTGACTTTACATCAAGCTTTACATCAAGCTTTACATTTGACTTTACATCAAGCTTTGATATCTGAGGAAGATATTTTAATAATCTAGGTTCTATTATAGAAAGGCCAAATTACAGAGAGGGAATTGAGGGAATTGAGGGAGAGGACCACAAAAGGAGGGAGCGGGAGAGGAACACTAAGGGACAGGGAAGGAAGGGGGGGAGGAACACCATGGGACATGGAGGAGGGGGAGGGGAACACTAAGGGACAGGGAAGAGGATCATTAGAAAAAATTATGTAGGCACCCAGACCACTTCAGCCCATTCAAGTGGTCTGGGTGCACACTCCCATCACCCTTAACCCTGAGCATTTAATTATTGCAGTTTTTATATTGCAGCGGAGAAGCGTGGGCATAGTACGCTAGTACGTCCGCTCTCGAAATCCAAGCAGGTAGTGAGAAAAATCAATCGCTTCATTGTTCGCACACCCAAACGTTAGGCAAGACTTGATGAAGGGTACAACTGGAATGCTTTTTTTGCCAGATGACCAACTTTTATACAAAGACACCCAGCATGGGGTCTCCAACAAAAGTATGGCAAAACACGGCCAGGAGTCTCTGTGTCTGGGAGATAATTGAGTGTACTTTGCTTAAGCTAACTATCTCCCAGGCATTAGAGGTACAGAAAATAAAACATGAAACACCCCAAAATACAAATAACACACATAAGAACTGCCACAAGTATTATTATTTCCCCGGATAACCTGGATCTGAGCACCCAATATATCCAAAATAGAGCATAGATCCAATGAACACAGCTGAATCGCCACCAGGGTAAAGTTTTGACTAACCGCACACGTGGCATTTGCCCCAAATTGTTCCAGAAAAAGTGGTAGTGGTTGATCACTTTTGGGAGTTTCAAAATGAATGAAATGTCGAATGGTTCCCCTGGCTCATAGGTATCGATTGTTTGCGTGGTTCGTGCGAACAATCCCACTGAATAGCGCTTTCCTGGATTGTAGAGAATATATGTAGGCGTTTGTACAACGTTAACGGTGTTCCCAGGGTCAAGTGTCCGACTTAGAGTTCCAAACACTTGACGAGCAAGTACCGCTGCCTGTTTTTCAGGAGACAAGATGGCCGCCGTTTTCCACGTGTTGTTCGGCTTACACGAACGGTGGCCACACAGTTTGTGGTTTTCTTTGAAATTAAATGAGCTAGGGTGGTGTTCAGTGTTCGGTAGATCAATCTACTGAATGCAAGAAGACTAAATGGGACAAGGAAATACATGGTTTTGTCACATTAACCCCTTTCGAGTTTGTTTTCCTGGCACTATAGTTTCCCTTAAGGGAGGGTTGAGGAACACTAAAAGAAAGGCGAGGGAGGGGAGATGAACACTAAGGGACATAAAGTTAGGGTGAAAAACTTTTTTTGTGCCCCAGAGGGAATGGTCATCTTACTAACTCCTCCCCTTTGCAAATATCCAGTCCAGACAGGCCTGTTTCTATGGCAAGGACTCCACCTTGTTTCCGCTAATGCTTGCGAGCCCCGTGACCATAAGAGCATTGCCACAGAATACCATGGAAACGTTCCATATGGCACGCAGGCCGCGAGAGTTAGACACAGAAGTGCTGCTGGGCCCCCTCTGCAGAGTTTAGCATCTGGCTCCGAGCACCAAGCCACCAGACCACCAGGGAACGCGATCTCCCCCCTCCTTGGGCAGGTAAGAAGCAGGGAGGGGGGACTAAATTAAAATGTAAAAAAATTAAATGTTTAAACATTTTTTTACAAATAAAAATGCCCCCCCTGTTACACTCCCATTATATGCCTACGCAAACACACACAGCATTCACTATACACATACACACACACACACACAACAAAAACACACACTCTGCATTCATTATATACACATCCACTACACAAACCCACACTGCATTCACTATACAAACACTGCATCTAGTACACACATCCACTGCACAAACACACACATTGTATCCACTACCCAAACACACACTACATCAACTAAACAAACACAAACTCTGCATTCACTATACAAACTCTGCATTCACTACACAAACACACACTCTCCATTCAGAAAACAAGAAAATATCTAAAAATAAGATAGTTTGTCTAAATAAAACATTTGACCCAGCATTGTCTATTAAAAAAAAATAATGAAGTAGTATCTCACTGAAGAAATATAAAACAATCTGCAGCACATTGGAGTCCCCAATATATCGCCCCAATATCGGCTGGGCACATTATTTCCTCACGGGTTGAATGAAGATTGTAACTTCAATCCCTTCAGGCAAAACCATTGGAATTAATCATATGACCTGTGTCATGGAATGTACTACACCCTCTTCTGTACTCTCGTGCTATGTTCACATTGAGGTTTTTCATATCCTCAGTTTTTACCTCTGCCTGTAGTTTGTGGATTTGTTGTATTTTTTGGTATTACATTATTTTAGCTTTTTTTCTCTTGGTTTTGTATTAGTTTCTTCTCTTGTGGGATCTTTTCTACTGGGTGGCCCTCTGATGGTGTGATCCTCCCCGTGAAGATGGACAAATCCTTATCCAGCTTTGAACTACATTTGGCGGAAGAATATGAGATTACACAACTGTGACATATTCAATCTGGATTTTGCATATATTCTCAGAACATTTTGTATGGGCTGTCATGTGTGTGCTTAGTGGATGCATATATTTTAGATATTTGTGCCACTATTTTGTGTTTGACGCATTCTATGTATGGTTGTTGTATGTATATCATCAGGAGCATTGACTTGATATGCATGCTTCCATAATTCAAGATAATTTTTATATGTACTTAGTATTTTTGTAAATCATGAGGAGCATTGACTTGATATGCATGCTTCCATGATCTAAGAGAATTTTGATATGGACTCATTATGGTTGTTTTGACCAACATACTATAGATTGCTATAAGGTTTCATTTTCTGTACTCTAATACAATAATTTTGCCCACACAGAGATTTATCAGGCCATTTCCACATATAGGTTTGTCTATTATTTCACATAATAGTACTAGGTAAATAGTACTAGTCTTTGTCCTCTCTTTTTTATTATAATATTTTTCATTTGTTTCTCGTGCGCAAGTTATTTGAAGGGCTATTGTTACTGTACGTCTTATTTGCTATGTATCGTCTAAATCATTTCAGCCTCCGACTGGCAGGTGCTATCTCACGGTCTTTCTCATGCATGTAGGGAAGTCCTCTGGGTGTAAACGTGTCCAGATGGTGTATCCACTGTGCTTCCCGTTGTAGCAGTAGTTTCGATCTGTCACCTCCTCTGGGTATAGGGGGGGGGGTGTGGTCTATGGCAGTGAAACGCAGTGTCGGAAGTCTATGTACCATGTTAAGAAAATGTTTGGCAACTGGTTTGTCGCTTTGTTTGTCTTGAAATGCAGTAGTTATGGTAGATTGATGTCCCCATATTTGATCTCTAAGTGTAAGATTGGTTTTACCAACATAGGACAGTGCGCAGGGACATGTGATCATGTATATCACATGGTCAGTGGTGCAAGTTACATATTGAGGTATCTTGATTCTTTGACCATTATGTGGATGTGCAAAAGTCGCACCACTGACCATGTGGCCACATGTCACACATCCACTGCATTTGTAGCATGCCTTCTTCAAAGTTGTCATGGGTTTACAATAACATGACACCGGATCATTCTTCACCAGCATATCCTTCAGGTTTCCTTTTGTTACTCATCACAGGTAGGTCTTGAACTGTTTTAGGTAGTGTTTTATCCGACCGGAGCAATCCCCAGTGTTTGTTGATTGATTGTCTGACTTTAGATGTACCAGTGTAGAATGTTATTGGAAGATATATTTTTGATTTTCTGGGTTCCTTTTTGGTTCTTTCATTGGATATTTCACGATTCCAAATTTCTGTCGCTCTTGTTTGTGCTGTTTTAAGAAGGTTTAGGAAAGTTTAAAAAAATGAGAAACTGAATGGCTGCGTCTCAAATGTGCCCCTTCAACATCCACATATAGTTGGCAAAGGTACATATGGGGGTATTGCTGTACTCAGACGACATAGCTGAGCAACATATGTAGTATTATACAGTGGTAGCACACATAAGGTTTGCAAAATATACTGAGCAAACTCACTTCGTGTGTCAAAAAGGCAGAAAATCGCTTATTACCACCAAGATTGCATGTGTTGGTGCAATAAACGAGAGAGATGCAAATTGCAGTTGAACACAAACAGCAAGAAAATGCAAAAAATGCTTGTGTCATTAAGCTTAAGACAAGCTTCTGAAGCTGTGTCCTTAAGGGGTTAATAAAGAATATTGGTCACTTTAGTCCTTATGTGATGGCTATTGAATATCAAAATATACAAAAGTTGTGTTGTACGTTGCAAGTAACAGAACAGATCTCTGTTAGCAATATTTCCAACTCCTACCCCCTATTTTACTGAAACGCCAATGAATTAAGAATTAATGTTGTTTTCTTGTTAAAATAACAATATCAGGCACACAAAAATATTCCAATAACATTCTTACTTTGATGGTGCTTTTCTTTCAAAGCAAAAAAGTTTTACTCTTTTAAAAAAAAAAACACATTTGACTGATTTGTGCAGCCAATCCAAAAGACCAAACTTTTTCACCTGAGCTCCCTTGTTACCTCTGATCTATTATGTAAAAAAAAAAAAAAAAGATTTGCAAAGTCCTAGCTGGCATGCATCTTAGTGCAAAGAATCATATGTTTTGTTGTTGTTTTTATTTATAAACCATCACCAAAATGTATTTATAAAATGCCATATATATCAATATTAATGACTATGACAACCTTGCTTCCAACTGCAAAGAAACAATATAGACTCAATTGTTTTGCACTTGTAATATATGATATTTACCATGAAATGCAACTTATTTTACAAATGTGAAAACAGTACCTTGCTCCTAGTAAAGAAATCTAAAGGTTCCATGAACATTCTCTGTATATCTAATGGCATTATTTATACTGATCACCAGCAATCCAGCGGCTTTGAGGTGTTTTATCCAAAGCATTATAGTGAAGCTTGTTTCCACTATCTCTCCAGTTTTCACGGCAGGAGACCTACTGCTTAACAATGTGCTTCTCCAAAACCTATGTAGTTTTTTTTTTCTTTTTTACGCCCACAGCACAGCAAATTATCACATCAGGCTGCAGAGTAGTAGGAGGCTCAGGCTATTGTTCAGAAAGATATGAACCAAAACTCAGTGACAATGCAAATGGCGTTCACGTCCTCTAATTCACGAGCTGCAGTCAAGATACTGAAAAACAAGCTGCATATATTTTCAGTGAAATTGAAAATAATTTCCTTGTCTGAATAGAAAGACACTCTGACTGCAAAGGTATGAATAGAAGAATAAAATTCTAAAGATGGATCTGTCAGTATATAACCTAGGGATACATTTGGTTTGCCCTCTGCAGCCCAATTTCAAGAAGTTGTATTGTATTTGTTTTGAAGAACAATGTTTAAAATATTTATGCCACTCTAAACAAAGTGTTACTCTCTGTTCTTTAGCTCATTCCTGCACTAAAGTAACTGCAGGCAATCACATTCTCCAGAGAGAATTTCTTCTTTCTGAATAAAGCTATATTATAAAACGATAAATCACAATAGAAAATTCTACATCATAATATTAACATCTGATATAATTCATCAGAACTTTTCCTAAGAGGCTGTCAGCTAATACATTTTATCTGAGTTACTTTCCAAAATGTTAAAATAAAATATTTGAAGACATTTTACTTTCCAAATATCAATTTAGATTTTGAAGTTCAAGATAGGACATTTCTATTCTATTTTATTTGGCTATATTTATAATATATATATACATATACGTATATATAATATATATATACGTATATATATATATATATATATATATATACTGAACAAAATTATAAACGCAACACTTTTGTTTTTGCCCCCATTTTTCATAAACTGAACTTAACCCTTTCAACCCACAAGACCGGAGGGCGTACTATTACGTCCTTTTTAAAGCGTCTCTAAACGCCGCATAGTACGCCCTCCGGTTTTTCCTTACTTACCTTACTTGACTCCCAGGGAGCCCCCCCGCGGCAGATCTTCCTCCTCCGGTCCCCCCTGGTCATGTGAGAGTGAGGTCCTTGCGAGGACCTCACAATCACATGGCCGGTATAGCTGGCTTCTGTATTGCCAGCAGGGGGACTAACTGTAATGACAGTTAGTCCCCCTGCTGGCTGAAAATAAAATTAAAATAATTAAAATAAGTGTAAAAAAAATATATATATACTTAGATCATATATATATATATATATATATATATATATATTATATATATGATCTAAGTATATATATACACATATAAATATATATTAATATAAAATTACATGTAGACTGATACTGATTAAATATATATATATATATATAATTATTGTTATATATATATTTATATATATAATATAAAAAAATATGTAAATACGTAAAAAAAATAAAATAACAAAAAATAATTAAAAATAAAATATTAAAAAATATATAGATGTGTTTTATTTCGTTCTAACTGTATTGTGATATTAATATATATATATATATTAATATCAAAATACACGTAGAACGAAATAATATATATATCTATATACATAAATATATACGTATATATCACTATATATATACCTATATATAAAAAAATATTTTAAAAAATTATATATATATATACGTACATATACACATATGTATATATATACATATATTAATTCTACACATATATTTATGTAATAATTTTATATAATTAGGTATCCTAATTAATTACAATTAGCAGGACCTGCCTGACAACCCATGCCGAAAGTATAGGGAATTTAATTTGCTAGCACTATATTTAACCCTATAACTTTCCAAGACACCATAAAACCTGTACATGGGGGGTACGGTTTTACTCGGGAGACTTCGCTGAACACAAACATTAGTGTTTCAAAACAGTAAAATGTATTACAACGATGATATCGCCAGTAAAAGTGACGATTTTTGCATTTTTCACGCACAAACAGCACTTACACGGACGATATTATTGCTGCAATACTTTTTACTGTTTTGAAACACAAATATTTGTGTTCAGCGAAGTCTCCCGAGTACAACAGTACCCCTCATGTACAGGTTTTATGGTGTTTTCAAAAATTACAGCGTCAAATATAAGGCTTGTGTTTCATTTTTTTCACATTAAAATTCGCCAGATTGCTTACGTTGCCTTTATGACCCTATGGTAGCCCAAGAATAAAGCCTTTTACTGCAATACAATACACATATTTGTATTCAGCGATGTCTCACGTGTAAAACAGTACCCCCTATGTACAGGTTTTATGGTGTTTTGGGAAGTTACAGGGTCAAATATAGCGTGTTACATTTGAAATTGAAATTCGCCAGATTGGTTACGTTGCCTTTGAGACTGTATAGTAGCCAAGGAATTAAATTTACACCCATAATGGCATACCATTTGCAATAGTAGACAACCCAAGGTATTGCAAATGGGATATGTCCAGTCTTTTTTAGTAGCCACTTAGTCACAAACACTGGCCAAAATTGGCGTTGTTTGCATTTTTCACACACAAACAAATACTAACGCTAACTTTGGCCAGTGTTTGTGACCAAATGGCTACTAAAAAAGATTGGACATACCCCATTTGCAATACCTGGGGTTGTCTACTATTGCAAATGGTATGCCATTATGGGTGTAAATGTCATTCCTGGGCTACTATACAGTCTCAAAGGCAACGTAACCAATCTGGCGAATTTCAATTTCAAATGTAACACGCTATATTTGACCCTGTAACTTCCCAAAACACCATAAAACCTGTACATAGGGGGTACTGTTTTACACGTGAGACATCGCTGAATGCAAATATGTGTATTGTATTGCAGTAAAAGCAAACAGTATTTTGACATCCACAGTTAAAATGTCACGTAGAACTAAAGAAATTTAAAAAATTATTTTCTCTCATTTTTTTATATTTTTTTATATTAAATTATGTTCCATACCTAAATATTTGATGTTAAATGAAAGCCCTGTTTCCCCTGAATAAAATTATATATAATAAGGGGGGGGTGCATTTAATATGAATGAGGTGAATTACGGTTGGACAGACATATAGCGCAAATGCCAGGTTTTGTTTACGTTTTGTTTTGTTCACAACTTGTACATTTGGCTGCGGTCTTAAGGGGTTAACCCCTTCAGGACCGGCCTGTTTTTGCGATGTTTGTACGTTAAGGACCAGAGCAGTTTTAACACTTTTGTGGTGTTTGTGTTTAGCTGTAATTTTCCGCTCTCTCATTTACGGTTCCCATACAAGTTATATATTGTTTTTTTCACGACAAGAAGGGCTTTCTTTACATACCAGTATTTATATTATGTCATATATTGTATTTAAAAAAAAATAATAAAATATGGTGAAAAATAAAAAAAAAACATGTTTTTGGACTTTTACTTGAAAAATCTTTTACTTATCTACAAAAGCTAATGAAAAAAACTGCTAAATAGATTCAAAATTTTGTCCCGAGTTTAAAAACACCCAGTGTTTACATGCTTTATTGCTTTTTTTTGCAAGTTATAGGCGTATAAATACAAGTAGGAAATTGCTGTTTCAATATATTTATATTTTAAATGTATCAATAGTGACATTGTTACACCGTTATCTGTCATAAATCCCCGAAACACACCTAACATGTACATATTTTTTAAAGTAGACAACCCAGGGTATTTAAAATGGGGTATGTCCAGTCTTTTTTAGTAGCCACCTAGTCACAAACACTGGCCAAAGTTAGCATTTATATTTGTTTGTGTGTTAAAAATGCAAAAAACGCTAACTTTGGCCGGTGTTTGCGACTAAGTGGCTACTAAAAAAGGCTGAACATACCCCATTTGCAATACCTTGGGTTGTCTTCTTTTGCAAATGGTATGCCATCATGGGGCTAATTCTCATTCCTTGGCTACCATACGCTCTCAAAGGCAACCTAACCAATCTGACAAATTTCAATAAAAAAAAAAAAAGTAAAATCAAGCCTTATATTTGACCCTGTAACTTTCACAAACACTATAAAACCTCTACATGTGGGGTACTGTTATACTCAGGAGACTTCGCTGAACACAAATATTAGTGTATCAGAACAGTAAATTATATCACAGCAATAATATCCTCAGTGAAAGAGCTGTTTGTGTGTGAAAAATGCAAAAAACTTCACTTTCACTGACAATATCATCGCTGTGATATGTTTTACTGTTTTGAAACACTAATATTTGTGTTCAGCGAAGTCTCCCGAGTAAAACAGTACCCCCATGTACAGGATTTAGGGTGTCATAGAAAGTTACAGGGTTAAGCACAGTGCTAGCAAATTAAATTATCTGGACTTTTGGCCTGGGTTGGCAGGCAGGTCCCTCAAATTGCAATCATTAAAATTACTTAATTAGGTAAAAATATTACATAAATATGCACGTAGAATTTTAATATATATACATATTTATATATTTGACGTCTACGTGTATATTTATGAAATTATTAATGTAATTTTGTATGTGGACATATGTATATTTCGTATTATTTTTATTTATTTATTTATACATAGATATATATATCATTACATTCTAAGTGTATTTTGATATAAATATATATATATCAATATCAAAATACTGTTAGAATAAAATTGAATATATATATATAATTTTTTTTTAATTATTAAAAATTATTTTTATTTTTTGTTATTTATTTTTATTAACATATTATTTGTATTTTATAATAATATATATATACCATATATATAGTTATTATATATATTCGTGTGTAATTTAAATATAAGTGTATTTTTATATTAATATACGTATATATAAATATAAAAATACACTTAGTGTGACATTATATATATGATATATATACATATATTATATATAGGTATATATAGATATAATACATGTATATATATCATATATATATACACATATTATAATTTTTTTTACACTGATTTTTTTGTTTTACACTTTATTTTATGATTTTTCACTTGCAGGGAGACTGCCTGTCAGCACAGACAGTCCCCCTGCAGGCAGATACAAAGACCCCTATTGCGGTCATGTGATCGAGTGATCACATGGCCGTGGGGTCCTGATCTGCCGAGGGGGGACTGCCCGGGCAGACAGGCAGTCCCCCTGGACCGGGAGGAGAGCTGATCGCCGCCGTGGGACCGACGGCGATCAGGTAAGTAGCCCAAAACCGTTATGACGGTTCAGGACCGTCAGCGGTCCAAACGCACGTTTTACCGCTGACGGTCCTGAACCGTCAGCGGTCCTTAAGGGGTTAAAGATCTAAGACTTTTTCCTATGTACACAAAAGGCCTACTTCTCTCAAATATTGTTCACAAATCTGTCTAAATCTGTGTTAGTGAGCACTTCTCCTTTGCCTCACAGGTGTGGCATATCAAGACAATAAAGGGCCACTCTAAAATGTGCAGTTTTATCACACAGCACAATGCCACAGACGATGCAAGTTTTAAGAGGGTATGCAATTGGCATGCTGACTGCAGGAATGTCCACCAGAGCTGTTGCCCGTGAATTGAATTTTAATTTCTCTGCTCACATTCAATGGCGTCTGGCACTTTGGAGAGGTGTTCTCTGCACGGATGAATCCCAGTTTTCACTGTACAAGGCAGATGGCAGGCAGCGTGTATGGTGTTGTGTGGGTGAGCGGTTTGCTGATGTCAACGTTGTGGATTGACTGGCCCATGGTGGCGGTTGGGTTATGGTATGGGCATGCATATCTTACGGACCATGAACACAGGTGCATTTTATTGATGGCATTTTGAATGCACAGAGATACCGTAAAGAGATTCTGAGGCCCATTGTTGTGCCATTCAGCCACTACTATCATCGCATTGCATTGCAGCATGATAATGCGTGGCCCCAAGTTGCAAGGATCTGTACACAATTCCTGGAAGCTGAAAACATCCTAGTTCTTGCATGGCCAGCATACTCACATGTCACCCATTGAGCATGTTTGGGATGCTCTGGATTGATGTATACGACAGCGTGTTCCAGGTCCTGACAAGATCCAGCAACTTCTCATAGCCATTGAAGAGGAATGGACCAACATTCCACAGGCCACAATCAACAACTTGATCAACTCTATGTGAAGGAGACTTGTTGCACTGCGTTAGGCAAATGGTGGTCACACCAGATACTGACTGGTTTTCGGACCCCCCCAGATCCCCCCAATACAGTAAAAACTGCATATTTTAGAGTGGCCTTTTATTGTGGCCAGCCTAAAGCACACCTTTGCAATAATCATGCTGTCTAATCAGCATCTTGATATGCCACACCTGTGAGATGGATGGATTAACTTGGCAAAGGAGTGGTGCTCACTAACACAGATTTAGACAGATTTGTGAACAATATTTGAGAGAAATAGGTATTTTGTGTACATAGGAAAGGTCTTAGATCTTTGAGTTCAGCTCATGAGAAATGGGGGCAAAAACAAAAGTGTTGCGTTTATAATTTTTTTCAGTGTAATTACTGTAATTAAGGTGAAATTTGACATTCATAAATGTGTGGTTGACATTGACCTTTATAGAGTTATAGAGACTCTGTAGTCACTAAAACAACTAGAGCTTAATGTAGTTGTTTTAGTGTGTATAGTATGTCCCTGCAGGCTTTTAACCCCTTAAGGACCAAACTTCTGGAATAAAAGGGAATCATGACATGTCACACATGTCATGTGTCCTTAAGGCGTTAAAGTGAGCACTGCCTTTTCAGAGAATATAACGTGTTGCGTCGGCGTCACAAGATTACCAATTCGATACAGCCGCCCAATACATACCCCTTCTAATTTAAGGATGTAATTGGTAGAATCATGGACACAATCTTCAATCAGGGAAAAGGCAGGAGATTTTTAAACCATGGAAAACAGCAAGCAAGTCACTGATTGAAAAATCTGTCATTATACAGTGAAACGTGTTTCAGAACAAGAAGCCCCACAGGACTCTTTTAATTGTATGTGTTTATCTTATCATTTTATTTTCCATATTTAAAATAAATGTGGTTTTATACACATTAAGTTTTCCAGTGGATCATCTACTGCCAGGAGCCAGGTCTAGCTGTCTAGGGCTCCTTAAAAGGTGAAAAGCCAATTGTGTGTTGCACTTATTACCTTGCACCTGGGATATTCTGCACTAGGAGCTATCTTGCTTCCATTTCCCCCCCTCCTTCTATCTTTCCTTTGCATATGAGGATATTTAAAGATAGAAGACGTTCAGTCAGTGGCGTACACACAATCCATGGGGTCCCAGTGCAAAACTGATCCTTGCCCCCCACCACCGCCTCCCCTTCCTTCCCCCCTACATTCTCCCCATTCCCTTCCCTCTCTCCCCAGATCTGTGCCCCCCGACACATACATACTCACATACACAGACACACATACAGACAGACACACATACACCCCCAAACAGACACATACATACATACAGACAGACACATACATGCACACACACATACAGAGACACACACACACACATACATACACACACACATACAGAGATAGAGACACACACAGAGACAGAGACACACACATACAGAGACACACACACATACAGAGACACACACATACATACAGAGACACAGACACACACAGAGACACAGACACACATACATACACATTCATATACAAATTGTTTCCTGTTTC
Source organism: Pelobates fuscus (assembly GCF_036172605.1). Taxonomy (NCBI): domain Eukaryota; kingdom Metazoa; phylum Chordata; class Amphibia; order Anura; family Pelobatidae; genus Pelobates; species Pelobates fuscus. The sequence continues at coordinate 300,918,141 of NC_086318.1, forward strand.
CTACCTTTTGTGACTTTCCAGTGGGGGCCCACTCTGACTCCCTTCTCCTTCCTCCCGCACGATAGCTGGGAGCAGTGATGGGGAGTAACTTCCTCCCAGTGTATGATGTAATCACAGGGGGCCTGGTCTGCGCTGGATGCTGGGCGCCCCCTGACAATCCATATCCATCGGGTGGCCCTAACAGCATGGGCCACCCGATGGACCCCTTGGGGCCACAAAACGTGGCAGCTGATACCCGGTCACAGGGATCCACAGGGCGGCCAGGCCTCCTGGAGTGACGGGCCTGGTCGCAGCTGCAACCCCTGTGACCGCGGTAAGCACGCCACTGGGTCGCGTGTCACCTGAGTACACACTAGTTGATGTGATCTGTGCCTGTTGCAAGTGGCTCTTTTCCATGTGAGTGTGCCCATTGTGACTCTATACCTCCTATTAAACTCAAAACTGTATTTCACTATATATGTTATATCATTTTTACAGCTCTGTATTGCTGTGTTAGGGGTAATTGTTTATTTTATCAGTGCTCCACAATTACAACTAGTGTTGAAACATTATTTTATCACTTAGTTTGTACAGTGTAACCTCAGAACTCGAACTGAGTCTGTTTGAGTTCCGATTTGTTCGAGTACCGAATCAACATTTCCCATAAGAATGAATTTAATTTTGATTCATCCATTCAGACCCCCCAAATTACAGCATTTTAACACAAATTTTACAGTTTAATAATGCCTTACATGCATAAACTCATATAGTGATAAAATCATCACTATATATGTTATATCATTTGTACAGCTCTGTATTGCTGTGTTAGGGGGTAAGTGTTTATTTTATCAGTGCTCCACAATTACAACTAGTGTTGAAACATTATTTTATCACTTAGTTTGTACAGTGTAACCTCAGAACTCGAACTGAGTCTGTTCGAGTTCCGATTTGTTCGAGTATCGAATCAACATTTCCCATAAGAATGAATGTAATTTTGATTCATCCATTCAGACCCCCCAAATTACAGCATTTTTACACAAATTTTACAGTTTAATAATGCGTTACATGCATAAAATCATATAGGATAAAAAAGTAACAAACACAATGTAAAGTGAATAAAATGAAAATGCAACTTCACTTTACCTGAAATGATAAGAGTTGATTGCGTAAGTGGAAAGGAGAACTATTGTTTGGATGGAGATTGGTAACTGTTCTTCTGGCATTTAAAATGTGTCTAAAATGTGTCTAATTGAACATGTTTGTGGCATGATTTGTTCGCATACCAAGACATTTTCTACTCTAAATTTTGTTCGAATTCCGAATTGTTCGAGAAAGGGACCATTCGAGTTCCGAGGTTCACCTACACTATTTTACAGATTCTATTTTGCAAGGGTTGAAAGTTCCTTCAATTATGTGGTAGCTACTATTATTTACTTGCACTTACTTAGATTACAAGTGCCCTTAACCCCTTAAGGACCAAACTTCTGGAATAAAAGGGAATCATGACATGTCATACATGTCATGTGTCCTTAAGGGGTTAAGCACAAAGCACTTTGGGTTTTTTGGTTTTAAATGACGTATAGCGATCCTCTTTAAATGTATCTAATATGCTTTTGGTTAATGACAATTTATTATTGCATCTCAGTTTCCACTCTTTTCCTTCACATGCCATACATGTGTTGCATTATATTATGTTCTAATTGTGAATATTAATCTCCATGGTAACAAATCTAAAAATATAACTAAGTGTACCATACAATGTCCCAATTGTCTAGTCAAGTTCATTTTATTTAATTACATTTTATTAATTTATTTATTTTTTGTACAAAGGCTATTGATAAAATATTGCCTAAAAATCAGAATTGAGATCTTTAAGATTCATATAACAAATGTATCAGTGTGAATAAATTACAAAAAAATGAAGAAATTGAATATCAATTAATAATAGATGTACTAAGAAACGTATTTAACATTTTATAGATAAGAGACTTTCATTGTCATGACCCTTTTTCTTTTACAAATTTTTAATGAAATAGACAAAGAATAAAATTATTTTGTAAGCAAGGCATTTGCACAAAATACAAGTGTCTTTTTTAGATTTAATTGGTGTTTTTCAACAATTGCAAAGACATTTAGATCCTGCCTATAAAAATGTAGATCATCATAACTATTCAGCATGTTTGATTTATGAATTGAACATCATTCAATTGATATAAGTCTATGTAACGGATCACCTCGCACCCCCAACTGGGTACCTCCATTGATGGATGCTCCTAGCGCTTCTTGAGGATTCCAAGCACTCTAGCCTACCACAACCACCGCAGGCCAACCGTCCTTCCTTCAGAGCGAAGCAGGAATGAGCTCTTAAAAGAGCTTAGGAGTGATTATAGCAAGGGAATATGCAGAGCATAGCAATCCCTTGTAGCAGATTCCCCCAATAAGAGACAGGACTCCAAATTGAGGGTGAAGTAGAACTGTCTAAAACTTTATTTTCCAGTCAAACAGTCAAATCATAGCAGGCAACATACAGTGACTTATTATAACACAATGGCATATTTGTAAAGAGGTGGGGGAGACAATAATTAACAGAAAATATCTCACATGTTTGCAGAATTAGCAATATGCAAATCTACCCGAATATGCAAATTAACCAGTCTTGCTATTCAGGTAGTGCATATTGCTGTTGCTACCAACAGAGGGCACTAGACAAGCTCCATAGCCAAATCCACCTCAGCAGTACAGGAGTGCAGTCTATAGTTATATTAATGTGTTATGTTATAGTGAGAATAAGATTGCTACATCCAACTATATGCTACATCCAACTATATGCGTCATTTACAAATTAGTGTGAAATACAACTGTTCAGACAAATAATTTGTGTGACAAATGTTACTCCAAAAAAGAAAGTTTCATAGTTTTGATGTTGTCCTCTAAGATATTAGAGGGTATTCACTAAGGTGAGAATGTCAAGTGAATTCAAAGTAAATTTTAAATGTATGGTCAAAATAGCCGAACTAAAAGCATTCTCTAAGTCAGCAATGCTTCCAGTTCAGCTACTTTTGCATTAAAGGGATGATGTAGGCACACAGACCAGTTCATCTTATTGAAGTGGTCTGGGAGCAATGTCCCCGTCCTCTTAACCCTGCAATGTGTATTATTACATTGCAATGTTTAGACTAAATCAGACAGCTACTAGAGGCATTTCCTGCTTGCTAGGTGACTTTTGGTCACCTAACGTTGGATGTCCTCACAGTGGCGGATCCAGAAGCTAATCTCGGGAGGGGCACTGGCAGATTATTTTAAGAAACAATCCAGGCACAATAACCACTACAGCTCTCTGTAGTGGTTTTGGTGCCAGGAGTTGCTGTGGCGCCCTCCCAGAGTAAGTAGTCAAACTGTTTAAAAAAATGTTTGATGGGGGCGGAGCCTGACCGTCGAGGAAGATGGCAGCATAATCCTTTAGCTCCCTCTTCCCGGCTTCTGAAATCCGCTAACATCCGCATGTACTGAGGCACCCACGCACCCAGAGAACACACAACAACTCCTACGACGCCCAGCCGACCGCTACCCTGAGGTATGGGAGGCGGAAAACAAAAGAAGGACCAGACCCCATCGGTCGCCCCGATGTTCCGGCCACAGCACGAACAGGGACGGCCATCTTACCGCCAAAATCCAGATGAGGCCTGCATGGACTCCGATGGAAGCGAACACAGCACAGCTCCAGACGCCCCACTGACCCTGCGCAATATGCAATCCATGCTCAGGGAAGCCACCGCGGATATCAAATCCCACCTGGCGGCTGAACTAGATAAGAATCTCTCCGGCATTAAGGAAGACATCGAGGCCCTAACAAGCAAGGCCCACCACGCTGAGACCAGCATCAAGGACCTCACTGCCACATCCCAAGCACACTCACAGGACATCACATACCTGCATGCTAAAATTGAGGCAATGGAAGAAAGCATGGAAGACCTGAACAACAGATCTCGCAGGAATAATATCCGGATCCGGGGCCTAACTGAAACGGTCACCAATGAAGGCCTACACGCCACTCTGACAAGCCTATTCAAATCAATCTTGCCTGAGGCATCCACTCAAGACCTTCTACTCGACCGGGCACACAGAGCCCTGAGGCCCCAGACAATGAACCCGGACGCCCCCAGGGACGTCATAGTTCGCATGCATTTCTTCACCATCAAAGAAAAGCTTCTTAACCTCACCAGAAACTCCCCACCGCAATACAAGGGGGACCGCCTGGCCTTCTACCAGGACCTCGCCCCATCCACCCTGAAAAAGCGGAGGGACCTCAAACAATTAACCCTTACGCTCGCTCACCACGGCATCAGGTACATGTGGGGCCACCCATTTAAACTGGTAGTCCGGAAAGACAATCAGACCCATGTCCTCACAAGCCCAACCGAAATGATCCCGTTCGCGGACTCACTGGGCCTCACCCTGCTACCGCCACTGCCACTAACATCCGCGGGAGCGGGGGGCCTACACCGGGCCCAAAGAGAGAGATTTGCGAGATCCCCACGCCGCACTCCGCGCAAGAGGCAATCGGCATACAGCGAAAGTCGGGATTGACTCCACGGAGGAGCCCACTAGCGAACACTGCGAACATCCTGGACCCCATATATTACTCACATGAACGGCAAACAACCTGGGACACAACAACTACACCACCTTGTCAACCCACCAACCTTTGATACAAAGGGCCTGAACGGGACTAGCAGATGACGGCCCCAACACTGATCCCTGACACTACACGGCTTACTGCCCTTCAAGAGACACCCCCACTGCCCCTCCGCACAGCTCTGCATCCACCTTCAGCAGTGACCCACTCGGATCACCCGACACTGGCCTCCACCACCTCCATGCCCAACGGGATTCCCAACAGAAGCACAGAAACCACGTCGCAGAGCTGGAGACACCACATCCGACCCACAGAGATTGGAGGTATCAGTGGGGGGCAACTACGGACATGGGGTACACGAGCACAGCTCGAATAAGCAATGGCCATTTAACTCTCTGAAAATATATGCTTTTATATCTTTAAACTTACCTTGTAGCCTTGGTCAGGTAGGGTTATTTAGCATTAGACATATAGCCTACACTGCAAGTATTACCTATACCTTACTATATTCTAGACGCTTTAATTTTGATAGAAAATGCATGTATAGAAGCTCCCCATAACACCAAGCTACTACCACACATTCGGGGGTAAGCCCCACGACAAGGTCACTGCCACCACAAACCCTACCGAATGGTAGAGTACAGAAGGCCAGGCAGACACATCGGACACCTACATCACGTAATAGGCCTGCGGCCATAATCCGCACGGCACACAGGGCGCTGCCCGTCTAACAGGCTATATGACAGGTGACCGACCCAAATCACGCTGAGATAACCGCAGGTGACCCTTCAACCCCCACGGCCACACAACCCTTCCACCCACCTACGACCCCCCCCATCCACTCAAACTGTGAACGGAGCAACCCCCACGAACTACACACAAGGAAACGCAAACGACGAGGGAAGGCCCCCCCAAATCCCCCCCCCTAGCAAAAAGTGATTAAACACAAAGGGCTACCCTAATAACCCCCCCACAACCATCTACAAAAGGGACCAGGCACCCACCGAGAAGGGCAGGCCTAAGGGGAACCTCGGCAATCCTAACACCACGCACCATGACATGCCCACCGCACACACCCCAACCAAACACGCAGACAACTAGGGTAAAGATTCCACTAACGGCCCCTCTATCCACGAGGACCATACCTCCACATAGACATCACAGGAGGCCCACAGCCCAGCTGGCCTGACTCCAAACAGCTAAGAATGCACTTACTTACCCAACAAACACCACACAGTCAAGGGGCACCACAACACCTGACGCAACGAAATCCCACGTAAGCCCGCGACACCGCCCCAACCGGACCCTTGCCACCGTGGCAGGCACCAAACCTGACCAATATGACCACACAAAGAGGTTTGACATCACATGAGAATTATACACCCACATCCCAGGACAGCCAGGTTGTTAAATGTAAGATGTAAAATGTAAGATGTAAAACGTAAAGTGTAAAATGTAACATGTACAGTACGAAATGTTAACTGTTGTTGTATATAGTTCACAGGTTTTCTTTTCTCTTAAGTTTTATGCTGAAATGTATTATTGTGACCACACACTCTGAACCCCCCCCCCCCCCACAGAAACACGGAGGCACCAATGCCACTCTTACTTAAAACCAATACGAAGAGGTGCTAAACCACCACATATCACAAGAGGCGACGACGCCACCCACTCCACGAACTAACTGTTCTCTTCCCACAGACGCTGACTCAAAGCCACACCCCAGTACACACAAAAGCCGGGAGGAGCGAGACGAGGCTGTCGACACAGACATACGACCACCTACTCTCCTCCTCTACTCACCTACTGATTACTTCCACCAGACAACCGAGGACCCACCCGGACACTCCAAACCCCCAGGACGACCTGGTAACACGACCATAAGACCAGGTTAGCACCCGACACCCACACTTCTACTCCCCCCTACTCCCCCAGCCCCTCTCCCCCAGTCCCCTTAATCCCCACACCACATCCCTGATCCCCCACCCCGCCATACGGGCCCCCAAAGTAGAATCAGAGATGCCCTCACAACCGCACCAGCGCGCCACCCCAGGACCTGAGGACGGGGGCCATACGAAGCCCACCCTTCTTACATGCATATCCATTAACTGTAAAGGCCTCAATAACCCAGCTAAACGACACCGCCTTCTCCGGTGGGCCAACCGCACCAACGCCGACTTAATCCTACTCCAGGAAACACACTTTGAACAGTCGAGAGCCTTCCCCCTCATGAGCAGACACTATAGGGAGTGCCACTTAGCAAACTCACCACAGGGGAAAAAAGATGGGGTAGCTATACTGGTGCGCAAAACCTGCCCTATCACCTTCACACGCACAGTAACTGACCCCCAAGGGAGGTACCTTACAGTAGCGGGGCAGATAGGGCCACACAAATACGCCTTCTCCTCGATTTACGCCCCCACCCACCCCGACACACACTTCTGGAACACACTCCAGACACACCTCCGTCTTTTCTCCTCCCACCACCTTATATTAGGGGGAGACTACAATGCCACGCTGGCACCTGAGCTAGACAGACGCCGACCGAAAACACCACATGCGAGACCCCTACCTCCCACGCGAAACGACAAAACACTCCAAGCCTTTGTCTCCCGCACACATCTAGTAGACGCCTGGCGGATTCTCCACCCCACCGAAACAGACTACACATTCTACTCCAACCCACACGCTTCCTACTCCCGTATAGACATGTTCCTCACGTCCCCCTCCCTACTCCCGCACATTGCAAAAGCAAACATAGGATCAATCACATGGTCAGACCACGCGGACATACTCCTCTCCTTCACCCTTCCACACACGACTAGGAATTGGTCCTGGAGACTCAACCCGACCCACCTACACAACACGAATATCAAAAATAAAATCCAATCAGACATCGCGGATTACTTTGAAATCAACAAAGGCTCCGTTACTTCAGCATGCACCCTATGGGCCGCCCACAAAGCGGTCATACGGGGCAAACTAATAGCGGCAGCCTCGGCACATAAAAAACAACAGCTACAAACGCTGGAAACACACCTGTCAGCCCTAAGAACACTGGAATACCAACACAAAATAGATCCCACGCCTGGCCTCATGTCCCAAATCCAAACACACAGAAAGGAAATACAATCCTTTATGGCACAGGACTCAAAAAAAGCCCTCCAATGGACTAGACAGATGTTCTACGAAAAATCCAACAAGGCAGACACACTCTTAGCCCACAGACTCCGCAAACGGACACACAACAAACACATCCCACACATACTAACACCCGATGGACGAAAACACACTCTCCCGAATCAAATTGCAACAGTCTTCCAAGACTATTACGCCTCCTTATACGACCATAACCCCGAAGCGCGAAGCAACCCCTCCCGAACAAGAACCAACATAAAGGCCTTCTTAGACCACATCCCAATGCCCACCCTCACAGAACTAGGGAAACAAACACTGTGCTCACCCATCACGCTCGAGGAAATAGCACAAGCCATGAAAACCCTAAAGCCCAACAAATGCCCAGGACCGGACGGCTTCTCCGGACTGTATTACAAAACTTTCCCGTCATTACTCCTACCACAACTCCTACACTTATTCACATCACTCATGGACGGGGAGGTCCCGCCCACTGACATGATAAAAGCCAACATCTGCCTACTCCCCAAGCCCCACGCATCACACACTGACCCGGGCCACTACAGACCGATATCACTACTCAACACCGACATTAAGCTATTCACCAAAATCTTAGCCAACCGACTACACCCCTTCCTCCCCAAATTAATCCACCCAGACCAAGTCGGATTCATCCCGAACCGTCAAGCATGCGACAACACCAGGAGAACATATGACCTCATCTGGACGGCAAACCACTGACAACAACCGACTCTCCTCCTCTCCCTAGACGCCGAAAAGGCATTCGACCGCATACTATGGCCATACCTCTTTGCAACCCTCGAAAGAATGGGCTTTCCCGGAGTTTTTGTAGAAACCATAAAAAACATATACTCCCATCCCACAGCGAGCCTACTCATTCCGAATGCCCACCCACCCTCCTTCACAATCTATAATGGTACACGACAGGGATGCCCCCTCTCCCCCCTCCTATTTGCCCTATCTTTAGAACCCCTCCTCCAGAAAATTCGCCAGACTGACACCATTTCCGGCATCCGAATCCGCGAGGAGGAATATAAAATTTCGGCATATGCAGACGACCTACTACTGACGTTAACGAACCCTAACACCTCCCTGCCCCCCGCTCATAACCCTCCTAGAGGACTATGCTAAAATATCGGGATACAAATTAAACTTAAGCAAAACCGAAGCACTACCAATCCACATTCCCACAGACGACATAGCTGCACTCAAAACAGACTATCCATTCCGATATGAGACGCAGAGCATTAAATACTTGGGGACCCACATACCGGGAGATTTACAACTCACATACCAACTAAACTACTCCCCGCTACTAGAAAGAGCGAATCAAGACCTAGACAAATGGCAAAACCTGACCATATCGTGGCTGGGACGCCTAGCCTCGGTCAAGATGAACCTCTTACCGCGTTTCCTTTACCTATTTCAGGCCCTGCCAATCCCAATATCCAAAAAAGATTTTAAAACCCTACAATCCCGAATTGATAAATTCATTTGGGCAGGGAAAAAGGCCAGAATCAAGCGCACGACACTCTATATACCACACAAAAGAGGGGGCCTGGGACTCCCCAACCTATGGGATTACCACCAAGCAGCCCAACTAGCACAGATCCAGAACCTACACGCACCGGCAGGGCTCAAACTATGGGTCGACATTGAACACGACTTATCTGGATGGGACTTCCCCTCCCTGTATCTCTGGCTATCAAGACAAGACAGACCACAGACACCCCCCACAACACCGGCACTCACCCACTCAATTCAACTCTGGGATAGAATGACCCGCAAATACGACATTATCAACACACCATCCCCCCTCACACCAATCCTCCGAAACAAACAATTCCAACCCGGGATGACGCCCCAACACGCGAGATATGAAGACAACAACCTGGTACGATTCCACACGCGAGATATGAAGACAACAACCTGGTACGATTCCACCAATTTTTTCGGGGACAACATATTCTACCCTTCACACAACTGCCCAACGACACCCCATACACGACCTTTGACCACTTTAGATTCCTGCAGATACGGAGCTTCCTCACTCAACCACATAACCAAAAAACAGCGACAACCAAGCTCACCACCTTCGAGAAAATGTGCATGAACACCCCGATACAAAAGGGCCAGATATCCATCATATACGGCATCATACACCACACTACCTCCCCCGAAGCCCTATCATACACGAAGGCATGGGAACGAGATATAGGTCCAATCACTGACCCATCAGACTGGCAAGACATATGGGAAGCCACAGCAGCAATCTCCATTTGCGTGACACACAAAGAACAAGCGTATAAAACCATGCTTCGCTGGTACATCACCCCACTCAGATTGAAACAAATGCGCATTGCACCCTCAGACCGCTGCTGGAAAGGGTGCGACGACCAAGGCACATACATCCACCTATGGTGGAACTGCCCACACATTGCCCAGCTATGGCAGGACATATTACAATTGGTAAACAGGGCACTACACAGCAATCTCCCACTGGACCCCTGGCTCTGGCTCTTGTCTAAGCCCCACGAGACCCTTACTAGAGCCCAAAACAAAATGACGGCCCGGATTGCGTTGGCCACCCGGAGAACCATAGCCAGACATTGGGGTAGCAACACTACCCCGGCAATATCTGAAGTATTGCACAAAATAACAGAAACCATGGAAATGGACGAACTGTCAGCCCTGGTCCACGACACCACAAACTCATACCACAAAATATGGGACCCATGGCTCACCAGGTCAATACTGGCTCCCTAACAACTATACGCCCACAGGCCCACCCCCCACTCCCCCTCTACCCATCCTACTCCCCTGTTCCCCCTCACAGCTTACTACACCCCCCATACCCGCAGGCGATCTCCCGATACTGCAGACGGCCCCCGATGACGCCCACTACCCAACTCATAAGACGATCGACGCTCACCAAACACACGCATACGACACCCCCCCCCCTCTCAAACCTGGACCCACAGGACTCCAATTCAAAACAATACGAAATGGAGATTACGATTCACATGAATAACACATTAGGACAAGACGGAGAACCCAAACGCACTCCCAAGACACATATCAGCCCTAACTCCATGGGCACACCGAAACACCCAGTTGCCGCACTAGTTCATAACATAACGGACCCTAAACGCCGACCACCACTCCTTCATTTTCTTTTTTACGCATCTCAAGGAATCACAACTCCCTCCTCACTGTTGTTATTGTTATGATTATTATGAGAAAATTATATGACAAACCCTGTACCGCAATATTGATGTGTTGTATACCCCTCCCGATCCCACTTCTTTTCTGTATCCCTACCCCTAACCCCCCAAAAATATGAAAATGGAAATAAATAAAGAATTAAAAAAAAAAAAAAAAATGTTTGATAACTTACCCATGTCTGCCGGGATAGGGGTTGTAGTGTGTATGTGTGTGAGGGGTGCAGTGTGTGTGAGGGTCGCAGTATGTGTATGGAGGGGTAGTGCGTGTGTGAGAGGGGTGCAGTGTATGTATGGGGTAGCAATATGTATATTGGGAGCAGTGTGTTTGTGTGTAAATGGTGCAGTGTGTTTGTGCGTGAGTGGCGCAGCGTGTTTTTGTGTGAGGGGTGCTTTGTGTGTGTGTATGGGGGGCAGTGAGTGTATTGGGGGCTATGTGTAAGGGGGGGCTGTGTGTGTAAGAGGGGCTATGTATGTAAGGGGGAGCTGTGTGTGTAAGGGGGGGGGCTGTGTGTAAGAGGGGGGCTGTGTATGTAAGGGAGGCTGTGTATGTTAGAGGGGGGCTGTGTGTGTAAGCGGGGGCTGTGTGTGTAAGAGGGGGCTGTGTGTGTAAGGGGGGCTGAGTATGTAAGGGGGGATGTGTGTGTAAAGTGGGTCTGTGTATGTAAGGGTGTGTGTGTGTGTGTGTAAGGGGGGGCTGTGTGTGTAAGGGGGGGCTGTGTGTGTAAGGGGGGGGCTGTGTGTGTAAGGGGGGGCTGTGTGTGTGTAAGGGGGGGCTGTGTATGTAAGGGGGGCTGTGTATGTAAGGGGGGGCTGTGTATGTAAGAGGGGGGCTGTGTATGTAAGAGGGGGGCTGTGTATGTAAGGGGGGCTGTGTGATGCAGTGTGTGAGAGGATAGGGGGGCAGATAAAAGATATTTTGTTTTTGTTTTAATTATTAAATAATAATTAAATAAATAAAGCTGAGGGAGGGGGAGACATTGCTTTCTCTTCCAGTCCCTGGTGGTTCTAGTAGGGGAGTGAACTCTAACCTGCAGCTCAGGCTAGAGTTCACTCTCGCGAGAACGGAGCGTTGCCATGGTAACGCTCCGTGCTCGCGAGAGGAGAACCCGGCGGAGCTGCAGGTAAGAGCTCCCCCGGGTTCTCTCTCCCACTCCCTCCCCTGCCGGCCGCCCAGCAATCTGCCTGTGTGGGCCGGGGAGGGAGATCACTGATCTCCCCTCCGGTCCGTGCAGGCAATCAGCAGGGCTGGTGCTTGGATAGCACCAGCCCTGCATGGGCCGGCAGGGGAGAGCCTCGGGCAGCAATATTTTCTCGGGGGGGGCAATTGCCCCGTTGCCCCCCCCCCTGGATCCGCCAATGTGTCCTCATCCTCTGCATGAGGACATCCAGCATCCGTAAAATACCCATAGCATTTGCAGAGGGAGCTATAGTGCTAGGAATAGTATCCCTTTAAATGTAAAACTTACTTTGAATTCCCTTATAGTTCTCACGTTAGTGAATTACCCTGTTTGTTTTCAAGCTGTTCTTTGCATACTAACAAGGTTATATACATGTGTTTTTTTTTTCAGTATCCTCAATGTAACAGAAATAGAAAATGCCTGAAACCTGGATTATTGGCGAGCCTTGTAGACTGGATGGGGAACCACTGCTCTAAGAAATTAAGGGGGCCTGGAGTGCACTGCAGGCTACACAGTGTTAGTCACCTAAATTATATGTTTTCAGCTTGTTCACCCATCCTCTTTCTGTTTGAATACACACGCTACATGTTTCTCTTCGTGATTGAAAGATATTTCTTTGTCTTCTATTCAAGGACACACTGTTTTTATTTGACATTATAAAATTGTACAAACAAACAGCATATTATGCAAAGCTAAAGGTTTAGAAATATGATTTCTATGAATCATATTTGAATGGGGCAATAACAACAGACATTACATGATAACATATCACAAATATCTTCATATGCTATTTATCTGACTACCATTCAGGTTCCCAACCTCATCACCATTAATGATCAGTTTAGGATAAAGGGTAGGTGGCAGTGAAAGAACAGGAAATGGTTGCAGGCATTAGATCCACCTGAGCCTATGATCAGTTTCAATATCAAAGGGTAGGTATTTTTTAAAAGAAGAAAATCCTCACCTGAATAGTTTTCCCATTCGTAGTTCATAGTCATTTTCCCGTTCGTAGTCATTCAACAACTTACATGGTTACCATATAAGGGAGTAGTACATTCTATATTCCAGGTACTTTATGATATTTATTCACTTATATGATATATTTTGTATTTACTTATTTTATGACATTATGTATAAAAATCAAGTGTCTCACCACATCAGTTATAAGTTCAAAATGTAATGACATTTGTGAATTAAATGTTATTGCTTTAGATATTTTCTACAGATTTATTTCCACTCTAGTATATATCAGAATGCTTCCCTGCATACTCGATTGCCTGGATGTATTATTATCATTATTCAAATACATTTAATTTAATTTTTGTGTATTACAAATAACACCTATAGATCATCTAGTGTGTTCAGAGAGCATGAAGAATTTATTATGTCTAATACATAATTCATCTAATACTGCTGACTGGATCACTTGCCTATTTACTCTTTGCTTTACATGTTATGTATTGTCCCATGATATTCAGTTAAGTATTTGTTTTTTTACACGGAATGTTAAAGCAGCATTCTGTGGGTGCTCAGTCTGTTTTAAGGATAGCAAAACTGTCCTGTCTTGTTATATGTATATTTTTGTTTATTGGAAAAATCTAATTTTCCAATAAATGAAAAAAAATGATTTGCTTTGCAATAAATGAGAAAGATTTTAACATCTATATTTTGAATGTATATATTGAATATTCTTGAAGCTCCTTGAAATATATTTTAACAAATAATTGTGATTTGTCTACTGGGGGATCAAATGTGTCTTCTTGTGCTTGATATTGGTGATTTGCACCTTGTTTCTAAAAGTTTAAGTTTCTTTTAGCATATCTCAATTTTTATGAGATTATCTGATTTGTTTTCCTGGCACTGGAGAGTCTCTTTAACAGTAGGAACACAGATCAGGGTTATTCACTTAAAGTAAATTTTGCTAGAAATTTGATGTGAATTTAAGGCCAAACTGAAAACAAACTGTACTTGGAGATTTTTTTCGAAATTAGGCATTTTGTCCTAAATTGTTAAATTCACTTTGAATTTACTTAGTATTTTCGGCAAATTCCACTTTGACAATGCGATGTATGAAAGGCTACACTTGATATGTGTAACTTTTTTCATCAAGATCTATTACGATATACCTATGTAATGTATATGTAAATGTGCAGGTATGGTCAAAAGTGTATGCTGTTAGGATGTGAGTCTTTCATGCTATCTCCTGCACTGTACCTCTGTGTATGTCCTATACTCTAGTTTGCAGAACACAAGCCAGTTTTAGTAGTTAACTCTTTAACCCCTTAAGGACACATGACATGTGTGACATGTCATGATTCCCTTTTATTCCAGAAGTTTGGTCCTTAAGGGGTTAAGGAAGGAGCCAATTGGCCAAGTTCTGAACCAAAACAAAACCTAGAATTTAAGCTATATGTCTGTTCAACCATAATTGACCTCTTTTATGTTAAGTGCTCACACTTATATATAATTTTGTACAGGATAAATAATGCTTTCATTTCAAATCAAACATTTATATATTAAATATAATCTAATATGAATAAAATCTAAAAAAAAAAGTGAAATTACAACATTTTATTAAATTCTGTACATGTCCTAAAACTGTTAGCTTTTCTGCATTTTAATAAGTAATACAATACACTTATTCCTCTGCTGTGATGTTCCACGAGTACAATGATGCCACCTATGTACAGGTTTCATGTTGTTTGAAAAATTAGAGGGTAAAATAAAGAGCTTGCCCATTTAAAATTTTACACATTGAAATTTGCCATATTGGTTTGCTGGGCCTATGTTGCATTTGAGACCATATAGCAGCCCAGGAATGAAAATCCCCCCATCATGACTTACCATCTGCAAAAGTAGGCAACTTAGGGTATTTAAAATTGGATATGACCAGTCTTTTTAATAGCCTTTTATTCACAAACACTAACCAAAGTTTTTTTTTTTAATTTTTCACACAAAAACTGCACTTTCACTGATGATATAATCCTCATCACACGTTTTACTGCTCTTAAACACTCGTATTTTTATTAGCGATATTTTACGAGTGCAACAGTATCCCCATGTACAGCTTTTATGGTGTTTTGAAAAGTTACACTTTCAAATATAGGGGTTGTAAATTAAATTATCTGAAATTTCTGCCTTCATTGTCAAGCAGGTCCCCCGAATTATAATTAATATAATATAATTATATATAAATACACAGAATGAGATTATAGGTGACTGCCTGAAATCTCTGGCAATCCCACTGCAGACAAGCCTGCCAATCAAGCCAATCCAAGTCATGTGATCGCGATGACTTGGATCTGGTGGATTGGCTAGAAGGGGATTGCCTCAGGTGTCAGGCATGTAACCTGATTGCGATCAGTGGGGTGGGCAAGGCTTGAGGGAGGGCCTTGAAAGCATTAAAGCCCTTGTTTTTCAGGACAGCATAGCACCACCTAATGTCAGGAAGAATTTAAACTTGACTTTTTATCTTGGTTTTGATGAGATTACATTGTTTTTTATTTGTGACAGAACATTAGCTCCCAGGACTCACAGCTACCAAGACAAGCTATAGCCTTAAGCAGAGGTAGCTATTTTGGAGGGTTTACCTAAGAATACCTGCAGCACTTGTTTTATTTTATTCTTCTATTTCTTAGTTTCCCTTTTTACTTCTCTCCCCTACAATATTAGTTCTTAATTGTTAACGTTGTACCTTCCACACTCAACCCTTGTTTTGATAATTGTTTATGTGGTTACTATTGTGCTAATAGTCTTGTCAATTTATGTCCACCATTTATGACCTACCCCTATTTTTGTTAGTTTAGCGTTATTGTGCTGATAGTCATGTACATTTTTGTTAATCCTTTATGACCTACCCTTATAGCTTTACATCTCAAATACTTTCTCTCTGTTCTTTCTTTTCTTTTCTCATTAGCTTCCATTTCTCACCTCAATATCTGTGTTTTCCCCACCCTTAATTTTCTGTTTGATCTAACCTAGATCCAGTGCCATCTAAACAACACGATGGGCCCACAGCCAAAGCAGTGCAATGGGGCCCTGCCTACACACAATTCACAGGAATAAAAGTTTAAATTATAGATAAAATTAAAGGGACACTATAGTCACCAAAACAACTTTAGCATAATGAAGCAGTTTTCACATATATATATCAAGCCCCTGTGGTCTCACAGCCCAATTCTCTGACATTTAGGAGTTACATCACTTTGTTTATGCAGCACTAGGCACACCTCCTTGCCCGTGACTGACACCGCCTTCCTAAACACTTCCTGTAAAGAGTCATCTAATGTTTACATTTGTTTACTGCAAATTCTGTTTTATTAAGAATTTATATTTTTTCTGTTTTGTTAACAGCTTGCTAGACCCTACAGGAGCCCCCTGTATGTAATTAAAGTTTAATTTACAGAGCAAAGCGTTAAAGACGTTTAAAGTAAGTTGCATCTGATTGAAAGTGAAACCATTTTGTTTTCATGAAGGCTGTATCAGTTACAGCCAGGGGAGGTGTGGCTAAGGCTACATAAACAGAAACAAAGTGATTTAACTCCTGAATTGTAGTGAATTGACAAGTGAAACTTTGGAGGCATGATCTATACACCAAAACTGCCTTATTAAGCTAAATTTGTTTAATTTTAAGCTTATATTAATTAGTACATCCAACAAATGCAATACATACATACAATACATACACACAGACTGCTGAATACACACACTGACTGCTGAATACACACGCACAAACACAGACTGGTAAATACACACACAGACAGACTTCTGAGTACACACAGACTGCTGAATACATACAAACAGTCTGCTGAATATATGCACACAGTCCGCTAAATACACACACACACACACACAGACTGCTGAATACACACAGACTGCTAAATACACACACAAACAGCAGAATACATACATAATTCTGAATACACACAGACAGACTGCTGAATACACACAGACAGACTGATGAGTACACACAGGCAGACTGATGAGTACACACAGACAGACTGCTGAATACATACACACAGTCCGCTGAATACATACACACAGTCCGCTGAATAGACACACACACACACACATACTGCTGAATACACACACTGTTAAATACACACACAAACAGCAGAATACATACAGAATGCTGAATATACACACACACACTGCTGAATACACATACAGACAGACTGCTGAATACACACAGACAAACTGATGAGTACACACAGGCAGACTGCTGAGTACACACAGACAGACTGCTGAATACATACACACAGTCCACTGAATACATACACACAGTCCGCTGAATAGACACACACACACAGACTGCTGAATACACAAACACAGTGCACTGAATACACACACACAGACTGCTGAATACATACAGACTGCTAAATACACACATATACTGCATTGAGGGGTGCAACGTATGTGTTCGTGTGTACAGGTGCTGTGTGTGTGAGAGGTGCTGTGTATGCAGGTGGTCCTGTGTGTGTGAAGAGTGCTGTGTGTGTGTGTGTGTGAGGAGTGCTGTGTGTGTGGGGGTGATGTGTGTGAGTTGCTGTGTGTGTGTGTGTGTGTGTGTGACGAGAGTTGTGTGTGAGAAGTGCTGTGTGTGTGTTGCAGAGTTTGAGGGGTACAGGGGCAAAGGATCTCCCCCATCAACCTGGGCATGCTGGGCAGCGTGGTTGGGCCCCAATGCCTGTGGGACCCCCTGCCCAGCGTGCCCATGTGGAAGGACAGCCCTGCCCAGATCCTTTCTTGCAGCTTGGGCCCAAACAGAACATTAGCTCCCATGACTTACAGCTACCAAGACAAGCTACAGACTTAAGCAGAGGTAGCTCGTTTGGATGGCCAGGAATCACAATATTCTCATACCCATCTCATGTCACTCTTCCTTTAAATCCTCCTTCTATTCTGCCCTCTGGAATGCAAGCTCTGTTTGCAGTTTTACTAAATCCACTACTGTGCACGACCTTTTCATCTCTCGTTCCCTAGACTTACTAGCCTTAACTGAAACATGGTTCTCTCCCTCTGACACTGCTACCCCGGCCTCTCTATCCTTTGGTGGTCTTCAATTGTCCTACAACCCAAGACACTCTAACAGCAAAGGTGGTGGTGTAGGGTTGCTGCTCTCACATCACTGCTCCTTTAAACCTCTACCCACCCCCCTTCCCTCTCTTTCTCATCATTTGAAATTCATTCAATTTGCCATTTCAAACCCGTCTCTGCTAACATTGCCGTTATCTTTCGCCCCCCTGGTTACCCTATCCTCTTCCTTGACCACTTTGCTACTTGGCTTCCCTACTTCCTCCCCTCTAATATTTTATCCCTAACCTGCCTTGTCCTCAGTAGCCTCAAAACTACTTTCAATGACCTCCTCCCTTGTGCTATTGCAGTGGGCTAAGTCATGTAGTTGAAAATACTCTTATTTTCTCTAATGAATCTCTAATATCTGCAATACTTCATTTCCTCTCTCAGATCACCACCTCTTATTTGCTCTAAATAGCCCCTTACACCATCATCCTCCACCTAACCCCCCTCAACTAAGAAAAAAAATCTGAATTATAGTGAATTATATTGCCCTCCAGTAGCAATCAGCTAATATTGATTTCTAACTTCTATCCATCCCTACTTTCTCCTGCCCCTCACTGGCTATCTCCTCATATTACACTACCCTCACCTCTCCCCTGGACGCAGCAGCCCCGCTCCAAACATGCACCTTGAGGAGAACACGCCCATGGCACACTAAATCAACACGCTACCTGCAGAGATGCTTCCGTTCTGCTGAACGCTGCTGGAGGAAGTCACGCACCCAGTCGGACTTCCTCCACTACAAATTCCTGTTGAGTTCATACAGCACAGCCCTTGCCCTTGCCCAACAGTCATACTTTTCCTCCATTATTAGCTCCCACTCCCACAATCCCAGATGTCTATTTAATACCTATAACTCCCTTCTTTGCCCTGCTGTTGCCATCCCCCAAACTAACCTTACAGCTGGTAGCTTTGCATGTTACTTTACCGACAAGATTGAACAGCTAAGTGTCAGGGACCAGGAACCAGACAGAGACGGAACTAGATGCAAACACACCTTTATTAATAAATAACAAATAAATAACAAAAGCAAAGTCCAGGAATCAAGCAGGGGTCAGTCACCAGAGCGGGTAGTCAGACGAGCCAGGATCAGGAGCACGGAGTCAGGAACAAGGCCGGAGTCAGGAACCAGGAACAAACAGGAAACACAGGAACAAGGAGACTTCTGGGAAACAGGAAACCACGCAAGGGCAAGGAGGTTCTGGGATTTGCTGCTTAAATAGGCAGAACTGATTAGCAGCAGGGTTGATTACTACTCTCAGGTGAGTAACCGTGGTAACAAGCAGAAGGAGCTCATAGTAATTGCAGCTGAAAACTCATTCACTGAAACAGAAAGGGTTGCTGTTTAAAACAGCAAAGAAACCCTGACAGTACCTCCCCCTCAACGACTCCCCCCATCTCTGCTGGTGGGTCCGGGCTTCATGGGGAAGCGGGCGTGATAGGAACGAAGGAGGGATGGTGCATGGACATCAGAGGCTGGAACCCAGGAGCGTTCCTCTGGACCGTATCCTTTCCAGTGCACCAAGTATTGGATCTGTCCTCTGAAGACCCGTGAGTCAATGATGCTGCGTATTTCATATTCCTCATGATTGTCAACCAGAACAGGATGTGGACGTGGCACAGAGGTGGTGTAGCGATTACAAACCAATGGTTTCAAGAGGGAAACATGGAAAACATTTGAGATCCGCATGTTAGCAGGAAGGTCAAGTGCGTAAGCTACAGGGTTAACCCTTCGAAGTATACAAAATGGTCCAACGTATCGGGGTGCCAGTTTTTGTGAGCGGAGGCGTAGGTTGCGGGAAGACAGCCAGACCCTCTCTCCGACATGATAGGTAGGTGCAGGAAGGCGTCTGCGGTCGGCCTGGAGTTTGTAGTTCTGCATTGCGCGTTGCAAAGAATTCTGAACCTGCACCCAAGTGGAACGGAGTTCCCTGAGATGTTCCTCCAATGCCGGTATCCCCTGTGGCAAGAACGTATCAGGCAACATGGATGGTTGAAACCCATAGTTTGCCAGGAATGGGGATAGCCGGGAGGAGGCATTAACCGCACTATTGTGGGCAAACTCCGCCCAGGGTAGCAGATCAGACCAGTTGTTCTGGTGGTCAGAAATGTAGCAACGCAGAAACTGTTCCAGTGTCTGGTTAGCTCGTTCCGCTGCACCATTGGATTGCGGTTGGTAGGCCGAGGAGAAGGAAAGCTGAATTCCCATTTGTGTTCAAAAGGCTCTCCAAAATCTGGACACGAACTGGCTACCCCTATCACTTTAGGGAACCCATGCAAACGAAAGACCTCCTGAGCAAAAATTGTTGCAAGTTCCTGGGAAGTTGGTAGTTTTTTCAAGGGAATGCAATGCGACATCTTCAAGAATCGGTCAACAACCATGAGAACGACTGTATTGCCACGGGAGACCGGAAGATCTACGATAAAATCCATGGACAAGTGGGTCCAGGGTCGTTCACCATTAGGTATGGTTTGCAGGAGACCCACTGGAGGGCGTCGTGGGGTTTTATTTTGAGCGCACACAGGCAGCTACAAAAGCGGTGACATCCGAACGGAGACTAGGCCACCAAAATTGCCGGGAGACAGACCAGATTAACTGTTTTTTGCCTGGATGTCCAGCTGCTTTGGGGTCGTGGTATGTACTCAATAGTTTCGTACGGAGGTTAATAGGTACAAAACAACGGCCATTAGGTTTCTCTGGAGGAGCATTAATTTGTGCAGCCAGAATCTCCTCGCCTAGGGGTGAGGTGAGGTTAGTACGGATGGTTGGCAGTATATGGTCCGGAGGAATCACAGGAGTAGGGGTTATCTCCTCTCTAGATGGAGGGGAGAACTGTCGAGACAAGGCATCAGCCCGAATGTTTTTAGTAGCGGGCAAGTAAGAAACCACATAATTGAATCTTGATAGGAAGAGAGCCCATCTAGCTTGCCGGGGGGAAAGCCGCTTAGCTTAGGAAAGATATGTAAGATTCTTGTGGTCTGTGAGAATGAGGATTGGCACTGAAGTACCCTCAAGAAGGTGCCTCCATTCTTTGAGATCTAAAATTATGGCTAGAAGTTCTCTATCACCAATCTGGTAATTGCATTCCGCCGGGTTCAATTTCCTTGAGAAATACCTGCCCGGATGCCTGGAGCTCTCAGGGTTAGGACGTTGAGACAGGAGGGCGCCTACTCCTGTCTCAGACGCATCGACTTCAAGAATGAATGGTAAGGCAGGGTTAGGGTGTGCCAGTATAGGAGCAGCAGCAAAGGCGACTTTGAGAGACTCAAAGGCAGTAATGGCTTCTTGTGACCAATGCTGTGGATCAGCATCTCTCCTGGTCATGTCCGTGAGAGGTTTAAACAAGGAAGAAAAGTTGCTTATGAACTTCTGATAATAATTGGCGAAGCCCAGAAAACGTTGTATAGAGCGAAGACCCGTAGGTCGAGGCCATTTTAGTACAGCCGAAAGTTTCTCAGGATCCATAGAGAATCCAGCATCTGAGATAACATATCCCAAGAATGTGACCTGTTTGCAGTTAAATTCACATTTCTCCAATTTGCAGAACAGATTATTTTCTCTAAGTCTCTGTAGAACACGAGAAATGTCTGCGTGATGGTTCTCGAGAAATGTGGAATGGATAAGAATATCATCAAGATAAACCACCACACATTGCTGCAGCATATCTCGCAGGACGTCATTTATAAATTCTTGGAAAACCGCCGGAGCATTGCAAAGACCAAAGGGCATTACTAGGTATTCGTAATGGCCGCTCCTGGTGTTAAATGCGTTTTTCCATTCGTGGTCCTCTTTTATCCGGACGAGATTATATGCCCCTCTCAGATCAAGTTTGGTGAAGACCGTTGCTCCCTTGAGGCGGTCAAATAACTCCGTGATTAATGGAATGGGGTAGGCATTCTTAATAGTAATGCGATTGAGACCCCTATAGTCGATACAGGGTCTCAACTCGACATCTTTTTTTTTACAAAGAAAAAGCCGGCCCCGGCAGGAGAAGATGACTTCCGAATAAAACCCTTAGACAGTGCATCGGTAACATACTCCTCCATGGATCGATTCTCTGCTACAGACAGTGGGTAAATCCGGCCACGGGAGGATTGGCACCAGGTTGGAGTTCGATACCACAGTCATACGGACGGTGTGGTGGCAGAACGCTGGCTTGACCTTTGTCAAATACATCTTGGAATTCTTGGTACTCAGCGGGTAAGGAAGAGGCAGAACATGTGCCCAAAACTTTGACCGGTTTCTGGAGACAGGAAAATGTGCATTGCTGGGACCATGATAATATCTCAGCTTTGCGCCAATCAATTGTGGGGTTATGCTTCTGTAACCAAGGGTATCCCAAAACAACCTGGTAATATGGAGAGGAAATGACCTGGAATTGGATCGTCTCATGATGTAGAGCCCCTACAGCCAGAGATATGGGCACGGTTTCTTGGGTCACGTGGGTTGGCTGTATTGGTCTGCCATCGATGGCTTCGAAGGCTAGTGGAAAGATGCAAATGCACAATGTATAAACAAGCCTGCGGCCCCAGAATCAAGAAATGCCCGGGTTTTAATGGATGAATCAGGCCAGGAGAGGATAATAGGCACCAAGGGTTTGCCCACACATATCTCTGGGTCTGCAGAAAGACCACCCAAGATCTGCCCCTGACGAATCGGGCAAAACTTTAACATGTGACCGTGGTGTCCGCAGTATAGGCACAGACCCTCCCTCCTCCTAAAGGCTCTCTCCTCGACCGAGAGGCATGAGAAGCCTAACCGCCTTGGCTCCACACAGACAGAGGACTCAGGACCAGGAGGCATGGGAGGTGAGGGAGGTTTGGGTGGGCAAGAAAAGCTCGGTGCCAAATCTACAAGAGGCCTCCGCAGGCGCTCCCTGGATGAGGATCTCTCTCGGAGTCTGATGTCAATGAGGGTGACAAATGATACCAGTTCCTCGAGATCTTTAGGTAATTCTCTGGCTGCAATCTCATTTTTAAACACATCGGAGAGACCCTGTGCAAAGGCAGCCACGAGAGTCTCGTTGTTCCAGCCACCTTCTGCTGCCATGGTACAGAATTCACTGGCATACTCGACAATAGTTTTTGTGCCCTGAGCATTAGACATGAGTAGTTCGGCAGTAGGGGTGGAGCGAGCTGGAATATCAAAAACCCTTTTGAAGGACGCAACAAATTCAGGGTAATTGTAAATAATAGGCTTCTCTGTCTCCCAGAGAGGTTTTGCCCAAGCTAGGGCCTTTTCAGACAGCAAAGAAATCATGAAGTGAACTTTGTCACTGTCTGTAGGAAATGCCTGGGGCAGGATTTCAAGGTATCCTTTAACCTGATTTATAAATTCTCTGCACTGAGCTGGGTTGCCCCCAAAATACTGAGGGAGCGGGACAGACCCAGTCATTCCTCTAGCCGCTACAGGTTTGGAGGCTACAACCGGTGCTAGAACAGGAAGTGAGGCAGAGGCGGCCGCAATCGCAGGCTGGCCGGGTACTGGATCCAGATGGGCATACTGGTCCAAATGGTGTTTCTGCTGGTCCCACTGGGTAAGTAGGTTAGGTATAGGTGTCTTGCCTGTATCATCTGTATTCATGGCCCTTGCGTAATGTCAGGGACCAGGAACCAGACAGAGACGGAACTAGATGCAAACACACCTTTATTAATAAATAACAAATAAATAACAAAAGCAAAGTCCAGGAATCAAGCAGGGGTCAGTCACCAGAGCGGGTAGTCAGACAAGCCAGGATCAGGAGCATGGAGTCAGGAACAAGGCCGGAGTCAGGAACCAGGAACAAACAGGAAACACAGGAACAAGGAGACTTCTGGGAAACAGGAAACCACGCAAGGGCAAGGAGGTTCTGGGATTTGCTGCATAAATAGGCAGAACTGATTAGCAGCAGGGTTGATTACTACTCTCAGGTGAGTAACCGTGGTAACAAGCAGAAGGAGCTCATAGTAATTGCAGCTGAAAACTCATTCACTGAAACAGAAAGGGTTGCTGTTTAAAACAGCAAAGAAACCCTGACACTAACAAAGGAATTATCAGCATCTTGCCCCTCTATTTCTCAACCACACCTGAACTATGCCTTTCTTACCCTTTAGACTTTCTACCAGGCTACTGAGCAAGAGATGGCTGCGCTTCTCCTTTCCTCTTGCCCCACCACTTGCCCGATTGATCCTGTTTGTCTTGTGCCTTCCTTGATGCACATCTTCAACTGCTTTCTCTCTTCTGGTGTTGTCCCTGCTGCCCTTAAACATGCTACTGTGGTACGCATAAAAAAAAAAAAATATTGACCCGTCCTCCCCTTCTACTATTGTCCCATACCCCTGCTCCCTTTTTTCTCAAAGCTTCTGGAAAGACTTGCTTTTATCCGTATGTCTCACTTCCTCAATTCCAACTCTTTCCTTGACCCTCTTCAGTCTGACTTCCACACCCTCCACTCTACTGAGACTGCTCTTATTAAAATCACTCACGGCCTAATCACAGCTAAATCCAAAGGGCACTACTCCATACTAGTTCTTGACCTCTGTGCTGCCTTTGACACTGTTGACAATGTTCTCCTTCTCAAAACTCTTCAATCACTCGGTCTCTGTGACACTGTCTTTCCTTGGTTTTCCTCCTATCTCTCCCAATGCTCATTCAGTGTCTGTTTTTCTAATGATACCTGCTTCCTTCATCCTGTCTCTGTTTAAGTCCCCCAAGACTCTGTACTTGGTCCCCTTCTATTTTCTCTTTATATTGCCTCTCTTGGCAAACTTATTACCTCATTTGGATTCCAATGCCACCTGTATGTTGATGACACTTAGATATACCTCTCCTCCCCGGACCTCTCCCCTGCCGTCCTGCAACGTGTCACTGCTTGCCATTCTTCCATCTCTGACTGGATGCCCTCCCACTTTTTGAAACTCAATCTCTCTAAAACTGAACTCCTTGTCTTTCCTCCTCCTAATACTAATCCTCCTCCTTCACTCTCCCACATCAGTACATCCTTTCAAGCGAGCTGTCTTGCCATTATACTTGATTCCGGCCTCACATTTGAGCCTCATATCCAGTCTGTTACCATATCCTGTAGATTCCACCTTAAAAACATAGCCTACAGTCTGTAATGCATGCTGCAGCTCAGCTAGACTGATTTTCCTCTCCTGTCGCTATAAAGCAGGGACCAATTCAAGCCCCTCCTATATCTCTTCACTGATCCGCTTCTCTCCGCTCTGCCTGTGATCTTCTCCTGTCCGCTGCTTGCACACGTAAGGCAAACTCACACTTGCAGGACTTCTTGTGGGTGGCTCCTTTCCTTTGGAATAGCCTGCCTATGACCATCAAGCTCTCCCCTAGCCTTCAATCATTTAAAAAGTGCCTCAAAACCCATCTCGTTAGGAAAGCTTATGGCCTCTCAGAGTAACCTCTACCTCATGTACCTGTCGTCCTTTGCTCTCTACTAAAGGGCAGCACTCTATTCTCTCATCCAGCTCTGCTTCACTTCACCTTGTTTGATTGCTACCTCCTGTCCTGTTGTGTTTTATGCCCCACCTCCTATAGACTGTAAGCTTGTTTGAGCAGGGCCCTCTTCAACATATTGTTCCTGTAAGTGTTTGTAATTGTCTCATTTATTGTTAAATCTCCCCCTTTGATAATTTTGTAAAGCGCTATGGAATATGCTGGCGCTATATAAATACCAGTAATAATAATAATAATAATTTGAAGTGTCAATGCTTACTGGCTGTACTTGAACATATATTGCAGTGGTATATTTGTTTGCACCAGTTTTTTTGCTGAAGTATTGAATTGCATGCTTATGTTAACATACACGTAGGGCTAGTAAACAGGCTCATAATAACTGTGTGGACAATACTCAGAGATTACTGTTACTGGTTCCCAGCAACAACTATGGATATTTGGAAAAATTCTGTTTGATTTCATTTGTGTTCTTTTTCAAACAAATTAACTATGCAACTATGACAAATGGGGCAAATCAGATCTAAAGCAGATAGAAACATTGTACAGAAATAGGAGAAATGAGTTGTTAGAGAAAGGTCACTTTACTTCACTGTCACTTCAAAAGGGGTTTGGTGCTTAATAGTAATTAGTCTTAATTTTAAACCTGATTTCCATATGATTTACATATTACTTAAATATGGACAAAGTTCATTTAGGTTCCAGACAATGGATTCATTGCTGGATGTTTGTAGTTAGCAAGTCTTCCCTATGTGACTTTTTTGTATGCATCGCTGCCCTATTGTCACTGATAAAATGGATAGGGGTAGATTGTGAATAATTCTTAGTGATATGCTCAGCTTGGTGTCTGTTTAATATACTCTTAACATCAAGCTCAAGGTCATAAGATTTCCCATATACATTAGAACTGCCATTCAGAATAAATCACTTTTAGATAGCATATCTCTAATGCCCCTGCCTCTCTAAATCAAACAGAGCTCAAGTGGATTGCTTGAAAACGTAATGGGTCACACACACATTGTAAGATTGTATTCCATTTCATTAGTTTTAAAATACTATAAGCTAATAGAAAATAACATATTGTTAGCTACATACATTTTATAATCAATGTTGTTCCAATTAATTAGAATGTATTGCCCATTGCTAATAAAACTATGCCACTATTAAAGGTATTTGTGACAGGTTTGAATAGAAATCCTTTTCAAAAATAACAAACTAAAAATAACGACTTAAATAACACATTCTATCAATAAAATCTACTTTATATAATTCAGTTATAGCTAATAAATGACTGTTACAATATAGAATGAGATAAGTCGAGTTTTAATTAGATCAAATGGAAAGAATATTTACCTGGTGGTCTAGAGAAAAAAAAAGTCTCAATGGGATTCTTATCCTCTGGAATTCAGAAAAATCCCAGAATGATTATCACTTAATGGATACCAGTTTTTCATGCTTTGCGTGCAATCCAGATGGGTCCAAATGGGTCTTCTCCCATTAAAAGTATTTATTTTTGGTTCCAAAAACTTTGGAACAATGACTAGGTGAGGACATGAGAGGAAGAGAGAAGAGTGTAGGTCAGGAGCAGTGTTGGCCAAAACATATTCAGAGAAGTGATGAACCAAATGTATGCAGCAAGTGGTGTCATAACGACTAAACCTTTTAAACTAGAGATTGGGCATAACTGTGGGACATGATCCGCCCACCCGGTGTCCACACCTATGGGCTTGGAGTGGGGGACTTTAAAAAAAATAATGTGGGGTGGTCTCTAATCCCATAGCCAACCCCATGGAAATCAAAGTAACTCCCTAATCCCCCGCATCCTAATAATAGTGAGGGTAGGCAATAAAAATAATACATGTTAAGAAAAATACGTACTTACCATCAGAAGTCTTCTTTCTACTAATTCTTGTGTTTTACAACTGCAAAACAGGCAAAATAAAAATCCAGAATTCCGAACACAACTAATAAAAATACATGAAAAAAAAAACTATTTACAAATGTATTTATATTTTTTAAAACCTCAATAAAAAAAAATAAAAACACACAGCAATAAAATTAATCCATCTTCACCCATGGATGGCTCACTGCAGACTTAACTCTGGTAACAGGGAAAGCCCTTATAAAGGCTTCCCCACACTGTGTCACATAAAATGTTACACTTCCTACTTATGAGCAAGAGCGCTCTGATTGGTTGACTAGTAAGTTAACCAATCAAATCCAGGAGATTACTGCAGATTTAGTTGGAATGACTGAATTCTGGCTTCATTTGGCTTTAGTTTAATATGAGAATTGCCAATGCAGTCACAATTCAATAATTTTAACCAGCGTTTGTCCAAATGTTTAGTTAATAACCCCAACATTGTTTTCTAATATCCAGTAGATCCAAGGAACACCAAAGATCAAATAGAAAGCAGGAGCTCAGCGAACTTAGTATCCCAGGGCAGCCCCAGGAAAAGATGCAGGTCAGAGGAAGGAACTGTAGGTTCAGGATCCATTAAGATCCAGGAAAGCTCAAGGCATGGAAGCAGATGACTATTGCTGGCAGTGCCTAAAAAGTAAACAAGTGAAATCCCGAGCACAAAATTGAAAGCACCAAGGGACAAATACAGCGATCCATTCGTTAATCAAGACCATCATACAAGTGTTCCAAGGAGTTTCCTATATTGATCTAAACAATAAAATTATCATTACACAAAGTTGTTATTGTTTTCATTTTATCATTTACCAACTATAAGTAGCTATAATAATCCATATCAATACATTGCAATCTAGTCAGGGTTTAGAAAATTATATAATTAGTTGAACAATCATCAGTATTTATTTCTTTCCACGTGAAAAAAAAAAACATAAATAAGCATATATATAGCTACTTACATATCAAGATACTAGGTTGTATATAGATTAATATAAATATTAAATATTTTTTATGCTAATAAAACAGCCTATACTATCAACATCCTATAGAAGATAAAGAATACAGAAAAGGGTGCGCCTGTGAGGAATACATATATAAATAAAGTAAATAAATAAATAAAAAGGGCTTAAAAAGAAGTCCAGGTAACTTAACACTAGTCCAAATAAGGTAATCCAAAACAATAGGGAAGGTTCTTTGTGGAGCAGCAGACTGAATTGATAGTAGTGGTATCCCAGAAAAGCTTGTAATCCGGTAGAACATGTGGAGAAGAAAAGAGGACTCCAATGGTGTAGTATATAAATACACTGGGTAAGAGGAGGAATATAAATGGGATATTACTAAAATCCAGCTCTGGTTTGGAAAGCGTGAAGTGGAATAATCCCCACTCAAGGATATACGTGGTTCTTCAGGCTTCCAATCTTGTGTAACAGCAGAGTAGTCCAACCCAGAAAAATGAAAGGTGATAGAATATAGTGCTCACTGTATCTTTAAGTGACAAGGTAAAATATATGAAATGTACTTACAATTTGCCGAGCAGGCTCCCTGCAGCATATTTACTGAAATCAAAAGCTATTTCAATCAAACTTATAACAACATTTTAACTTTTTAAACATTTTAACAGGTCACGTTACATTTTAACATAGGACCCCTTATTAGATAGCAGCTTCACAAGTCTTGCATCAGTTGAACTTGTGAGTTTTTGAACAGTTTCTGCTTGAATTTGTTTGCAAGATGTCAGAATAGCCTCCCAGAGCTGCTGTTTGGATGTAAACTGCCTCCCACCCTCATAGATCTTTTGCTTGAGGATGCTCCAAAGGTTCTCAATAGGATTGAGGTCAGGGGAGGATGGAGGCCACACCATGACTTTCTCGCCTTTTATCCCCATAGCAGCCATTGATGCAGAGGTATTCTTTGCAGCATGAGATGGTGCATTGTCATGCATGAAGATGATTTTATTACGGAAAGCATAGTTCTTCCTTCTGTACCAGGGAAGAAAGTGGTCAGTCAGAAACTCCACATACTTTGCAGAGGTCATCTTTACACCTTCGGGAACCCTTAAGGGGCCGACCAGTTCTCTTCCCATGATTCCGGCCCACAACATTACTCCAACAACACCGTACTCACGTTGCAGCCTTGTTGGAACAGGGTGGCCGTCCACCAACCATCCACTACTCCATCCATCTGGACCATCCAGTGTTGCACGGCCCTCATCAGTGAACAGGACTGTTTGAAAATTAGTCTTCATGTATTTTTCTGCCCAATGCTGCCGTTTCTGCTTGTGAGCATTGGTTAGTGGTGGCCAAATAGAAGGTTTCTGCATAGTTGCAAGACTCTGGAGGACTCTACACCTTGATGTCTGTGGGATACCAGAGGCACCAGCAGCTTCAAATATCTGTTTTCTGTTATGTAATGGTATTTTATCAGCTGCTCTCTTGATCTGATGCATGCATCTGGCAGAAATCTTCCTCAATGTGCCTTTATCTGCACAAACCCGTCTGTGCTCTTAATCAGCCACAAATCTCTTAATAGTGCGATGATCATGCTTAAGTTTTTATCTAATGTTTTCATACCTCGTCCAAGGCATTGAACTATTTCACTCTTTTCGTCAACAGAGAGATCCTTTTTCTTCCCCATATTGCATGAAAATGGTGCTCTGCTTAATAATGTGGAACACTCTCCTTTAGTAGTTTTTCCTTAAATTGGGCCCATCTGGCAATCTAATTATCACAGGTGTCCGAGATTGTTTTCAGTGATAAAAAGAGCCCTGAGACATAATGCCATCAATGAGTTAAACTGAAAAACAAAATATTTAATCTTTGTGACACTTAAATATAATTTGCATAATAATTTGGAACAGGGTGTATATGGTGGAAAAAGCATATAGATAAGTGGATATAAGTGCATGAAATCTAATAGGTAAGGTATATAAATTGTGTAAATATATGAAATGAAGGGATATATAAACCTATTAAAGTAAAATGAAATACACAATAAAATGATAAGATAAAATTTTAAAATGAAAGTGGGACATGTTATTTATAAAATAAAAGTGGGATATGTTATTTATAAATTCCATAATGGTAAAAATAATAAACAGGAAAAAAAATGAAAATAAAAATAAAATAAAATGTAAAAGAAAAAAGGGTTAAAAAGGATATATAACAATATATAGAGAGAAATATATAAAAATTATATTTAAAAAGAGGTATATAGGAAGTCAAAAAGATCAAAATATATGTTTAGACCCAGTGGAGCGAGTGTCTTTAAATTATATGCCCATTCCATTGCCCAGCCTTCCATAAGCACTTCCTGTAAAGAGAGCCCTATTTAGGCTTTATTTATTGCAAGTTCTGTTTAAGATTTTCTTATCCCCTGCTATGTTAATAGACCCTGCAAGAGCCTCCTGTATGTGATTAAAGTTCAATTTAGAGATTGAGATACAATTATTTAAGGACATTACATCTGTTTGAAAGTGAAACCAGTTTTTTTTTCATGCAGGCTCTGTCAATCATAGACAGGGGAGGTGTGGCTAGGGCTGTATAAACATAAATAAAGTGATTTAACTCCTAAATGACAGTGAATTGAGCAGTGAAATTGCAGGGGAATGATCTATACACTAAAACTGCTTTATTTAGCTAAAGTAATTTAGGTGACTATAGTGTTCCTTTAATCTGTTATAACAAAAACCTCTACTTGACACCTATTAATGTACCTCATTGCTCACTCACCGGGCTCTGCCCACACAAGCCACATACAATTTGTGCGATCCAGGTCCATAACAACCCAGACCTATTCTCAACCTCCACTCCTCTTGGGAAACACCAGCCAAACCGTATATCTCTCTTCCCAACCTCACTGCTTCCTAAAGCCCAGACCATGGACATAACCGTGTTGTTTGGGTCAGGGGTAAGCAGGAGCAGGGGAAGCCTGAAAAGAAGCTCCCTGACTAGAATAGCAAACTCGCTCAGGTATATCCAATGACCCTCACAATTTTATCATTAAACACTAAAGGTCGGAACACACCTCACAAGAGGCGGCTAGCTCTAGCAGAGGCGAAGAAAACCAAGGCCCATGTGGCCTTTTTTCAGGAAATCCACTTTAAGTGGGGAAACAGAACTAAATTTAACTCGACTTTCTTCCCTCACGACTTCCATTCCTGCTACAAAACAAAAAAACAGGGGGTATCTGTACTGATTAGCAGAGATGGATCCTTCAC
Source organism: Pelobates fuscus (assembly GCF_036172605.1). Taxonomy (NCBI): domain Eukaryota; kingdom Metazoa; phylum Chordata; class Amphibia; order Anura; family Pelobatidae; genus Pelobates; species Pelobates fuscus. The sequence continues at coordinate 300,949,973 of NC_086318.1, forward strand.
ACTGATCAAAAAAATAGGCGATAAACAGGGCAGATATTTGTTCATCCAATGCTATATAAATAACACCCCCTACACGCTAGTAAATATCTATGGACCTAACGAAAACCAACACGAGTTCTGACGGTCACAATAGGCCCTATAACATGGTCAGACCACGCGCCCATCACGCTGACCATCCACAAAAAATACCCATCAATGGGCAAAGGTACATGGAAGCTTAATGACACCCTGCTTACACACCAAGACACAGGCGCCAGTATACAAAAAGATATAGAAACATACTTCACAGAAAACATCCCTGCAGATACAAACATAGAAATGCTATGGCAAGCACACAAAGCGGTAATCAGAGGCACACTTATTAAAATAGCAAGCTACCGACAGAAACAGCGTAGACTGCGTTACACACAGTTCATAAGGGACATCATCGACTTAACGCACAAAAACAAATTACAACCATCCAAAGACACACAAACACAGCTGTTCACACTACAAAAAGACCTCCAGAACTTAGAACTCGAAAAAATAACCTACTTCCTACAGAGATGCAAACACAAGTTTTTTGCTAACGGGAACAAGACTGGGGCCCTATTAGCCGCACAACTCAAAACACGCTCACAAAAAACAAAAATAGCATATATACAGTCCTCCCAAGGAAACAAACTGATCAACCTGCAAGAAATAGTGGATGATTTGTATCCTACTACAGTTCCCTATATAATCTTAAAAAGAACCCTGCATCAGCTCCCCCCTTCCCCCACTCCATCGCTGACTTTTTACAATCCATAGATGCCCCCAATTACAGGCCACAGACATTGAAACTCTTACCTCACAATTCACGGTAGAGGAGTTAGAGAGGACCATCCATGACCTACCTAAACAAAAAGCTCCGGGACCTGATGGTTTCACCAACCTCTACTACCAAGCATACACAAAACTCCTCGCGCCCCACTTGACAACCTATATAATTCCTGCTACACTTCTGAACAAATGCCCAGTGACATGCTTGTAGCCCACATATTGACCCTACCCAAACCTGGGAAACCACCAACACACTGCCAAAACTTTAGACCAATTTCTCTCCAAAACGCTGACGTCAAAATGTACGCTACACTTCTAGCCAATAGACTCTCCCAGATCCTACCACAACGACCAGTCTGGGTTCATCAAAGGCAGGCAAGGTTCAGACAATACCCAAAAAGTCCGAAATATCCTATCACACATGCACAAGACACACACCCAAGGTCTACTTCTTACCTTATATGCGGAAAAAGCCTTCGACAGGGTTAACTGGGAATATATAAGTCCTTCGCAAATTCGGATTCCCGGATGGCCTCATCTCAGGCATCATGGCCCTCTACAACGACCCACAAGCAAGAGTATTCCGCATCACAAATGGCACGCCCCCTATCACCACTGCTATTTATCCTGTCCCTAGAACCCTTAGCATCTAATATAAGGCAACATAGCACAATCACAGGCATAGACATAGGGGACCAATCATTTTGCCTCTCCATGTTCGCAGACGATATTCTGCTCACGGTGAGAGACCCTGAAACGTCAATCCCGGCGTTCCTGCAACTGCTACACCAATACGGGCGGCTTTCCTATTATAAGCTTAACCACTGAAAAATGCAGGCTCTCCCAATAAATCTGCCGAATCTGCAAAAATTACAACTCAAACGAGCCCATAATTTTGACTGGAGAACTACCGACATCACATACCTAGGCATAAAACTTGGACCCTCCCCCTCAAACACATTTGACCTAAACGTTAAACCACTCATACCACTGTGTAAAACCCACACCCAACACTGGAAAATGGTGAAGCTTTTATGGCTTGGCAGAATAAACACAGTAAAGATGATGCTCCTCCCAAAAATCCTCTACAAATTTAGAATGCTACCAATTTACGTCAAAACGACGTTTTACAAACATCTCCAAGCTATCCTTTCCTCCTTTATATGGAATTCCCACAAACCAAGATTGTCTCTGGTGCTCCTCCAGAAACTCTCGTACCAAGGAGGACTAGGCCTCCCAGACGTGTCAAAGTACCAGAAAAGCGTCCCTTCTAGAAGCTGCGATTAAATTGCACTCACACAAAGGGTCTTTCCAATGGGTAGACATGGATCACGCTAGAGCACCGGGAGGTTTTCTATTGACAGCACTGTGGACACCTAAACAACTCCCAAACATGCCCCACCTGTTCCACACCACAGCTCTCACTATCTAATACTGGGACGCCCTGCACCACAACTGGAACAAACTCAATAAGTTTCATCCCGAGCGCCCTAAACTCACTCTCCTCAGGGTTAACCTTGAACACCTGGAAAAAACAAGGCATCACACACATTGCAGACGTATACCAAAACCACCAGCTCATGTCATTCCCAGACCTCCAGCAAAAATACGGCCTGCCTAACTTCTCAGTCTTTCAATACCTCCAACTAAAAAGCATTGCCTCTTATAGAATACTTGCAGAATCAGATACCACACACCCTGACCCCCACTCCCTAGACCTCATTCATGATCGCTGCTGGCACACACCCACAAAACCCAAGGCGCTGTCTATATGCTACCGCTCCCTGCTGAGCGATAACACTACAAAACCCTTTACTTACGAACAGCAATGACAATCAGAATGCAACTCTTCTCCTTCTGGCAACACCTGGTTACTATCGCTCAACACACTTAAAGGCAATGCTAACTGCTACTCCCACAGCTCATAAAAAACTAATTTATAGATGGTACCTAACCACTAGTAGACTGCACAAGATTTATCCTACAGTACCAGCATGTTGCTGGAGATGCAAAGGAGCTGAAGGTACAATGACCAATATATGGTGGGAATACCCAATCCTAACACCCCTCTGGAGAGATGTGGGAGACATCCTCCAGTCCTTAGACATCAGTAACATTACCCTCAACCCGACAGTTTGCTTGTTTCTCCTTCTCCCCACCTCTATGGCCAAACCCCTTAAGCAAGTAGTGTTCTTAATTATAATGGCAGCCAGAATCCTAATAGCGGTCGGGTGGAAACAAACCACTTGCCCCACCAAGCAACAATTGATAGACAAAATTCATCAATACTATACCTATGAACGGTCCACAACCTCTTACACACAATCCCAAACGCTATGAGATGCCTGGGAGCCGTGGGTCAAACTACACACGCACCAACCACCAAAACACCCCCTTAACTGTAAAACTTTATCCTCACAACCTCTGACACCCGTGACGGTGTGAGCATCCCTTCACGTATCCCATGTAGGGGCATAAACTTCTCCACAACCCTTCCAGGACCCCTAAACGAGGAGCCTAAGCTCAACCACGCACACACACACAGGAGATACATGAGGTACTATCTCCAAGGTTTTATACAGGTAACCCAAAGTAGAACATTAATGGTTGAAATAGTTAGTTGAAAATTCCAGTTATCTATCCCCCTCCCGCTCCCCCAGCCACACACCCTACCCTCCCGACTCACTCCCTTTCACTAAAAGGACCTTCCATGACAATCACTTCCACAAAGATCTCCACTACAGACACATACCATACGGTTCTCCATTATCACACCCTACCACGAGTAATACATCGGTTGGACACCAGGGACATGGACCATGGTCCACTTCCACCCTACCCCAACCACAGTTTTAGGATCTGTTGCCACAAGGTTTCAGGCCGACTAGGGACTTAAACCCATCCAGAATCACTCACCTAGTCACACCACTGTACACCCAAGGTCAACAAAGGTGTAATTAATGTAAGATTGTATAACCTCTGTATATACTGTATGGCAAATATAAACTAAACTGTATGGAGAATTAACTGATCTTGTGATTTCCCCTCCACCCCCCTCTTTTCTTGCTTCTGTATCCCCCCCACCCCCACCACCCCCTTTGTTTTGTCAAAAACTCAATAAAATCATAAGTATCAAAAAAATAATAAGTATCTGATGGTCAGCGATCTTATTTTCAGCCCTTGGAATTTTCTCAACTGCTGCACACCCCTTGTCATGGGGAATAATTGTGTACAAAGATTGTACATCACATGTAACTAAAAAATATGTATCTTTCCAAATAAAATTGTTTAAAAAACAAAGCAGAGTCATTGAATCTTTTAGGTAGGATTTCATATATTTTACTGAAGGTTGTAAAAGAATATCTAAATATTCGAATAAATTCGATAAAATAGAATTAATACATGATACAATGGGCCTTCCTGGAGGTTTCTTATCATCTTTATGAATTTTAGGTAAAAAATAAATAACAGGAATTTTTTGATGCGAGACATTTAAGAATTCAAACTCTTGTTTACTTCAAATATTTTGTTCCCGACCATTGATTAAAAAATAATTTAAGATCTGTTGGCTTTTAGGGGTAGGGTCATGCATACATTTTTCATAGACATTGGGGTCATTTAGTTGTCTGATAGCTTCTCCAACTTACATTTCTTTCAATAATATTACTATACCCCTGCCTTTATCGGACGGTTTAATAACAATATTTTCGTCCTTTTGTCATTCTTGAAGTGCTTTACGTTCTAACTGTGTAAGGTTATCCTGATCGAATTTACTCTTTTTAATTTTTTTAAAATCTTTGATGACTAATTTCACGAATACTTCTAAAGGACCTGCTTTAAAACTAGACTGAAAAAAATTGGAATTCTCTTTTAAAGAAGTGGTGATTATTTGTGGGTGATCTGGTGATGAGGTAGCTAGACATTGTGAGGTGGGCATATTTAAATCTTTACTGGCAAAACATCTTATTTATATCTACAAATGCCTTGAATGATTTAAAGGAATTCATTGGGGCAAATTTAAGACCTTTACTTAGGACAGATATTTGCATGGATGTCAAAGCCTTTTGGGATAGGTTAAAAATGCCATGTTTTTTTTTCGTCTGTGGGGGTGTAAATGTAAACTTAGTTTTCTCGTCTTTGTAGGGTATGGTGTCTGTACATGTGCATCAGTTTCTGTGCATATCTCTAAAAAAATAGTCATCATTGTCTATTTCAGAGTCCACAGATAATAACTGATATTGGTTATTGTAGATATAATTGACAGGTGACTTAGTGCTTTCAAAGTTATATAATTCTCTTCCATTGTGTATATAATTTTAAACTTATATGTATTTTACCATATGAATATTGGTGTGATAGCCATAGGCTTTGTGTAAAATGTGTCTGTCTAGCGCATGTTAATTGCCACCTCTCAGTGGCTTGGATCATGTGACCCTGCTGTGCACTGATTGCCCATGCTGTCTGTTTTACCTGTTCAGCCAGACAGCAAACTGGCAAATCCTGTTCGTTCCCTATCACTATCGCCGACCTCATCACGAGACACCTCCCTCATGATGACGCAACGATTTCTTCTTGTGTATTGAGAGGGAGTTACCCCTCCCTATCACACATGCGTCCCACTGGATCATGACGAATGCATTTCACTGAAGACCACGTGACGCAGAAGTAGAGCTGCGTGTCACGTGACCTTCTTTGAATTTAATTTTAACCCGTTTTAAGCTTTGTTTTTAGCTAATATTGCCCACAATAACTCTCCAGTTTATATCCTAACAGCTCTGTTGTTCTAATCTTGTTGTATATTATAATTTGATTATGTATCTTTTTTACTATGATTATGTCATTTTGGCGGCAATTTCAAAAACCTCATTGTAATCAATGTTCCCTATATATACCCTTGCTTGTCAGGTCTATATTTTTATTGTATATTAGTTTCTACTTGAAGAAGCCTGTGTAGGCGAAACGCGTTTAGAAACTTTTTAATATTTCTGTTTAATAAAGGAAGTTTTTTTTTTTGCTATATACCACATTTGCCATATTCCTTTTTTTGTTTTTATTAATTTGGCCTGACATCCCTTTTTGCTGTTTCCAAGAAGCACAAATAATCCTTAGGTGGGGACTATACCACCCATACGCTATACACCGAGCAGTGAGTCTGTTCAGCAAATTGTAAGTACATTTCTTATATTTTACCTTGTCACTTAAAGATACAGTAAGCACTACATTCTATTACCTTTTATTTTTCTGGGTTGGACTACTCTGCTGTTACACAAGATTGGAAGCCTGAAGAACCACGTATATCCTTAAGTGGGGATTATTCCACTTCACGCTTTCCAAACCAGAGTTGGATTTTAGCTCTAGATATTGTGAGTAGTATCCCATTTATATACCTCCTGTTACCCAATGTATTTATATACTATACTATTGGAGTCCTCTTTTCTGTTTCTTCTCCACATGTTCTACCGGATTCCAAGCTTTATTCCGTGATACCACTACTATCAATTCAGTCTGCTGCTCCACAAAGAGCCTTCCCTATTGTTTTGGATTACCTTATTTGGACTAGTGTTAAGTTACCTTGACTTCTTTTTAAGCCATTTTTATACATTTATTTATTTTATTTATATATGTATTCCTCACAGACGCACCCTTCTCTGTATTCTTTATCTTCTATATTACGTTTGTATTGAGGGAAACTAGAGGGGACCCCTCTCCTTATAGGTGTGCTGCCTATACTTTTTACAAATATATCTGAAGTGGCGTCTTAGCGCTGATCCTTATTTTGACGTTTCTATCCACATTCTATAGCCTTCCAAAGATGCATAAATCCCTGGATGATCCATCCGGGAGGTCAATAGTTTCCGGGTGTGGTAACCTAACACAGAACTTGAGTGTTTTTCTGGATAAAGTCATGTCTCCTATTGTTTCTAAACTACCCTCATACATCAGGGATACGAAACAAATGCTAAATTTCCTGAATGATATCTATGTACCTGAGGAAGCTTCAACATGCAGTTTAGATGTGGAATCATTGTATAGTTCTATATCCCATACATTAGGGATACATAATATTAGAACTACCCTAGAACAGGAACTAAAAGCTCCCACTTCATACATAGATTTCATCTCGGAACTCCTCAGACTGGTCCTCACCAAAAAATGTTTCTATTTAACGGCACTATATACCAACAAGTAAGGGGGACTGGCATGGAAACATCTTGTGCCCCCTCCTATGCATACCTTTACTTAGGCGCATTTGAGAAGTATATCATGGCAGATCCCACCCTACAAACCTTCTCTAGCTTGATATATTGCTGTAAAAGGTATATTGATTACATGTTTGTCATCTGGTTAGGATCTAACAAAAATTTTGAGGATTTTATCCAACTTCTTAATGTGAATGACTATAATCTGAGATTTAGAAGTGAAATGGGTGGAAAACAGCTAAATTTCCTGGATTTAACAATTTCGAAACAACCGTGAGGCAAAGTGGTAACCGCGCTGTATCGGAAAAAGACTGCCACCAATGGTCTGTTAAACTGGACCAGTTACCATCCTCAACCATTAAAAGTGGGTATACCTATTGGGCAATAGATAATGCTTAGGCAGAACTGTTCTACCATTGAGGACTTTAAAATAAAGGCATGGGACCTTTGGAGAGCCTTTAAAGAGAAGGGCTACTCGAATAGGGTTCTAAGGAGAGCGTACTTCATAGCAATCAGCATAGGTAGACATTTTTTTAAACAAAAGTTTAAATGCATATATTTATAATCTTTCAACAAATGTTGCAAATCCATTAGAATGTTAAAATTATAGTATAGCACTTTGTGAACCTTTAACTGCTGTTTGGTTTGTATCTGCAGTATTTGCAATGTACGTATTGGTGAGATTCAGTTGTCTTGTATTTAAGAAACTGACATCACTTTTGGACTAAACTGCAAATTCTTAACATTAGCACATCAAATGTGGCGGCTGTGCTCTTAATAAATAGATGTGAGAGTGGTACTTTAGCATTTGAGTCCCTCACCTTCTGCTTGATAAACAACATTAGCATTCCTTACTAATAAGACAAGCATTTATTAGAATCGCTAATGTACTGAATGCAGACCCATTATAAATGTTTTTTGCTGGCTCGATACCACAGAGGCCATCAGCACTCTGGCAATAAAGGCTGGCTGGGTTTTAATAAAGAAGCCTGTCTAACCTAAACTGTACTAATAATTCAGACATCTGTCAGATGATATACCTCTCTTGGATTTAAATGCCATGTTTAATCCATTTAGCATCTTGATTATTCAGCCTCACAATGATCTATTTGTTTGAGATAAAATTATTACATTTCATGATGAAAGGTCAATTTGCTGTTTTTAGCTCTTACAAAAATGGCAAATTTCTGAACCGGCCCTTTCATTTCATAACTGACCTGTAGTAGAAAAAGTGTTCAGAATTCAATCAGAATTGAAAGTGGAAAGGAAAAATGAATACAGAGAATATTTTTTTTAAAATAATAATTAAATAGTAAAGTGTTAAGTTTGAAGCAATCATCATAGGAACCAAAAGAATGTCCATTCTGATCAGTCCTCTTTTAAAAAGTTGTTCCCTCCGTGCACTATTCTATTTTCCCTGAAGCAATTTAATACATGTCCCCGCGAGACCATGTGAGTTTGGAACGACAAAGGAGGACGTTGACAGGAAGATGCATAGCTCTTAGTTAGCTAAACAGCATAGCTCTTAGTTAGCTCTAACAACTATGAATGTGTTCTCTATAAGAATTAAAACATATCACTTACCGTATATACTCGAGTATAAGCCAACCCGAATATAAGCCGAGGCCCCTAATTTTACCCAGAAAAACTACACATACTACATAACATAATGCAGGTGTGTTTTGGTGGGTGTGACTTTGGTGGTGGTGTGGGTGGAAGAGGGGACGACGACATTTCATTCTAGGTCCCAGGCAGCACAATGTCTTGGGCTGGCTTTGTTTGTCTGTTTGTGTGTTTGTGTTTCTGGGAGTTAATGTCTGTTAGTGAAGACTAGTTAGTGGATTTGTAAGGGTTCTGATGCTTTGGATCTGGACGACAGACATTAAGAAAATTATTCTAAAATAAACTTTTTCCATATAAAGGACTAGTTCAAAAAAATGGAATCACATACATTTCTTAAAAAAAAAAGTTAATCTTACTATATTGATATTTCGGATTCAAAGCATAATTTCTAATTAGTCTAGACTGACAGTCTGAGGTTGAGGAAAAACAATTAACATCCATCATGCTTGTAATTGTGTGCACCAAAGTAATGTTTTCTCTAAAATGTTGAATAATGGATTTATTTCCCAAATCATGAGTCTTACTTGAAGAAGAATAGGTGACAGAGATGTTCATTAGCACTTTTATTACTTAACTGCTAGTTGCAAATCATTGTTTTTATAGGTGTAAATAGTGGGAAGGTATTGTCAACAGATTGAATCATTTTGATCAGGTAATTTCATGGTATAATAAGGAAAGAATGGAGCTATTATGCATCACTAACTAACAATGAGTAAGAATAATTGTAACATAAGGAAAACTAAATTTGAAGAATGAGAGAATGTTTCATTAGAATTTAAAAAATTATTAACATGAATAAAGTCGCACATAAACGTAGAAATTTACCATACCTTTTCTATACATGGCAAATATAGGCTGGACCAGGTAATAGGTATTCAGTTTATTGAAAATCTTTAGTAGTATGGTATAACATGAAAGAAGATAATTCACCAAAGGATGAACAGTTTGACACGTTTCATCTCTCTCAAGAACTTAATCATAGTCTCTAGTGCAATATCTCCTTACTGACAGATTGCATAGTCTATTATTAAGTCCCCAAACGGAATGAAACAAGTTAGGCTGCTTGGCCTTTAGCGAATTGTCTATTTTCATGTAACACCATGTTAGTAAAGATTTTTCAATAAAGTGAATTTTCGTTACTTGGTCAGTTGAAGTATGTACAGAAGAAATGTAGAAAACTTATAAGAGACAGGACTCAGATTGAGGGTGAAGTAGAACTGAAGCTTTTAATCAAACACTCTGCTTTTATGCACATTTTACATGAATAGTACTGCCCACAGGGTTTTGCAGAACAACCAATCAATACGTACAATACACACAGACACAAAATCCTCCCCTCTGCCGAGAAATACAGTTTTTACACAAGTACTGTAATTTTAAAAATATGCATTCAATCTTCATAAAAAACATATTCGTACTCAGCACACTTTAATTACAAACATATCCAAAATTAAGCAAATTCCATCCAGGGGTTAAAAAGTTAGCTGCAAGTCTTTTAGCACATTTTCACGCCCAAAACAGTTCCATAGATTTGGGCTGTGCAGTCAGTCTATTTTACACAGAAAAATGACAAAGCCCCTTTCGAATGCACAAACGGGTCCATTCGTGAATTTGGCTCAGTATAACAGTGAGTTCAAACAGCTGAACGGGACTTAGTCTCTGTGGCTGAAAACTCAGGGGAAGGTAAGGGTCAGCGGTGTTCGTCTAAATGTGTAGCCGATTTCAGTTCCACTGTAAGTCATATAATTTTTACAGAATGTATATTGTTAAAAATCTAGCAATCAAACTTACTTTGGAGTGAATACACTTTACCATTAATATTTATGCTGTTTTACTATACTTTCATTAGATTGAAAGCTCTTTTTACACAAGTAGTGATGTCGCGAACATGAAATTTTCCGTTCGCGAACGGCGAGCGCGAAATTCCGCAAAGAATTGCGAACGGGCGAACCTGGCGAACCTCCGTAGACTTCAATAGGCAGGCGAATTTTAAAACCCACAGGTACTCTTTCTGGCCACAATAGTGATGGGCCCCCACCCACCTGAGCGGTGGGTGGGGGCCCTAAACAAGAATAAGGGGGGGGCCTAATGTCCTCCCACCTAGCCCCCACCCCTGAGCGGTGGGTGGGGGCCCTAAATACAAATTGGGGGGGGGACCTAATGTCCTCCCCCCTGGCCCCTACCCCTGATCAGTGGGTGGGGGCCCTAAACACAAATGGGGGGGGACCTAATGTCCTCCCCCCTAGCCCCCACCCCTGAGCGGTGGGTGGGGGCCCTAAACAAAAGTAAGGGGGGAGGACCTACTGTCCTCCCCCCTGGCCCCAACCCCTGAGCGGTGGGTGGGGGCCCTAAACACAAATTGGGGGGGGCCTAATGTCCTCCCCCCTGGCCCCCAGCCCTGAGCAGTGGGTGGGGGCCCTAAACACCAATTGGGGTGGGACCTAATGTCCTCCCCCTTGGCCCCCACCCCTGAGCGGTGGGTGGGGGCCCTAAACACAAATTTGGCTTAAACCCACCAATCAGAGTGCTCTGATCCTAATTGCAGGGATCCTAATTGCAGGGCGGGGCAAGGCTTTATAAGCCTTCCCCCACACTGCAGAGCTCAGTCTGTGCGAAGCCCTCCATGGGTGAAGATGGATAATTTTTTTTATTTTTTTTTATTGCGTCGGTTATTATGTTTTTTTATTTGGCCTTTTTTTGGGGCTGAAAAAAAGATTTTAGAAGAAAGAAAACATCAAATGGTAAGTTTTTATTTCTTTACAGGTTCTTAGCTAAAGGTCCCCCCTCATAATTTTTAGGGTGAGGGGGGTAGGTAGGGGGATACTTTTTTTTTGAGGGGGGATGGGGTGACTAGGGGTTTAGCGCCCCCACCCGCCGCTCATGGGTGGGGACGGGGGGAGGACAATAGGTCCCCCCTATTGGTATTTAGGGCCCCCACCTGCCGCTCAGGGGTAGGGGCCAGGGGGGAGGACATTAGGTCACCCCCCCAATTTGTGTTTAGGGCCCACACCCACTGCTCAGGGGTGGGGGCCAGGGGGAGGACATTAGGTCCTCCCCCCTTACTTTTGTTTAGGGCCCCCACCCACCGCTCACGGGTGGGGGCCAGGGGGGAGGACATTAGTACCCCCCCAATTAGTGTTTAGGGCCCCCACCCACCGCTCAGGTGTGGGGGCCAGGGGGAAGGACATTAGGTCCTCCCCCCCTTACTTTTGTTTAGGGCCCCCACCCACCGCTCAGGCTTGGGGGCCAGGAGTGAGGACATTAGTTTCCCACCCCAAACACAGGTTACTGGCTATGGGGGGATAATGTATAATAAACACAGGTTACTGGCTATGGGGGGATAATGTATAATAAACACAGGTTACTGGCTATGGGGGATAATGTAATGATAAACACAGGTTACTGGCTATTGAGGATAATGTATAATAAACACACAAAAAATAAAATAAAAAAAAATTAAATAAAAATAAAAATAAAAAAATGAATGCAACTTCAGAATTAATCTAAATTGTATGCTGTCTAGGAGGTGGAAGGGTCTGGGAGGGAGGGTCTGCTGCTGATTGGCTGGAATACCCCCCTATTGGTATTTAGGGCCCCCACCTGCCGCTCAGGGGTGGGGGCCAGGTGGAGGACATAAGGTCCTCCCCCTTACTTTTGTTTAGGGCCCCCACCCACCGCTCAGGGGTGGGGGCCAGGAGTGAGGACATTAGTTTCCCACCCCAAACACAGGTTACTGGCTATGGGGGGATAATGTATAATAAGCACAGGTTACTGGCTATGGGGGATAATGTATAATAAACACAGGTTACTGGCTATGGAGGATAATGTATAATAAACACACAAAAAATAAAATAAAAAAATAAAATAAAAAAATGAATGCAGCTTCAGAATTAATCTAAATTGTATGCTGTCTAGGAGGTGGAAGGGTCTGGGAGGGAGGGTCTGCTGCTGATCGTCTGGAATCCCCCCTATTGGTATTTAGGGCCCCCACCTGCCGCTCAGGGGTGGGACCAGGGGGGAGGACATTAGGTCATCCCCCCAATTTGTGTTTAGGGCCCCCACCCACCGCTCAGGGGTGGGGGCCAGGGGGAGGACATTAGGTCCTCCCCCTTACTTTTGTTTAGGGCCCCCACCCACCGCTCAGGGGTGGGGGCCAGGGGGGAAGGACATTAGGTCCCCCCCAATTAGTGTTTAGGCCCCCACCCACCGCTCAGGGGTGGGGCCCAGGGGGGAGGACATTAGGTCCTCCCCCCTTACTTTTGTTTAGGGCCCCCACCCACCGCTCAGGGGTGGGGGTCAGATGGAGGACATTAGGTCCCCCCCCAATTTGTGTTTAGGGCCCCCACCCACCGCTCAGGGGTGGGGGCCAGGGGGGAGGACATTAGGTCCTACCCCCCTTACTTTTGTTTAGGGCCCCCACCCACCGCTCAGGGGTGGGCGCCAGGAGTGAGGACATTAGTTTCCCACCCCAAACACAGGTTACTGGCTATGGGGGGATAATGTATAATAAACACAGGTTACTGGCTATGGGGGAATAATGTATAATAAACACAGGTTACTGGCTATGGGGGATAATGTATAATAAACACAGGTTACTGGCTATGGAGGATAATGTATAATAAACACAAAAAAAATCAAAATAAAAAAATGAATGCAGCTTCAGAATTAATCTAAATTGTATGCTGTCTAGGAGGTGGAAGGGTCTGGGAGGGAGGGTATGTTCGCCATCTGTGGCGAACGCGAACACGCTATGTTCGCCAGGAACTATTCGCCAGTGAACCGTTCGGGACATTACTATACACAAGTAATAATAGTAATCAATAGTGATGTCCCGAACAGTTTGCCGGAAACCGTTCGCCGGCGAACATAGCGTGTTCGTGGTCGCGACCACGCACGATGTTCGGTCCTCGCCCTATTCGTCATGGAGGTGGGAGGGTCTGCTGCTGATTGGCTGGAATGTGTCTGCTGACTGTGAGGTACAGGGTCAAAGTTTACTCAATTATGACGAATAAGGGGCGGACCGAACATTGCGCGTGTTCGCGACTACGGACACGCTATGTTCGCCAGTGAACGGTTCCCGGCGAACTGTTCGGGACATCACTAGTAATCAATTATAAATTATTTTTCAAAGTATAACTTAATTGAAAAAAAAAAAGATTGTTTAGCCATAGATTTCACATTCATAAATCACACCATTCTCCTCTCATTCAAAAGTCCTCATACGCACGAGCAAATGTCTGTCTATTGTTCTGTATATCTATCTGCATACATACACCCACGTGCACAAATGCATTTACTGACATACATATTTGCTCTGCAATACAGTATAACTAAAAAAGTATATGTGTGGCTAAATTGAAGACAGTTTAAATTACCATACTCTTTTTGTGGTTTAGACACAACTGGCAAACATAGCATGTAATGCAAATAATATCTGAAACCTGGTACCCAGTTCATATTGGTTTAATTCTTCTCTCAAATACACGTTTCTAGATTTCAAAGAGAAATCGTACTAAAGAGCATCAATTTTAGGAATTATCACTTTCAACCACTTACCCCAAGCTGAGGACAATATCATCCTGTTTTACTGTCTAAAAGGTCTGTACTATTCTTCTGTTACACTAATCTTCATGTTCTTGTCTCAATGGCACAGTTTGAAAGTGTTTTTTCCAAGACTAATGTTTACTTTGCAGGGCAATCCTTTCCGACATTTTCACAGCTTGATCCACAAGAGTAATATTTGTTTGCAGTTTTTTTCTAGGTGACTCTTGCCTTCAGTAAATGCTTGCAATATACTTTAACATTTTATCTTATTAAGATTTAGTGTTCTAACATATTAGTATTTTTGTTTAATGCCTTTATTTGCTGCAACAAATTTATCTAAAATGATTTGAGGATTTAGGAAAGGTTTGAGGTGCAAATTCATACTATGAATGAACTACTATCATCCAAAATGAATAACTCAAACAAACAAAAAAAAATACCATTACCCCCTGCACTCACTACAATCCATATTACCCCATATATTCACTACAACCCCTACTAACACTACACCCACTACAGCACATGTTACCCCCTATAGCCCATCCCACCTGCGCCCACTATAGTCCCTCTCACCTCTGCACCAACTACAACCCCTACCCCCTGCACTAATTACAGCCCCTATTGTCCCCTGCACCCACTACAGCCCATACCCATCATCATAGACGTGTGCAGCCTATTGATTTAGGGTGTGCACCCTAAAGCACAACCACACGCCGCGTATATATGTATTATGATATATACATGCACACATATATATACACAAATACAAATGGGGTAAGGGGTGCAGCGTGTAAGGGGTACAGTGTGTGTGATTGTGAGGGGTACAGTGTGTAATTGTGAGGGGTACAATGTGTGTGGGGTACAGTGTGTGTGATTGTGAAGGGTGCAGTGTGTGTGCGGTACATTGTGTGTGATTGTGAGGGGTGGGTTGTATTGTGAGAGAAGCTTTGCAGGCTAGGATAGGGGTCTGAGAGGGGAGCAGCTTTTTAATTTCATTATACTTATTTTAATATTTTTGTAAGTGTTTACCCCCCCCCCTCTTTGTTCCTTTCCTACATCCAGGGAGGAGGGGTGGTCAGCATGTTCCCTGGTGGTCCGGTGACACTGTAGGGGCTCTCAACCTTCACCTCCGCAGCTCCGCCGGGTGAAGGCTCTTCTTATAAGCCCCGGCACCACATGGAATCAAGCGTTGCCGTGTGGGGGCTGAAAGTGTTTGGGAAAGCTGATAGTGTATGTGGTGACGTGTGTGTGCATGGGGATGATAAGGTGTGGGTGGGGGTGACAGGGTGTGTGAAGGAGGGCTGTGCGTGGCAGGGCTGCCATCAGAAATTTTAGGGCCCCTGACACAGCTCAAGATCTGGGCCCCCGGGGCCAGCCCCGAGTCCGCCCACAAGGATGAAGTGTGTGTGTGTGTATAGTGGATGTAGAATGTGTATAGTGGATGCGGTATGTGTGTCATGGATGCAGTGTGTATAGTGGATGCAGTATGTGTGTCATGGATGCAGTGTGTATAGTGGATGCAGATTGTACGTTTTGTGTAATGTATGTAATGTTTCTATGCATGCATTAGCTGCAGAGTGTGTGTAGTGAATGTAGAGTGTGTGTTTTTGTAGTGGATGTAGTGTGTATAGTGAATGTAGTGTGTGTGTAGTGAATGTAGTGTGTTTGTAGTGAGTGCAAAGTGTGTTTAGTGAATGTAGTGTGTGTGTGTGTGTAGTGTTGTGCGTGTTTAGTAAATGTAGTGTGTAGTGAGTGAAACGTGTGTATAGTGAATGTAGTGTGTGTGTGTGTGTAGTGCAAAGTGCGTTTAGTGAATGAAGTGTGTGTGTAGTGCAGAGTGTGTTTAGTGAATGTAGTGTTTGTAGTGAGTGCAGAGAGTGTATAGTGAATGTAGTGTATGTGTATGTGTAGTGTATGGGTTGGGGTGGAGGGGCAGTGACAGGTGGTTGGGGGTGGAGGAGCAGTGACAGAAGGTAGGGGGTGGAGGGGCAGTGACAGGGGGTAGGGGGATGGTTTTCCTGTTAGGCTGTTTGGAGTGTGGATTATTCGTATGTTTACTTGTTCGGCTGATTGGAGTGTTCAGTCGCTGCCTTTACATTTTGCAAGTATTTATCCAATTGCAGTTTAAACATCTGTATTGACTCTGATAAAACCACCTCTTTAGGCAGAGAATTCCATATCCAAATTGCTCTTATTGTAAAAAAAACTTTTCTTTGCCTTAGATGAAATCTCCTTTCTTCCCACCTAAATGTGTGACCTTGTGTCCTATGTATAGCCCTGTTTCTGAATAGATTTCCAGATAATGGTTTGTACTGGCCCCGAATATATTTGTATAATGTTATCATATCCCCTCTGAGATGAAGTTTTTACAAACTGAAGAGATTTAAAGTTTTTAACCTTTCTAAACTTTTTGACCTTTCTTCGTAACTAAAATGCTCCATTCCTTTTATCAATTTTGTAGCTCATCTCTGCATTTTTTCTAGTGCCCTGATATCCTTCTTTAGAACAGGTGCCCAAAATTGCACAGCATATTCAAGGTGTGGTCTTACCAGCGATTCATAAAGAGGCAAAATTATATTTTCATCCTCTGAATTTATGCCCCTATTTATACATGACAAAACCTTACTGGCCTTAGCAACTGCAGATTGACATTGTATATTGCTGCCTAATTTGTGGTCTAGAACAATTCTCAAATCCTTCTCGTGTGTGGTTATCCCTAATTCACTACCATTAAGGGTGTAAGTTGCTTGTGCATTCTTTACCCTGAAGTGCATAACTTTGCATTTCTCTAAGTTAAATTTAATCTGCCATTTTAGTGCCCAGACCCCCATCTATCCAAATCCCTCTGCAGCAAATCAATATTCTGCTCACATTTTATTACTTTACAAAGTTTTGTGTCATATGCAAACACTGAAACATGGCTTTCAATGCCTATTTCAAGATAATTTATAAATATGTTAAATAGAAGCAGTCCCAAAACAGAACCCTGAGGGACACCACTTACCACTTTTTTCCAGCCTGAAAATTTACTGTTAATGACAACATGTTGTACTCTATCCTTAAGCCAATGTTCTACTCAAGAACAAGAATAATCATCTAGACCAATTTATTTTACCTAAACAATATGATATAATAGGCATAAGAGAAACATGGTGGGATGAGACACATGACTGGGCAGTTAACTTAAATGGGTACACATTATTTAGGAAGGGTAGGAAAAACAGGAAGGGTGGTGGGGTATGTTTGTATGTCAACAAATAATTAAAGTAAAATCTTAGGCATGTGGAGTGTAACAAGGAAAATGTGTGCCCACACGAAGCTAGTGAGAGTCCTTTGTAGACGTCGCAAGTACGCATTGGGTAATGGGATCTGTAGCGTTCTAGTCAGGTATTGGAATTTTCGGCAGCAGCAGTTTCCACTTTTTTTTTTAAGAATTTGCCAGTAATCTTTTTTTGAAGTTGTTCCCCTCCTCTTGACACGATCAATGACCTGAGAGTCTCCGTAAGCAGGGTTGATCTGTTAGTCCCGTTTTTCATTCAAGTTGTGCATGATGTCCAGGCTAGGTTTCCAGGGACAAATGTTGTAGCCGGTTGAACGAGGTGACCTTGCTCGGGACCCAGGTGTGCGGTTCCTAAAATCACTGCCATATACACGTCCACTGATAGGAGACGCAACAGGTATTAAACTGATAAGAATAGTTCTAAACACACCACTCCTATCTGGTGGCACATTAGATTGCACGCGCAGTGCCCCAAATTTGAAGTAGGAGGACCGACCAAGCATCTTCTTCCATCTCCCTGTTACAAAAATCGCTGCCAAATACACGTCCACTGATAGGAGACGCAACAGGTATTAAACTGATAAGAATAGTGC
The DNA here is from genome assembly GCF_036172605.1 of Pelobates fuscus. Classification (NCBI taxonomy): domain Eukaryota; kingdom Metazoa; phylum Chordata; class Amphibia; order Anura; family Pelobatidae; genus Pelobates; species Pelobates fuscus. The sequence continues at coordinate 300,968,014 of NC_086318.1, forward strand.
TACTGAGTTAACACACCTTATTATTTTATGGCCCCCACCCACCGCTCTCGGGTGGGGGTGGGGGAGAGGACAGTAGGTCCCCCCCATTGTGATTTATGCCCCCCACCCACCGCGCAGGGGTGGAGGCCAGGGGGGAGGACAGTAGGTCCCCCATCTTATCCTTATTTACTGAATATTCCCCTGTATAACAATGTTTGGCATTTAGTGAATATTCCCCATTCTGCTCTGTGTCAGTGTGTATCAGGGTCTCTGAGGACAGGTGTCAATCCAGATCTGCCAAGTGACCCTATGTAGGGGGAACAGTCCCTATTCTGCTCTGTGTCAGTGTGTATCAGGGGCTTTGAGGACGGGGAACAGTCTCTATTCTGCTCTGTGTCTGTGTGTATCATGGTCTCTGAGGACGGGGAACAGTCTCTATTACGCTCTTTGTCAGTGTGTATCAGGGGCTTTGAGGATGGGGAACAGTCTCTATTCTGCTCTGTGTCAGTGTGTATCAGGGGCTTTGAGGACAGGTGTCAATCCATATCTGCCAAGTGACCCTATGTAGGGGGAACAGTCTCTATTCTGCTCTTTGTCAGTGTGTATCAGGGGCTTTGAGGACCGGTGTCAATCCATACCTGCCAAGTGACCCTATGTAGGGGGAACAGTCTCTATTCCGCTCTTTGTCAGTGTGTATCAGGGGCTTTAAGGATGGGGAACAGTCTCTATTCTGCTCTTTGTCAGTGTGTATCATGGTCTCTGAGGACGGGGAACAGTCTCTATTCTACTCTGTGTGAGGAGGAGGAATGGGAAATGAGTAGCTCGGCATCCAACCTTGTGAAAATGTGGTCTTTCATGCTGTCGTGCCTGTTGAGGGACCCTCGTATAAAAAGGCTGAAGGAGAACGACCTGTGCTGGGTGTCCACGCTACTAGACCCCCGGTCTCTATTCTGCTCTTTGTCACTGTGTATCAGGGGCTTTAAGGATGGGGAACAGTCTCTATTCTGCTCTGTGTCAGTGTGTATCAGGGGCTTTGAGGACCGGTGTCAATCCATACCTGCCAAGTGACCCTATGTAGGGGGAACAGTCTCTATTCCGCTCTTTGTCAGTGTGTATCAGGGGCTTTAAGGATGGGGAACAGTCTCTATTCTGCTCTTTGTCAGTGTGTATCATGGTCTCTGAGGACGGGGAACAGTCTCTATTCTACTCTGTGTGAGGAGGAGGAATGGGAAATGAGTAGCTCGACATCCAACCTTGTGAAAATGTGGTCTTTCATGCTGTCGTGCCTGTTGAGGGACCCTCGTATAAAAAGGCTGAAGGAGAACGACCTGTGCTGGGTGTCCACGCCTCTACCCCCCACGGTCTCTATTCTGCTCTTTGTCAGTGTGTATCATGGTCTCTGAGGACGGGGAACAGTCTCTATTCTGCTCTGTGTCAGTGTGTATCAGGGGCTTTGAGGACGGGGAACAGTCTCTATTCTGCTCTGTGTCAGTGTGTATCATGGTCTCTGAGGACGGGGAACAGTCTCTATTCTGCTCTGTGTCAGTGTGTATCAGGGGCTTTGAGGACCGGTGTCAATCCATACCTGCCAAGTGACCCTATGAAAGGGGAACAGTCCCTATTCTGCTCTGTGTCCGTGTGCATCAGGGGCTCTGAGGACAGGTGTCAATCCATATGTCAAGGACTCAATATGTCATATGTCAGGTGTCAATCCATATTCATTGCGATTTAGGAATGTTAGGTGATTTCTGCCCTTTATGGATTAAAACCAGACTCTGCATCAACTGTGTAATTTTCCATGGGAGTTTTGCCATGGATCCACCTCCGGCATGCCACAGTCAAGGTGTTAGTCCCCTTGAAACAACTTTTTCATCACTTTTGTGGCCAGAAAGAGTCCCTGTGGGTTTTAAAATTCGCCTGCCCATTGAAGTCAATGGCGGTTCGCCCGGTTCGCCGGTTCGCGAACGTTTGCAGAAGTTCCCATTCGCCGTTCGCGAACCGAAAATTTCGGGTTTGCGACATCACTAGTGATAAATATAAGGAAACAAATGGAAACCAATGTGGCTTAATAGAGAAGTAAAACAAGAGATTCAAAATAAGAAAAGGGCATTTAAAGCATTTAAATCAGAAAAATCAGAGGCATCCTATATAAGATATAAGAAAGCCAATAATCCTTGCAAAAAGGCAATTGAAGTGGCTAAACTAGAAAATGAGAAATTGATAGCCAAAGAATGCAAAACCAACCCCAAAAATGTTTTCAAGTACATCAATTCTAAAAAAAAACAATAAATGAACACTGGAAACAGAGATGGGTCTGTTAGCTAATGAAGACCAGGAAAGGGCAGACATTTGAAATAACTGTTTTTCTTCAGTATATATTAATGAGGATCATATGACAAGAGATATGCAAATGATTGCTGTAAAAAAACTTGATTGGATAACTCGAGACAAGGTGCTACAGCTGTTAAAGAAACTTAATGTAAATAAAGCTCCGGGTATTCACCCACGAGTACTTAAGGAGCTAAATGGGGAAATAAGTGAACCTCTGTATTTAATTTTTCAAGATTCTTTTGTTTCAGCTATTGTACCAGAGGATTGGAGGAAGGCAGATGTTGTTCCTATATTTAAAAAGGGTCCAAAATCCTTGCCTGGAAATTATAGACCTGTGAGCTTAACTTCTGTGACTGAGAAAATATTTGAAGGGTTACTAAGGGATAATATTCAGGAATTCATTGGGAAGAACTTTGTGATTAGGAATAATCAGCATGGTATTATGAAACATAGGTCATGTCAAACTAACCTAATTGCATTCTACGAAGAAGTAAGTAGAAGTATAGATCAGGGTGTTGCAGTGGATGTGATCTACTTGGATTTTGCGGAGGCATTTGATAGGAAGCTTGGTCTTGTAATAAATGGGAGATATGTTAGACTAGATTGAATATGGAGTACTTTGCCGTACTGGCTTGCCAATTAGGCTGTGGCACCTGGCTGCATAGCTAATACAGGTGTTGTTCTAATTATTTAGGGTATGTACTGTGGACCTTATTATTGCAGGTAGGGTTTCATTGTGTGCTGCTCTAGAGGACACTAGAGGACAATGGTTTAAAAGGTTTATGTCACAGTGTGTAGTGTTGACATTGGACTGCAATGGTGTATCTATGCATAGTATTGGCGAATGCAGTTATGTGCTTGTGTATAGTATGTGAGTTTGAATGCAGTTCTGTGTCTGTAGTAACAGAGGGGGAAGAATAAGAGGAATAGAGCACTTGAAGGGGAGGGGAGAGGAAGGAATTGGACACAGAGAGGGAGGGGGGAGAGAGGGAGGAATGGGATACAGGGAAGGTGGGAAAGGAAGAAATGGGACACATGGAGGGGAGGTGGAGAGAGAGGGTTTGGGACATATGGAAGGGAGGGGAAGAAAGGGAGGAATGGGAGAAATGGAGGGGAGGGAAAGATAGGGAGGAATGGGAAACAGGGAGGGAAGGGGGAGAGAGGGATAAATGGGACACATGAAGGGAGGGGAAGAAAGGGAGGAATGGGACAAATGGAGGGGAGGGGAGGTAAAGATAGGGAGGAATGGGAAACATGCAGGGGCTGTGGGGCACATGGAGGGGCATTGGGATCGAGAGAATGAGACATGGGGGGGAGAATGAGACACTGGGCGGGTGTAATAAGACATGGGAGAAGGGGCCCAAAGGCAATTTTCGCACCGGGGCATGGTGGATTCTTGTTCCACCTCTGAATGCAAGGCTTTGTTTGTATTTAAATGCAGGGGTGTATTTCTTTGCAGTGTTGGTATTTGAATGCTGTGATGTATGCACTGCCACACACAGGTACACACAGTGATACAGATATGCACTCACACTCAGATACACATAGATGCACAGGTACACCATACACACTTACACATATACAATTACACACAGATACATGCACAATGATACACACAGAGGGGCAGGTACATATACACATAGATACAGACACACATATAAGTAACAATTAACAGTTTTGGCCACCTTCCTGTTTCCTAACCTTTTTCGTGCAGGAGAGTTGCTTCCCTGGGGTCTAGTGGGAGCTAGCTGCCTAAAGCTGATGGGAATCTGAGGTCCCAGACTTCCCTTCCCACCACTGTGTTTGCGTGTACCTGCCCCTGTCTCCTCGCACAGCTCTCAGCCAGCTGGAAGGATGTAACCTGAACTCACTCCCTTCCTGCAGGACACAAGAGGAAATTAATGTTATGATATGTGTCTGGTCCAGGTTCACTATGCTCGAAGAGCCTTCACGAGTTCAACAACCAGTTGATGGATCTCCACCATGGGACAAATTCATGAGCTCCTGGGCATGTCTGGAATGTGGGCCATATGTTTGACAGCCCTGCTCTAATATGGAGGCATAACAAGAAGAGGGTGCTTTCCTTAAAACTAACATAGTAATACACTATTCTCCCAAGATATAACAGAGACTTGGAGTTATCAAACAGAAGGCCAATGAGTAAAGGAATTTAAGTTAAGAGGCAATACAAAGGACTGGGTAGAAGTTTAAGGATCACTAGCAACACTGATCTAGGTGTTTAAGATTATATCCATGTGATGAGGGGAGGAGATCCAAATGATCATAATAATTGGTTTCTTGCAGACAGACTTCACAAAACATGCATAGCCTGGTACAGGTAACTGGTAGATTTTGGTGGAATATTGAGCAAGGTAGTAGAGCAATACAACACAAAATGTTGATGCGTATCACGAGAACACTCCTTCGTAAATAATATGAAACAAGCTTGCTCTTTGGAATCTAAAATGTTACTTTTATTAGTTGTATGTCCTCTGCTGATTAAATTAAAAAATAAATATACTCTTCAAATATCTCTGTTGGTAGAGCTATATTTAATCCACTGAGGTATATTTGTGTGGCAAACATGTAGTAAAGAAAAACATCACTTCTATTGTGTTTGAAGATATTACAGACTGCACATGGTGAAGGATTGATGTATATGTGAAGGGTTTGATGGATAAAGCCTGATAATATATTTGATGTTGTAGGGAACATAGAGTACAAGCTGTCAAGAGACAGAATCATGTTTTCAAGTAAATTCCTTGCTGTGCAAAATTTAATTCTTCTAGTGATGTGAATGTGATCCTTTGAACAGCAGAGCTATGCCTGCTGTTAGTTATGACAAGAACAGGAAACATCTATCCTTCTCCTAGACAATGGACTATATTCATAAAGTAGCTATAGTCAGAGAAAAAAAAGATCATTACTTGTTGTGTAGTTCTATGGAACTGATAAGGTCATTCAGGTACATTGGCATACAGACTCTTTGTAAGATTACAATTTAAGGAGCTACTCTAAAGATATGTGATTGGAAAAAGGCAAATGGCAATGACTCATTATTTCAATAATATCTCTAGACTGTAAGCTCGTTTAAGCAGGGCCCTTTTCTACCTATTGTTCCTGTGTCACTGTGTAATTGTCTTATTTATTGTACATCCCTCTCCCCCCCCCCCCATCTCCCCCCTTCATGATATTGTAAAGCGCTGCAGAATTAGTTGGCGCTGTTTAAATACCAATAATAATAATAATAAATTACTAGCAAGGGTGTATAGTCAATTATGTTTGTTAAATTAAAAAATAAAAAATAATTTACATAATTATTATAATTACATAATACAATTCATTATACTAATGATATATCTTAAAATTGGTATATATATATATATATATATATATATATATATGTGTGTGTGTGTGATAAAAATGATGTCTGTCTGAAAGGACATTTATATAAAAAAATGTATAGATTATTGTTTGGATGTAGGCTCTAGAATTTTTTTTATTTGTTTTTTATTTCTTTTTTTATTCCCAAAACAGAAGATTGCCCTGATGTTGCTAAGATTGGTGGGTGTTCATAAGGCCACCCTGTTCAATTTAGCACTTACTTAGCCTAGATAATGCTAGGTTTCAGAAATTGTCAATCCCTGAAAAGCTCTGCAAGTATCAATTTAGAATTGTGTGCGGAACAGGGAACAGATTGTTAAACTTCCATCTGGCTTTTACTAGGGGGTATTTTATTTTTACTTATACTTAGAGGATGGTCCTTTTTAGATAACACCTGCAGCTGCTATGAAATCCTTATCTTCTTGTCAGTCTGCAAAGCAATAATCAGAAATATAAAGGGGCATTTTGGTTAGGAAGTCATCAGGCTCTGCTCCTTGCAATGGTCATAACTATTTTGCCCTCTGAGAGTTATCTCATATCCCAAAAGCGTGGGAGGACATTTGTGGCATTGTTATGTGGGATTTTTTTGTTTCTTGACACATGCATCAGCCCTTTAATTGCACTAAATACTTTATTTACTTCTGGAAAACAATATCCCATATAAACCAACTTCTTTTTTTTTTAACGCAGTGCTGAAAATAGTATCTAGCACTGACTGCATCTTTCACAGTTTGATTACATCCAATGAAAGGATGTATTATACACAGGTTTCTAGTTAGTTAGACATGAAGAAATATGAATCATTATTGTACTGCAAAATATACACACACACATATATATTTATAATTATAGCAGTAATAGTGTCTTCAATAAACCGAATATGCATACCTTGTGTTGTAAATTTTACTAGGCACTTTAAATATACAGACATTGGTATTTATTGACAGAATCAAAATGAACCTCTGAAGAATCAAGGACTTTTTAGCACTTTTGCCATGCATTCATTCTACCACAATTTCATCCTTTAAGTTTAAGTGCACCCATACATATTATATATCATTTGCAAAGAAGAAATAGGAATTTAGACACCCTATATGTAAGCACAATACTAAATAGGAATAAAACATTATATATATATATATATATAGATAAATAGATATATATATATATCTATATCTATATATATATATATAGCAATTCAATTAATTTTAGATGTTATAAAACAAATATTCAATGAGTAAAGTATGGTTTTAAGTCCCCTGAAGGACCAGTGATGGAATTATTCCATCATGGCAATTCGCGCCTGGAGGACCTATGTAGGAATAATTCTGTCGTACTAAAATTACGCCAGATCGCTGTAATTGCAGTGATTGTGGAGTTAATGCTATTGCTGGGTGCCTCGATGTCCGAGGGAGACCAGCAACAGCAAATGACGCTATCCTAGCACATGTGATCATTGTGACTTTTTGTCCCAGTGCTGCTGGGATACCTGATCTGCTTTCCTCCACCTCATTGTGCGTTGTGAAGTGGAGAAAGACTGATCTAAGAGTTAGTTTGTGTGCTGATTACATTACATTTTTTTTAAACAAACGGCAATAGTAGCAACCTCTTGGCTGAACCCCCGAGTGGAGGATCAGAGGTACAAGACACAAAATAGCGGCGGGCTATCCTGTGGCATTCAAGCTTGTCAAGCACCTAACAAATGCAACAGTTGCCCTCCTGGGCTAGAGGTCACCAAGGGATTATCTCACTCGCATTGACCACACATGCGGAGCACTCCACATGTACAGTGACGGATCGTACCTACACTCTGCTATACCATTGCTTGGAAGGACTTGGACTCTGCAAGTTCCCAAGTTGGTGGCTCAGGGGTGCAGACCTCAACAAGGGCATGGGGCTATAAGGAAGCCTTGCCTCACCAATGCTCAAGTAACTTTTTCATAGATCCTCTGTACATTCAGAGTTCGGGTATAGGTTGAGCCAGGACATATTCCAACATACAGCCCTGTTCTCTCATACCTCTTGTAGTGCCAGATTCACAACTCTCTCCAACTGCAGTTTAAGATTTACTCATGTTTTCCTATACATTTTTATATCTATCTTTCTTTTATGTTACATGTGAGTTTTTTTTCAAGTGGCACTATGATAACCTATTCTGTGCAGTGGTAGTACATCGATTTGGCATAACATGTAATTTTTTGCAGTCAGTGATACAGCCTTCTAGTTTACTATAGCGAGATAAAAAATAGAAGGTGATAAGCGCAAGGGAAAAAATGGAATATTGATACAATACAAGGGCAATTCTTAATATATAAATCTATGAATACAAAATAAAAGACAAATTGGTGCAGTACGGCAGGTAAGTTAAGAGGAATATGAATAAGTCAAGTGCAAACTCACACTTTTTAGAGCTGTACCAGCTCTGTTTAGCAGGCCTCGACGGAATAATCCCTATCTATGAATATCTGTGGAAGGTATTCCCAGCTTGATTCCAAAATTATGGAGTCATCATGTAAGAAAACACAGATTGTTCTGCCTACATATTGGAGTCCGCAAGGACATTCCAATATAGAATACGATTAAACTACTTTTACACGTAATCATATTTTTGGAATTAAAAGATTTTTTTTGTGTTGTTAGACATAAAATTTTATATATACTTGCCTGTTTTTTGTGTTTTTTTGCACGCTATACAGGCATTACATTTAACAAAAACGTTATTTACAGTTAAGAAATTGTTATTGAAACTTTGTGTGTGATTTTTTGTGAAGTCTTTAGTGAGTTGGGATTTCAGATTGGGTGCACCTCTAAAAATAATAGTAGGTCTGTCTGGTAAAAAAGTATTTAGAAGGTGGACTTCCTTTAGTAAGTTTCAATGTTTATTAATTATTAGTTTAACCTGTCTATTTTTATTATTGTAGTCGAATATCAGTGGAAGGGTGAATTTGTTATCTTTGTGATTTGTAGGAACCTTGGTTTCTGTCGGTGTTACCTATTTGTTCTCCTAGATTTTCTATGTTTGTAGAATTATAGCCTTTCTATATGAATTTTTGTTTCATGTCGCTGGCTTGTGTATGGTAGGTGTTTTTATTAGAGCAATTTCTGCAAAGTATCATTAATTGACTTTTGGGGATACCATTAAGCCATTAACCATTAAGTTATATCAATATATAACTGCTCACTTATATTGTACACTGAATGACCTATTATGATTTCAAATACGTTTACTTATGGATGAATTTTATAGCATGACAGGAGGCTTCATATTTGCTTAAGTCTCTCTTTACTAGAACTCCACAGCAGTGCATTAACATAGAGAGAAAAAAGCAATCACAAAAAAGTAAGGAAACCATAAAAGGCCCCTCCCAACCAACTACTTCCTCTTTCTTTGCTGCTCCACATCAGTACAGGTCAGAGTACCACTGCCTCCTGTTATATATGGGTGGCTGTGGATATTTTTGTGCATATTATTCCATTTTGTATTATTTGTACTTATTGCTTTAATTTGTGTTGTTATATTGCTGTGTGGGGGGGGGGGGGGGTCTTTGCAGGGGCTCTGCCTTGCTGGGGACATTCTCTGGGGTTGCTCTACAGGCTGGTAGCCTGATCTACCTACCCTCTTTACTTTCCCTTCCTGTCCTTTTCCAACCCTCCCTTCCCCCCTTCCTTCTCCCACACTCTTTTTGCCTTGCAAAAGAGTGCTGGGTAGCGGTCCTTGGTCGCCGGGGAGCAGTCCATCTCCGACCCTCTCTCCTCCTCACCCACGCTCCCGCCCGTGGTATCGTGTTAACAGCGGCTTTGGGGAGGCGTGGGTGGTAGGGAGAGAGAGCGAGCTGGCCACGTGGGAGCGGCTGCTCCTGGCCTCTCTTCACTCACCCCCACGTCCTCGTGGTTCGTGCTGAGTGGGTGCCGGCTTGTGCTGGTTTCCTAGGTTTCTTGTACCAGTTTTTTAAAGGGATATTTTAGCAGGTTGTTATTTGGATGCCTGCATATGTATTATCCATGTGAATGTTATGGTTTATTTTTCCCTCACTAACTGGACCTCATAGGTTGCAGTGTTTTTCTTGCATATGTCCGTCCTCCCCTTGGAGGGTCATAGGCTATGGTGGGGCCTCATTTTATACTGCTTTCTGCTTACTTCAATTGCTCTGGAATCATTTTCTTTATTTCTTCATGCCTACTGTCCTGCTCTCAAGTACGTTGCCTGCATGCTCTGATTGGCCTGCGTTGCCTATACCACACTGTTTGGCCTGCTCTGTCTGTGCCCATATGACTGGCCTGCTTTGACAGCGCCCCTTGATTGGCCTGCTTTGTCTGTGCCCCTTGATTTGGCCTCAGCTGTCTGTGCCATTGCTCTATGTATGCCTGGCCTGTTTGCCCCGCAAGCAAGTGTGAACCCTGCATGCGCTACCTAACTTGCCTCTGCCACTTTTAGGGATGCTGCCCCAATTAATCTGCTGGTGACACCTGTACTCTGTACCCCTAGGTGTCACATCGCCCATGACCACCGATCATGGAGTCATCCACCCAGGAGCAGAATCTGCAAGCCATGATTATTGCTGCAATGGCCGCCTCCGTGGAAAAGGCCCTGGCTTGGGACCTCCCTCAAGCTCAACCGAAGTGGGTGCTGGAGGACTCGCTGGGGGACTCGGCTGAGTCAGACTCTCCTAGACGAGAGCAGGCAAGTGAGCAGACGCGCTATTGGAAGGGTGAAGACCCTGAACCACGCTCCAGGAAGGGAAAGACTCCGGCGAAGCGTCAAACCTGTTCACTTCCCTGGAAAGGCCCAGACCTCCATGAAGAGGGTATTTCGGCCGCAGACTTCACGGGTTTTTGACAGGGCTGGACAACAGTGGGGTTGTGTCTCCAGCCGTTTCTGGTCTTCTAACCGCCAAAGATCCCGTGGACCATCCTTCTTTCCCTCCTACCAGTCCCAGCATTTCTACTCGCAGAGGTCGGATAGAGATCGAGGAAATTGTGCCAGATGACATGCAATATTCTCTTTAGATGAGAGCAACTCCTGCAATTTCTCCTTTTCCCCTGTTGTATGCGGGCAGTTTCACTGCAGAGACAGGTGGGAGGGAGGTGTCGTCAGATGCATGGGTACTTCGGACTGTTCAGGGATATGTCATAGATTTTCATTCCCCTCCAACTCAGGTTGGTCCTCCGAGAGTTCCCATTTCCTCAAGGGAGCAAGAGTCCCTCACAGATACGGAGATTTGGGCGCTGTTCGACAAGGGTGCGGTCCAGTGGGCTCCAGACACACAAGGTTTTTTCGGTTCGATTATTCTGGTAAGAAAAAGGTCTGGAGAATACCGCCCAGTGATCAACCTGCGGAACCTTAACACTTTCGTTGTCTACCACCACTTCAAGATGGAGGACCTCCTCCGGTCGAGAGATTGGTTCATGAGATTGGACCTGAAGGATGCCTACCTCTCGGTCCCGGTGGACGCCGAATGTCGCAGATTCTTTCGCTTTCTCTGGAAGGATAGACCGTGCCAATTCACCTTCGGCCTCAGCTCGGCTCCGTTTCACCAAACTCCTGAAGTCGGTGATTGCTCCGATCAGAGGGCATCCGTTGTATCGTATACCTGGACGATTTGCTGATCTTCTGCGAGGAGCCCTCCAGACTGAGGTGTCAGATGTGCTCTGCGGTCTCCTTATTCGAACACCTGGGGTTCGTAGTCAACTTAGAGAAGTCAGCCCTCGCTCCTTCCCAGGGGGTAGAGTTCTTGGGTTTCGAAGTGGATGCGAAAGAATGTTTCCTTAGTCTGCCTCTATCCAAGATAGCGAACATTAAAACAAAATAAGGAGACTCCTACGTCAGGACCTGATCCCACTGTGAATGTTGGCTCGAGTAGTTGGTCTCCTCTCGACCTCGATCCAGGCGATCTATCCAGGCCCGCTTCATTACAGGGCCATGCAACGTCTAAAGGCCCATTTTCTAAGCAGGAGACCTTCCTAAGATCAGATGATTCCCTTATCTCCGGAAGTGAAGACCGAACTGCGCTGCTGGCTCCTACACATGTCAGCCTGAAACGGCAAAGCGATCTTCGGTCCAACTCCGGATTTCGTGTTAGAGTCGGATGCGAGTCTTTGAGGTTGGTCTGCCACCTGCGTGACCAGCTCCATGAGGGGTCCGTGGTCGGAGAGGGAATCGGAGTTCCACATCAACTGCCTGGAACTGATTGCGGGATCATTTGTGATTTGGAGTCTGGCAAACCACCTTTCGGACTGCTGCGTCCTCCTCCGGATGGACAATGTCCCTGCGGTGCAATACATCAACCGCTTGGGGGGCGCACGTTCTCAGACACTCTCAGAGGTGACGAAGGAGATCTACAGTTTCTGCTTCCAACGCAACATCACTCTCCAGGCGGAATATCTGCCGGGGTAGTCGAACCTGATGGCAGATTGGTTCTCCAGACATTGGAGGGACGCCAGCGATTGGAAACTCCATTGGCCCATCTTATTCAAGCTCACGGACCAGAGGGGACCATTCACGGTGGACCTGTTCGCCTCCAAGATGAACTATCAGGTCCCGACCTACTTCAGCTGGCTCCTGGATCCGGCGTGCTCAGCGGTGGACGCTTTTCTTCAAGCGTGGCCTTCACGGGGAGCTTATGCATCTCCTCCATTTGCTATGATTCCCAGGGTATTGCTGCAAGTTCAACGTCAGCGTGTGTCTTTGGTATTGCTGACTCCCCTATGGCAGAGTCAAGCATGGTTTCCGGAGCACCTGGATCTCTCCTATCGGGATCATCTACTCCTGCCATGCTCCTCTCGGACTACCGGGACAATCTGCATCCCCTCGTGAAGGACGGCCACCTGTGCTTGGTGGCCTGGACTCTTTCAGGGGAACCTGGAATGTCGAGGCGTTATCACAGTTGGCTAAAGACCTCCTCTGGGATTCCTGGGCTCCCGGGACTAGAAGATGCTATCTATCAGCATGGGGTTCCTGGTGTCGTTGGTGTCTGGAACGGGATACCGATCCCTTTACGGGCCCTGTAACTAGCATGCTGAATTTTCTGTCTCACCTGTTTGATCTGGGATGGTCATATCGTTCGGTTAATGTGGCGAGGTTGGCAAACTCGGTGGCCCATGTTCCGCTCAGAGGTTTACCCATTGGCCAGGATCCGCTAGTCTACAGACTTCTTCATGGTATGAGGCTATCACGACTGCCTCTGCCCAAGTATTCCTCCCTCTGGGATGTACGCGCGTGTGACGAAGTGCCCTTCGCCACTTGTGCCTGGAGAGGACTAATTGCCAGCCTCCTGCCATGTGACTATGGTCCCTGGGAGACTTTGCCAGTTAAAAAGACTATTTGGGCTTATTGGCTTTTAAAAGATTGTTTCTGCCCTTTGATTCCATGGGAGCATGTGTCTCTTCCCCTCCCCCTCTAATACCTATACCATTGTTCTCCAGCAGGGCATTGTCCCAGGGACACTGCCAAACCAGTTGAAACAAGCTGTTTTGTCCCAAATAGGACTTTTACCTAACTTTTGAACTACTAGAGGGAATTGTATGATTTTTGGGTATGTTTATAATTAAAGTGTGCTGAGTTCGAATAATTTTTATGTTTGTGGCATGTATATTTTGGAAGTTATTAATATGTTGCATAAAGTGTATTTTTCCTGCCTGTGATAAATTAAAAAGGTCACCCTAAACTATTTATTGAACACTTTTCCTCCTGGTTACCCCATTTTCTTTCCTCTAGCACTCCCTCTCTCATACTTGGGGACTTCAATATCCCTATCAACAAGCTCAACTGCCCTGATGCCTCCCGTCTGCTCTCTGTAACCTCCTCCTTTGGACTCACACAGATTTCCTCCTCCGCAACTCACACTGCAGGAAAACACTCTTGACCTCATCTTCACCAATCTCTGTACCACCTCTGATCTCTCCACTGATCCATTTCCTTTGTCTGACCACCATCTGCTAACATTTAACATCTGCATACCTCATACCAAAATTTCAACACCATCAACTCTCCAACCTCGCAGAAACCTCAACTCCCTCGATCTCCAGCACTTCTCCACCACACTCCAAACACTCCTTTTACCCATCTCAAATCTCAACTGCCCTAACTCTGCAACCTCACTCTACAACTCCACTCTCTCCTCTCAACTTGACATCATGGCACCTCCTACAGTTAAACGCAGCAAGCGCCCCCAACTACAACCCTGGCACACTAAGCTGACCCGTTACCTCCAAAAATGTTCCAGAACTGCTGAACGCTGCTGGAGAAAGTCTCACTCTGCATCTGACTTTGTCCACTATAAATTTATGCTGCGCTCCTACAGCATGGCTCTTTCCTCTGCAAAAGTAAACTACTTCAAAACCCTCATAAGCACACTGTCCCATCAACCCAAACACCTGTTTCACACTTTTGATGCTCTTCTTCGCCCTGTGACTACTCCTCCTTCCACCACCTTGTCCGCCACAAACTTTGCATCTCATTTCACTGAGAAGATCTCTACAATCAGGAAAGAGATCTCTAATCTCTCTCCTTCCCCTATCATTATATCACCCAACCCCACTCCCCCTGCCATCCTATGCACATTTGCACCTGCTACAGCACAAGAGGTTTCTGCCCTGCTCCTGTCCTCCCGCCCCACCACCTGCTCTATTCCCTCGCATCTCATCCGCACTTTGTCTCCCTCTCTTGCTCTTCCTCTCGCTAGCATTTTCAATCTCTCCCTTTCCTCTGGCACATTTCCCTCACCCTTCAAACATGCAACCGTAACCCCGATTCTGAAAAAGCCCAACCTTGATCCCAACTCCCCATCCAACTACCGCCCTATCTCGCTACTCCCATTTGCCTCCAAGATCCTCGAGAGAGTTGTGTACGCCAGATTGACAGACTTTCTCGAATCCAACTCTCTGCTTGACCCCCTTCAGTCTGGATTCCGCGCTGGTCACTCTGTCGAAACTGCTGTGACCAAAGTATCCAACGACTTAATTGCCGCTAAATCTCACGGCCAATACTCTATCCTAATCCTCCTTGATCTTTCTGCCGCATTTGACACTGTTGATCATCAACAGCTTCTTCACATTCTTCGTAACTTTGGTCTACGGGATACTGCTCTCTCCTGGTGCTCCTCCTATCTCTCCCAGCGCTCTTTCAGTGTTTCTTTCTCTGGTTCTGCCTCTTCTCACCAACCCCTCTCTGTCGGCGTCCCCCAAGGATCTGTCCTCGGCCCCCTACTGTTCTCTATCTATACTGCCTCCCTTAGTAAACTCATCAGCTCCTTTGGTTTCCAATATCATTTATATGCAGATGACACGCAAATCTACCTGTCCTCCCCTGATCTCTCTCCGCCCACCTTGACTCGTGTTTCTGACTGCCTCTCTGCTATTTCCAACTGGATGGCTGCTCACTTCCTTAAACTCAACCTGTCCAAAACAGAACTTCTAGTTTTTCCTCCCTCAAGTGCTGCTACTCCTGTTGTCTCCATCCAAGTCAACGGCGCTACTATCACCTCTACCTCGCAGGCTCGCTGCCTAGGGGTTCTTTTCGATTCTGACCTCTCTTTTGCTCCCCATGTCCAATCGATAGTCAAATCCTGTCGCTTCCAACTCAAGCACATAGCGCGCATCCGCCCATATCTAACGCCGGACGCGGCTAAGATATTGGTTCATGCTGTTGTTCTCTCTCGCCTCGACTACTGCAATCCCCTTCTGACCGGTCTTACATGTTCCCAGCGAGGCTTATTTTCCTGTCCGGTCGCACCTCCCACGCCTCCACGCTCTGTCAGTCCCTGCATTGGCTTCCAGTTAGATATAGGGCCCAATTCAAAATTCTGGCACTTGCTTACAAATCCCTACATAATGCTGCTCCAACATACCTATCCTCCCTCATACACAAGTATGTCCCGTCGAGACCCCTGCGCTCATCCCAAGACCTACGCCTATCCTCTGTCCGGATCCCCACCTCTGACGCTCGCCTTCAAGACTTCTCTAGGGCTGCACCTATTCTGTGGAACTCACTTCCCTCCTCAATCAGACTTTCACCCAGCCTCCACTCCTTCAAAAAATCTTTGAAAACTCACTTCTTCGTTAAAGCGTATCAATTAAACTGTCAGCAGGCTTCTCATCCCCCACCCCTTGACTCCTTCCCTGCAACTGTCAAAAATGACCTACCAAGCACTCAATAAACCCTTCTCTAACAAACTATTTAATTCCCCTACTTTAACCCGTTTGTGTCACTATACCCCACTCCCTCTAGCATGTAAGCTCATTGAGCAGGGCCCTCAACCCCCTCTGTTCCTGTACGTCCAGTGGTCTGATCTCAATTATGTGTCTGTTAGTCCACCCATTGTACAGCGCTACGGAATTTGTTGGCGCTATATAAATAATAAAATAATAATAATAATAATAATTAACCCATTGTGTTCAATAATTATATCACAGGCAGAGGGGAGGGATTGTATGTGTGTGCTGGGTGTGTTTTACGATTTGCCTGTAAAGGATTGGTTGTACTGTGTCCCACCCTGTGGGATGTCCCCTTGCATGGGGACTTGCATAAAAGCCAGTGTGTGGTCATTAACCCCTTAAGGACACATGCCATGTGTGATATGTCATGATTCCCTTTTATTGCAGAAGTTTGGTCCTTAAGGGGTTGAAATCGGATCATTTTGAACCTTTCTTGAAGCCTTGGCTCATGTTTGGGGGAAGGGATACCTACACTCTGGGGATTGCTATAATCACTTACTCCCCAGAGTAAGCTCTTGCAATAGCTTGATTTGTTCCTGCTACGCTCTCTGGATTTAGGAGAGGTTCACCCACTGGGAGCTGGATCCTGGTTGTGGATCCAGGGTGGGTGGAGACGGCAAGACCCAAGCGCAGCTGTATCGCTGGAAGTGGGGTCTGCAGTGCTGATGGTGTCGGTTGGAGTGCTTGGAGCCCTCAGCGAGCACTAGGAGCATCGATTGGCGGATGTACTCAGTCGGAGTGCCAGTGGTCCGTTACGCGGTTTTGTTGTTTCTCCGGGATTGGCATGATAATCCCTTTCCCTTCGTCAACTTTCGGCTAAATTTGCTCTTTTACTATGTTTTATTTCGTTCAGACGTGTTTCTGATTTCCGGACACTTTTTCTTTCTCGCCATAAGGGGTCACCTTCAGGGTATCTAAACGTACCAAGTCGGATTCAACCGCTATTTTTTACAAATATTTCCGGGACTTGTCTAAGCTCTGTGTAGCAAAGACTCTATCTCGTTATGTGGCGATTACCGCTCCGCTTCGTTCTTCTCATTCCAGCCAGTTGTTGATTTCTTATGTCAGACCCAACAGACCGGTCTTGGCTCCTGCTTTGGCTCGATGGATAAAATGGTTATTGGCATTTGCAGGGGTGAATTCAACCTTCAGAGCGCATTCGGTTAGAGGTGCGGCAGCTTCTGGAGCCTTCCCCTCAGGACATCATGCGTTCAATGGAATGGTTCAGTGGAATGGTCCCAAGAAGATACCTTTCGCCAATTCTGTTTTAGATCATCGGATCATGCTCCTTTTGCTTTACTGTCAGAGCGTTAAAACAGCAAATATGAAGCCTCCTGTCATGCTATAAAATTATAGATTATACTAGCTTTAGTGTAACTATATTCTTAATTTTATTAATGATAGGAGGCAAATATTTCCCTCCCAGTTTCCCTCTCCCCTTGTTCTTTGTTTGTTTTGGTTGACCTACTTTTAGTGTTAGCCTGTTCTCCTGGGCTATGGTAGATAGGTCTGGTAATTGTGTTCATAGGGGGAATAGGGTGTTTGTCTGGGATGTTGTACTGTCAGTATTTGATGATGGGTATTCATGTTTTCACAGTACATTTCATTCACTAATCTGAGTTTTTCGACTACCTTGTTTCAGTTTAATGGTTCGACTATGGTTCTTAGATCCGGATATTCTTCAGGATAAAGGTCAAGGGTTCATCCACTAGTTCCACGTTACATGTTTCGGATGACGGTCATCGTCTTATTATGTTTGATTTCTTATTTTATTATTATTGAGTTGTATATTGTTCATGTACTCTATTTTGTCGCAGCTTGAAAGAGGAAATAGTTGGTTGGGAGGGGCCTTTTATGGTTTCCTTACTTTTTTGTGATTGTTTTTTTCTCTCTATGTTAATGTGCTGCTGTGGAGTTCTAGTAAAGAGAGACTTAAGAAAATATTTACCTCCTGTCAACTCAGGAACCGGAACTTACATCACCAACTCTCTGAAATCCGGAAACAGCTGTACGAACACGTGAACTAACAAATTACAACTTAGGAACATTCAAAAAGTTGTCCTTCCGCTTTTGGGAAAGCTTTGGTGAAACACATTAAGTGAGGACTCGTTCATTTTATTTACTCACAGATTTGTTTTTATGGTATATTTTACTAGCTGTTAAGTTTAGCCTTTTTTTTTTTTTTACAAATAAAATACCTTTGATAAATACCTATCTGTGGAGTATCCATTCATACAGCTGCCACAAGTTATCCAGTTCCTACATATATCCTCGGGTGGGGATTATTCCACCTCACACTCTCCACACCAGAGCAGGACATTGCTCTGGGTTATGTAAGTAGGATTTTTTCCTTTGCGCTGATCGCCTATTTTTTTTCTTGCTATACATTTCACAAGGTTGAGAAAACCCCTTGTTGATGATTTGCTGCCATTGTCTGTGTGATATTGAGCACCTATATATTCAGTTGTTTTCTAGTTTACTATTTCTGATAACGCTATAGTTTATTTCCACAACCAACTTAGCAGTCAGCCAGTATAGAGGGGATTTGTACTATTCAGTGTTTCTATCAACTGACTACTCAGTATAAGTATACGCATGTTTATCACACTTCATGCTATTTTGTTATAGCTTACTTAGAGATGAGCACCCGACCTGACTATGAAGCCTATCTTTATTACAATTGTTTATTATTATTTTTAAATATGTGCAATTGATCTCTGTAACTATATGTTTTTGAAGTATTTTCTACCGCTACTGTGGCATTGCAAGCATAACTCCTCTCCTGCACAACAAAAATAAAGAATAAAAAAAGTTAAACAAAGCAAAACAAAGTTTTAAGGTTATTCAGTTGTAGTTAAAGTTCAGTCTGAAAATGCTTTTATGTATACAACAAACCCTACACCAAATACAAATATACAGTAGAATCAAACTGATTCATATCATAGTGGTGATCTCTTACAATACGATAGAAATACAAAGAAACAAGTGGGATACACCTAATGTACCTAATAAAATATAAATAAATAAAAATAAATAAATACAACATAGTGTAATAGTATCAACATAAGTAACAATCACGCAGTATAATGTTGCACTCACAAATAAATTCACATGTTTTTCAAGGTGCCTTTGCCGAAGTTGATGGGGGGTTATACCCTCCTGCAGGACACATTTTGGATCAGGAACCAGACAGGGATCTAGACTTACATATCAACAGCAAATATGATAGTAAAAATATATTAAAAATATTTAAAAGTGGCTGGCCCTACGCAATTCATTTCCAACATAGGAACTTCTTCAGGAACCACAAATTAATAAAACAAATTATGTAACATATCCAGTACATAACCAAATGTAAATAGCCTGAATACCTCCCACCATCCTTGTCCGTTAAATAGGGCTAGTCCCAGGTGGTCCAGTGGTAATGTGGTGGGCATCCTCGATTTCTTCCTCCCCGATAGGTCCTTCGATAAAAGTATGTACCTGTCCCAGATTCTGTGTTTGTATTGCCCCTTTTCCCCAGCTGTAGTCAATCTATTCTTCAAATTTTCACAGGCATGCTTTTCAGAGCACGTTTCTGTGCGTTACAATGTTGGCCTCTCTTCCGTCCAGAAAAACAATGGCCGTGTGTTCCAGCGTGAATGTAGTAAGGACAATATATGCAAACAGGTGATCACCACCTGGAGTTCGCCCATATAAACTACCTTAAAGTCCATGCAATATCTCTAATGAAATGCACAGTAAAATTTTTTTTTGTGAATTAATCAAACATTTTAAAAAAGGAAGTTCCATAACTAGTGCAATATTCATACATTTCTTAATATGCAACTTTATAGTTTTACTTCCTTGAGCCTCCTGTGTGTGATTAAACTTCAAATTACAGAGCAGGAGATAAAAACTCAAAAATCAATTTAACATCTGATTGGAAATAAAACCATTTATTCAAGCAGGCTGTGTCAGTTATAGCCAGGGGAGGTGTTTATCTAAATACGAAAAACCACACCATTAAGCTAACGTTTTGATGTCTATAGGCGATACACAGCTTACATACCAACTCTATCTTTAAAAACTAGCTATGCAGGATAGAATAGAGTAAGGTAAAATGTAGAGTAAAATTAGAAGTGCGTAATGTCCAATAAAGATTGACGTAGGTGCATGGATTTGGCACCGAAACGTGCATTGGGCTTTTCATTATCATCTAAACACATGTTTAAACAATTCCATTCGTCTAAAACTTTCATACAAAACCGTTCATTCATACACAGCTGCACTTCGTGTAATCTGGCATTTTGTGTAAACTTTCGTCTGTTCCACGTTCACAGTTCAAGCGTACAAATCAGTTAAATTCTGTTTGTCTGTAACTGCCATGTATAACCGTTCGTTCAAATAACTACTGCTCTTCATGTAAACCTGCATTTCGTGTAATCTTTTGTCTGTTTGCCATGCTCACAAATTCATTCGTACAGATCATTTAAAGTTCCGTTCATTTATATTGCTCTGTTTAAAACCACTTAATTCATTAGTACTGCATTTTGTGTCAAAATTCGTCTGTTTCCCTATATCATTCAGTCACTGCTTACATGGTAATTCGTGTTGAATTACACGAACAGCACATACACTGTATATGGCATTCCCTTAAAGCTGTAGCTAATGTTACATAGTAATATAATATGCTAAATAGGATAATTAAGAGACTGTTTTACGCTCCAGTTTTTTTCTGTCTTATGCATCTCTGCACATTTACGATCATATTCACCTAATGCATTTCATTTTTACATTTTGTTCTTTGATCCATACCAGTTATGCAGTTATAAGTTATAAGTAAAATAGCAATTACATGACATTTACTTTCCCTCCTATTTTTTAAAGATAATACAATTACTGACATTGGTTGCAGCGGTTCCATCTTGATAAAATATAACTCTGCATTATTTAAAGAGGTAGGCCTCTAAATTACCTACCTGCTAGTATTTCCCCATGTAGTCCTTTCTGGTAACCAGGATTGTAAATTAAAATAAGTCACAGATTGTCTCCCCAAACATTAATTCAAGTGACCGCCCTTCCAGGATAAGTCCAAGCTTTCCCAACTATATTGCAGTTCATATACAGTTAGTATCTAGTTCATTCCTAGCTTTTGTCATTTCCATTTCATACTCCTGGGGGTTTAGGTTATAACTCAATCATTATGACATGTTTTAGGTCATTCTTACTATTACCCAATACGTCATACAGAACAACAACAGGTATGTTAAAAAACAAAACAAAAAAACAGTTAGGTAGTACGTAAAGTTAAATAAACCCTCGCCAATTAGGTATAATTCCATAGGCCTTTTCGCCTATAGTTGAGCGGTCACGCAAGACCAACAATCATTTCTTTGTTCGAAGGTACAAGCCCAATCGGCCCAACGCATAGTTATAGCCTTCCATCAATTCATAGTTAGGGCCTCACTTGTCACGGCCAATCGATATTAAAATCTTATACGTGTAACCGAGAGGCCAACACCCTGCCACTCACCTCAGTGGCACAAAGGCCCCACGAGTCAAATCATAGGTAGAGCCTCTCTAAGCCACTTGGCAAGTAGTTAGGGCGTCATCCGTCATCTAAGATAGTGAGTATAATATAATTTCGCCTTAGGGCACTAATCTAGTAAACTGGGTTACTGCAGATTCACACGAACACCATACTAACCAAGCTATCTGCCTTGCACCCATAGCATGTCTAACGCTTCCATACAAGGAGACAACCTATCGGTTACCAGCACCCCGACCAGATCAGGCTCGCAGAGAAGGCAAACCGTACTGACCAGCCCAGCATACATCATCCAGCTATAGATCCTGGACAATTCCTTAAATCACTACGGAACTTAAAAAGAGAAATATCCCTCTCTAGTGTCTTCCGTAGCCACAATAAATAATAAGTTGGATAATTTGGAGTCAAATAACAAACCAACAATTATGGAGGTTCGAGTACCTATAGCCCAGCCAGAGCCTAACCCAGGAGGTAACTCTAACCCTCTACCCGCTAAAAGTACCAACATTGTAAACCCAATTCATCTTATACCTTAAACGTGACATAATAGAGGGGAAAGACATCTGGCTTCACTACTCATAGCTTCTCAAGACATAATTGAGAACAGGTCTTACACATTCGATGGCTTGTCAGTAGTCATGAAATCCAGAAACCCAAGACTGAACAGGAAATTAAATATCTCTGAATTTGTCCTGGCTTTCGGCCTGTACAGAGACGTAATTTGTATTGCTTTTCCCCTCTGTAGAGAGGAACTTGATTTATACCTACATAAGATTATTGAGTTGGCATATAAATACGGAGGCTACGCCTTTTATGACTATCACAACTCCTTTTCATTCAGATCAGCTGCGTCACTGGCTAAATATAATACACATACCTACTGGGGCCAGTTAGACACTGAACTATTTTTAAGGCATTTTGCGGGTCTCAAAACACCTTCCTGCGCAACAAATTCTTCAGCAGCTCATACTATAAACTTTTGTCCCGACAACGTAGCAATTCCCTCAACTAGCAATGCCAACCCCGAATATCAACCCAACACGACCCAAAGAGAATTGAGAGACAAACCAGGCAGGCCAATCGTTTTTCTGGGAAAGGCTCACGTCTGTAACAATTTCAATGCCGGAGGTTGTAGTTACAGTGCTTGCAGACTCCTTCATGTGTGCTCTCTTTGCTACAGGACACATGCGAAAACTATGTGCCCAAACAGGTTGTAGCCTAAAAGATCATCCACACCAATAAATATTCCTAATTTGCAACGTTACCTGTCTAATTATGCTTCTTTACATCTGGTAGAATCTCTCACAGCTGGGTTTTCTAACGGGTTTCACACAGGTTTTGTTGCACACCCCACAGGAATTCTGGAATGCCCCAACCTACAGTCAGCACTTACAGACCCTAGTAGTCTACAAGAACTCCTACATAAAGAAATCAACAACGGTTTCATGATAGGGCCATTCACAACCCCACCTTTCACCTCCTGGAGAACAAACCCTCTAGGCATAGCTACAGGGAAATGTAATAATAAAAAGAGACTCATAATTGATTTTTCAGCACCTCACTCTTCCACTACACCTAGCTTAAATGCACTAATTCCATCCGAGGATTTCTCCCTTCAATACGCAAGAATAGACGATGCCATACAAGTTATCATTCAGTCCGGCAAGGCTGCATGGTTAAGTAAAACAGACATCACTAATGCATTCAAACTATTACCTATTCATCAGTCACTCTGGCACCTGCATGGCGTTAAGTGGGAAGACAAGTACTATTTCGCTACCAGACTAACTTTCGGCTCCAAAAGTAGCCCCAAGATTTTTTATATTTTCGCCGAAACTTTGACCTGGCTCCTACTTAACAAATGTAGATGTCCAGTAATCATTCACTATTTGGATGATTTCCTCTCTATAGAACCACACCACTTCACACCAAGCAGCCTACATCACATGCTGTCCCTGTTTGACAGCATGTGATTCAGTTTCTATGCAGGCAAGCCTGCCCCAAGAGAAAGTAGACAGAATTCTTACATACATCGGTATCTGCACCTCACAAGGCTCTTGCACCATGAAAGAGCTACAGTCACTTCTCGAGTCACTCAATTTCGCAATGAGGATAATTTCACAGGGGAGGTCATTTATTTCCAGAATTCTCTCTCTCTTACATGGTCTCCCCGACGACGATTCCACAACTACCTTAGATGAACCAGCTAGAGCAGATTTAAAAATGTGGCATCTGTTCCTATCCTCTTGGAATGGGAGGTCATTATTCGTTCCCCTATTTCTGACGATTCCCCGGTAATCTGGACTGACGCATCAGGTGCCATAGGTTATGCAGCGATTTTTGGTAATGACTGGGTATACGACTCTTGGCCACCAGAGACTACCTCACTAGAAAATTTCAACACCACCTCAGCACTTCGAAATCTTTCCGATTGTAGCTGCTGCACACATATGGGGTAAAGAATGGAGAGGTGAATCAGTGAGGTGTTTTTCAGACAACTTGGTGGCATGTAACATCATAAATAAAGGCCACTCTCAATCCCTTACTATTATGAACTTAGTAAGGAAACTTACCTGGCTAGCGGCAAATCTACAGTTCTGTATAACTTGTATTCGTGTTCCAGGTATTCGGAATAACGCAGCTGACGCACTCTCACGTTCTAATTTGCAGGAATTTTTCAGAGTCCATCCGACAGCAAACTGGCAACCCAGAGAACCTCCAAAATTCACAGACCTAGTAATGTTCTAAATATCCTGTTAAGTCATAGTAGGTCGCACGCACAGGCTGGGTTGTCACTCAATACCAAAAACGCCTATGCCAGAGCATATGATTTGTTCACAAAATTTGTACGTGATTACTATGTAATAAATATTTTTTTCCATAGAAACCATGGTCGCATTCACAACTTTTTGCCACATATCTCTAAAATTAACATACATTACAATTAAATGTTACTTTACTGGCATACAACACTACATGTTAACTAGTTATCCAAACAAAGCTCCATTTCTAGCATCTTACCCAGTCAAAAGTGTCCTTAGAGGCAGAGATTAACAGTTCATAATCCCATTAAAAGACTTCCAATAGATAGTATCCTGTTTAGGAACATCTCCGATTTACTAGACAAGACCCCATTTGAGAATGTCACTAATCTTATAATCAAATCTGCAGCCTACATAGCTTTCTACGGTTTCTTGAGACCTAAAGAATTTTCTGTGGAGAAGGCAACCGACTAAAACACAAGACCACTATATCCTGTCAATCTCTCATACCAAAATGAGCCAGACTGGCCCACCAGTAGAGAAAAAATATATTACCCTACCTATACTAAGTGGTGTCCAATCCACATATTGGATAATCTAGTTAAGAAACAGCTTACAACTGACCCCGAATCCCCACTATTAGCCATTCAAGGGAAACCCCTAACCACCAAACAGTTCATCCTTTACATTCACACGTTGTTACTCAGGCTAGGACACAATGCACATTCGTTCTCTGGCCATTCATTCCGTATTGGGGTGGCCACAGCAGCTTCCGGTAATCACGTACCAACACATATCATTAAAAATATGGGACCTTGGAAATCTTCCGTATACAACAGGTACATCACTAATCCAGAGAAAGAAATTAGATTAACTTTCCATGAAATAGAAATAATATATTGCTTATTAAAATATGTCTGACAAAATAAATTGTTTTCTTAAATTTTTGCCCTCTCTTTTACAGGTCTACACATCAACCGACTTTTTCCTTACCAAACTTTTGTTATATCATACCATACGTTCCTCTAAATGTGCCGTACACAAATAGAAGGCTTGGCCTTTAATTGTGGGAGGGACTATTACTCCTATTTAAACCCAGTGAGCCCCTGCTTACCTGTCGTCAACGATCTCGGAAGTTCCCCTCCCACCGCACCCTTTATTATTTCATATTATCTAGGTGGGCCCTCTTTTTTACATGTCGAACCTCACGTCGGTTCAGGCAAACCTCAACCGACTTTTTCCTTACCAAACTTTCGTTATATCATACCATACGTTCCTCTAAATGTGCCGTACACCAATATATATGTAATATATATATATGTATATATATATATATATATATATATATATATATATATTGATATTTAGAAAACATTAGTTGTAAGCCTTTTGAGATCAGTTTTCAATTGGGTTGTATGTGTAGTTAAATTCAACACTGCACATACCTTGAGGACGCCATCCACATAGTCAAGCATCATGCTGGTAGCATAATTTAGTAGGAGACTGGAAATCTGGGCAAGACATAGAGCAAGATTAATGTAGACAGATACAGCACTGTTCTCGAGTAAAACCTGTTTCAATCAGTTTCATACAAGAGATTATAGCGTGACATTAGACACAGGGAAAGAGTTACACTGTAGTGGTTTACAACCAAGAAACCAAATGTTTTGAAAGGCTGTACCTCCACCCGGTTGGATTCCTAACTGTCACAGGGGATTCTTGAGCGCTTCAGACCCAGTCGCCAAAGCTTGACTTGGGTCTCTCTGGAACTCTTTCACCCGATTAGGCTGAAGTCTTCTTCCAGGCAGATATCATCACCTCTGCCTTTGCCTCTTCAGGTCCTTTCCCAAGCAGTTATCCACACATTTGCATGTACTGTGATTGCTCTTGTCTTTATAAAGACACTTGCATCTCTCAGGCCTAGCTCTCTTTTTGATATTCCCTGAAAACTCTGTTACTGGGATCCCTAAAAATCCACTCAGAACAGAACAGTTCCAAAAGGAACTAATACTCATCTTTATTTTTTTTCCTCGGGACTAGTCCGTAGGCTCGTTGAATATAATTATGGTGACAACTCAATAAAATACAAACAATCAAATCACATTAGACAACATACAGGAACTTATAACATAATGACATATTTATAAAGGGGTGGGGAAGACAATAATTAACTCAAAATATATCTCCTGCTTGTAGAATTAGCAATATGCTAATCTACCTAAATATGCAAATTAATAAGCCTTGTTATTCAGGTAGTGTATATAGCGGTCGCTACCAACAAAGGGCACTATACGCAGCATCAGCAGGACTTGAGAGCACACACAAAATGTAACAATGAACAAATTATACACACCTGCATCTATAATGGGCACAGCGTGACTTAGACATAGGAGTAGTCCAGGGTAGTACTTAAAGTGTCCGTGTGAAACTCAAGGTGATGGTGACTAGCGTTACGACTTCAATCTCCTTGATATGTATGGCGAAACATTAAACGTGTCATTTATCAAAATTAAACCCAACACAGATTTTTTTCCAGGGTAGTATAGAAACCTACTGTATATACTCGAGTATAAGCCGAGTTTTTCAGCACATTTTTTGTGCTGAAAAACCCCAACTCGGCTTATACTCGAGTCAATGTCTGTATTATGGCAATTTACATTGCCATAATACAGACTGGGGGCTGGCAGCGAGCGCTTACCTCTCCTGCAGCTCCTGTCAGCTCCCTTCTCCTCCGCGCCGGTCCGTTCAGCACCTCTGTCAGCTCCCAGTGTAAATCTCGCGAGAGCCGCGGGGTCATAGTGCGGCTCTCGCAAGACTTACAGTGTGAGCTGACAGAGGAGCTCCACGGACCGGCGCGGAGGAGAAGCGAGCTGACAGGAGCTGCAGGAGAGGTAAGTGCTCTCTGACAGCCCCCCTCCCCCACTGAACTGCCAATGCCACTGGACCACCAGGGAGTGAGAGCCCCCATCCCTGCCATGTATCAAGCAGGGAGGGGGGCCGAAAAAATAATAATAATAATAATAATAAAATAAAATATTAAAAATAATAATATAAAAAAATAAATAAAAAAATAATAATAAAAAAAATAAGTCTAACAAATGTTTTTTTAATTATTATAATTAAAAAATAATAATAAAAATGCCCACCCCCCACCAAGGCTCTGCATCACACTCTGCATCACACACACACTGCACTCATACACACACACACACACACACACACACTGTATTCACACACACACTGCACTCATATAAACACACTGCACTCATACACACACACACTGCACTCATATGAACACTGCACTCATATACACACTGCACTCATACACACACACACGCTGAATTCATACACACTGCATTCACACACACACTGCATTCACACACACTGCACTCATATACACACTGCACTCAAACACACACACACTGCATTCACACACACACACTGAATTCATACACACTGCATTCACACACACACTGCATTCACACACACTGCACTCATATACACACTGCACTCATACACACACACACTGCATTCATACACACACACTGCACTCATACACACACTGCACTCACACACACACACTGCATTCACACACACTGCACTCATATACACACTGCACTCATACACACACACTGCATTCACACACACACACACACTGCACTCATACACACACTGCACTCACACACACACACTGCACTCATACACATACACACTGCATTCACACACACACTGCACTCATATACACACTGCACTCATACACACACACTGCATTTATACATACACACTGCACTCATACATACACACTGCACTCATACACACACTGCACTCATACACACTGCACTCATACACACTCACTGCACTCATACACACACACTGCATTCATATACACACACACTGCATTCATACACACACACTGCATTCATTATATACACACACTGTAAATAAAAATTAAATTAATATAATTTTTTTAGGATCTAATTTTATTTAGAAATTTACCACTAGCTGCTGCATTACCCACCCTAGTCTTATACTCAAGTCAATACGTTTTCACAGTTTTTTAGGGGAAAAATTAGGGGCCTCGGCTTATATTCGGGTCGGCTTATACGTATATTTAAAAACCTCACGCCATGCTGTATTAACCATGCTTCCACAGCATTAACCCCATAATGGTAGTATAAATCCTGCACACACTAAATTAAAACCCTGCACTTGCAGCAATATGTGCTGTATAATTAACGCCAAACTTTGTACATTAAAGTGTCGCTGTCACACATAATGAAATTGGAGGTATTGCTCATGCTTAGTATCACAGGGGACTCCGAGCTAACAATGAAAAGGCCTTAAGTGTCGCAGGACTCCAGGACGCATAGGTCAACCTCGCTGGTAACAAACCTGCAAGATATTTTTCAAAACTACTTATATGCAAGTGTCTTCAGCGAAGTGAAAAAAAAAAAAACTAAAATGTTAATCGTATTCAAATTAAATTGAACTGCTTTCAAACACTCTTTGTTACTTTAATCAAGAGATTCCTACTGCAGAACAAGCCGTAGCTGACAGCACAGGGGGTTCTAGTTGTACGGAAGAATACTGAAAATGTCAGCACACAGGGGCCACCATGAGAGTCAATTGAGCATGATTGATTAGCAAATTTAGCTTTCAAGATGAGTAAGAAAAAAAAGAGAAGATGACGTGGCCTAGCTGGATGATGGATGTAAATAACTCTAATATTTTAAAAAGGAGACACATATATTTTAACAGCAAGATCATTTTACAGAGAGATTTTAGCAGTCATTTGCTTTACCTGTTTCAGTTATGACAGTGAACATTGATTTTGGCTCTCAGTCCTGTCATTGTTAAAGTACAGCGGCAATGTGATGCGGCAACATAAATCAAAAGATCTTGGCGAACATGCAACCAGAGGCGAAATCCTGCTGCAGCTACTTGTTGGGATGTGTGTTAAGTCATTATTATATTTGCAGATCCTAGTCTTAGAAAAGAACAATTGTGCGCAGGCAGAAGATCGTTGATGATCATTTCAAAAGACTATAGCTTGCTTCGCTAATCTATTCTCTGGCAAATTTTGAGTTAGTGATGCATAATGGGATAATGAATAGATGTTTCCTTAGATGCTTTGGTCTGCTGTCAATTGGAAGCTTAACATGTATTGCAAGTATAAGTCAGAAAATAGAAAGATTAGAAAAAGAAAGAGATCCAAGCAATCAAATGCGGTCTTAATAGTCACTGTGTTTTGAAAATAGAAAAGAACTGGAAAACAGTAAAATAATGTCTTTTCCTTAAGTCTTATGTTCCTTCTACCCGACGTGCTCTTTTTCCGTTTTATTCAGCTATTCAGAAAATAGACAGACTGGGAAAAGAAGTTGCTGTTTTCAAACATTTTATAAGGAATGCCTCACCTGCTACTACTAGATTGTAAGTTTTGGCAGGACTTTCACCTACTGCTGTCGCATGTCAGACATGTTTTGGTAGAATTGTTTGCCTTGTTTTACATATTCACAGCACTGTGGAATATGTTGGAGCAAAATATATAATTGTAACTGTAATTGTACTTGTGTCCATCATACGTGAAGTAGCACAATGCCAGAGATGTACCACACCAGACAAAGGCAGTGTACAGTTGGAATCTGCCATCCCATTTAAAGGAACAAACCTGTATCTTACACGTTAAAGTGTCTCCCTACCTATAGCAGGCCTCCCCACTCCCGGTAAATAAACATTACATCCCTATAGTCCCCTAGTGCGCAAGTCTCTGTGAGGTCGACACTCCTCCCCCTGCTGAAATTATCATTTCTGATGATCTCATCCAATCTAATCCTTCCCCATTGGGAAGCATTAGGAGTGGCTAGTGTGTATGCACAGCAATTGCCACTCTCTGCCAATCAGCATCTTCACATAGAGATGCCTTGGCATAATGCATCTTTATTGTGAGAATTTGGCATCTTTACACAGAAGGAATCTGTCATCTTCATACACCGGGAATTGCCTCTAGTGAGTGACAGCCACTAGAGTTGGTCTTAGATACAAATGTAAACCAGGCCTTTTTTTTCCAACAATGCAGGGTTTACAATTATCAGCCTGCAGGGACAGGCTCTAATTTCAGAACAATAACATTAAACTGTATTGGTTTGGTTCTTAGTGTCCCTTTAGGAAAATTCCTTTCGGGTAAACTATAATCTTTTCCAAAGGTTGTATTTACAGAGTAACTGTTACTATCAAGCCCTATATATTGCAATATTACTGAATATTTTATGTATGTATTTATTTTTGAGTTGCATGTTTTATTTTGTTTTAGTTTTGCAATACTTCTCCAGAACTTATATATATGAGTCACCTGGTTACTTCCATGAAACTATTTGAATAATTCACTTTTAATATTTGTTTTATTTAATGGATATCTTTAAGTCAATATGCTGTTTAATGATTACCAGGACATTATTGCGAGATGCTGCAATATTATGGAAGTCTCAAAATGATGAATCAAAACAAAATCTGTTTAGTACTGATCTGCTTGGAAACATAGCATCTAACAGTTTGAGAGCTTAGTGCCACCTAGAAGAACATTTGTCAATACAATTATTTTTTTTATGATTATATGTTTTCAGTCTGATGAAGAGATACTCAAATTGTTCTACTTTGCTAGGGAAAAATATTATTATTATGGAAATTGAAGATTATATTAGCTTTAGTGTACTAATAATCTTAATTTTAGTAATGACAGGAGGCGAATATTTGCATATCTTTCTTTACTGAAAACTCCAGCAGCATAGAAACAGTAACAACCAATCAGATAAAATATATGGTGCCCATAAAAGTCCCTGTCTATGACATCACTTCCTCTTTCTTTGAAGCGAATGATAAATAACAACAAAAACATAACCAAATTACGTTAACAGTTCAACAACATAGTAGGGAAAATTAACTCCGGTAGTTCCATGGTGTAACGGTATGGAAAACGAGTCTTCGTCCCGAAGAGAAGACGTTCACGCTGAAAGAAAAAGAAAAAGGTGAAAGGTCTCTGGTGTGGTAACTTGTCCGCATATCATAAACATTAAGAATCTGAAACACCAATGGATATTAGGATGTGTAACCTATAGATATACAGATAATTTCGAAAGCAAAGACGTGTAAGAAGTAAAAGCACAACATAATTCAAGGAGCATGATCAGTTATACAACCTATACATGACTTTCAAGCTATATGTCTAAGTAGTAATATACAATCATAACATGCATGCTTTCCTGAACACCAAGACATAATCTGTATAACACGAGATAACCTGGGAGGGATCCTATAGGGTGGGAAATATTTGCCTCCTGTCATTACTAAAATTAAGATTATTAGTACACTAAAGCTAATATAATCTTCAATTTTACCACATGACAGGAGGCTTCATATTTGCATTTTTAAAGCTTAGACTTGACCAGTGTGAAGGAAGCATGAGAGGATTGGCGGAAATAAAACGTCCTAAACGTACTCTCCCGTGTCCAGTCTGCACAACGCATAATGTTGGTTAGGGAGGCGCCTGCCAAGAACGCTTGGGATGCTGCCGCCCCTCTGACCGAACATGCTCCAAAGCTAGATTCGATTCCTGCTAACTTTAGTAACCAGCGAACCCATCTGGCCAGGGTTGTTGTAGACACCGGTCCGTGAGGCCTTACGTAAGAAATCAATAGCTGACCCATTGGGGTATGCCAAAGGGTGGCTGTGATTTCCGTATACCTCATTAGTGTCCTGACAACGCATAGCTTGGAGTCTGACTCAAAATATGGATAAGACACTGAGGACGCATCTGATTTAGTCCGTCTTGAAATGTAAAAGGTGACTCCCTCTGGAGTGAGAGAGAAACCGTCCACGTCAAACGCCCTAATGTCTGACACCCATCGGAATGAGACAAGGCATAACAAAAGGGCCAGTTTGGCTGACAGCTGTTTCAGCGACAGGAAAGGGTTGTCCGGCCAGCCTCGAAGGAAGTCCAGCACCCCATTCACTTGCCAGAGGCTGGAGTATTTGGGTGTTGGGGATCTCGTAAGTTTGGCACCCCGCAGTAGACATACCAGAGGTTCTTGACCCACTGGTCTGCCTTGTACTGGGACGTGTGCCGCCGAAATAGCAGATCTGACCACGTTAAGGGATCGATACGATCGCCCCGTCAAGAACAGATGAGCAAGATAGTTGAGGATCAGAGGGACAGAGGCAGTAAAGGGATCGGAATCCCTTTCCATACACCAATCACTCCAGGCTGACCAGGCGGATATGTAACATCTCCTGGTGCCAGGAGCCCATGAGTCCCATAGGAGATCTTTAGTAGATTGTGATAGGCTGTGGACCGACCAGGAGCCCCTGAAATCGTCCAGGCCACCAGTTCCAGTTGTCCTTCCAGGATGAGGGGATGGGGTTCCCCTCGAGGTTCCGGCAGGAGAAGTGGGGAGGTCGGGAGCCGAATGGGGTGGTCGTGTGACATCTCCAGGAGGTCCGGAAACCATGGTTGGCTCTGCCAAAGGGGGGTTATGAGCAGGAGCGATATCCTGTGAGTGCGAGTGTATCGCAGTACCAGTGGGATCATTGAGAATAGAGGGAATGCGTAAGCCCCTTGAGAGGGCCAGTCCTGAAGAAATGAGTCCGCCGCTACGCCATTCGGGTCCGGAAGCCAACTGTAGTATCTTGGTAGTTGGTGGTTGGTCCTGGAGGCGAATAAATCTATTGTTAGTGGACCTAACCACTGTTGAAGTGTCTGGAATATCTTCCTGTTGAGTTTCCAGTCGCTGGTGTCTCTCCAGTGGCGGGAGAACCAGTCCGCCGTCAGGTTGGATATTCCTGGCAGGTATTCCGCCTGCAGCGTGATGTTCCTCCGTAGGCAGAAACTGTAGATGTTCTTCGTTGCTTCCGTCAAATCTTTCGACCTTGCTCCGCCAAGGCTGTTGATGTATTGCACTGCCGAGATGTTGTCCATGCGGAGCAGAATACAGCAATTCAACTTGTCCTTGGCCAGGCTGCAGATGGCGAAGGATCCCGCGATCAATTCCAGGCAGTTGATGTGTAGGCTGGTCTCCTCTTCTTGCCATGGGCCTCCCGTGGAGGCGTCCGAGCAATGAGCTCCCCATCCCCACAGGCTGGCATCCGATTCCACGATGAAGTCCGGGGAAGAGCCGAAGATCGCCTTGCCGTTCCAGGCTTGTAAATGTAGTAACCACCATCGCAGTTCTGACCTCACCTCCGATGAGAGTGTGATCCAGTGGTCGTAAGAGTGTCCGGTGCGCAGGTATCCCGCCTTCAGTCGTTGCATGGCCCTGTAGTGTAAAGGGCCTGGGAATATCGCTTGTATGGATGAGGAAAGGAGTCCTACGATCCGAGCGAGCATCCTGAGCGGTATTGTGTCCATCCTCAGAACTCGTCTGATTTCTTTCCTTATCGAGGCTATCTTTTTCGAGGGGAGACGTAGTACGCATTCCTTCGAATCGATGTCGAAGCCTAGGAATTTAACTGACTGGGAGGGAGAGAGAGATGACTTCTGTCTGTTCACCATGAACCCTAGAGATTCTAGCAAGTGAACGACAAATTTCGTCTGTGATCGTAGTCTGGACGTGGATTCGCAAAAGATCAGCAAATCGTCCAAGTATACGAGACATCGTATGCCCCTTGTTTGGATGTGAGCCATTACTGGTCTCAGTAGCTTCGTGAAGCACCACGGAGCCGAGCTGAGGCCGAATGGCAGACATGTAAACTGGCATATCCGTCCTTTCCACCGGAAGCGGAGGAATTTTTGACAGTGTACGTCCACTGGGACAGTCAGATACGCGTCTTTGAGATCCAGACGCGTAAACCAGTCGTCCTTGATGAGTAGGTCTTGAAGAAGATGGATTCCTTCCATCTTGAAATGTCTGTAGATTACGAAGGAGTTTAACTGCCGGAGATTGATAACCGGTCTGTAATCGCCTGTCTTTTTCTTGACCAGGAAGATGTTGCTTATAAAGCCTCCCCCGTCTGTATTGTATCGCGCCTTTATCGAACAGTGCGTGGATCTCTTCGTCCACCAGGTGGCTTTGGTCTGTTGACATGTGGATCGGGGGAGGGGAGGTGGTTTGTATGGGTTGCGCGGAGAAGTCTATGTGGCGGTCACCGTCGGATTCCTTGTCTCGGTTGCCTATGAAGGTCTCTTTGACGTATTTCGAAGAGGTGGGTGGTAGGTCTTGCTACTCTTTGTCGTCTGAGGGTGAGCCGTCCCCGTGCCACTCGTCCACCATGTCTAAGGCATGTGGAACGTAGGCATCTTCCTCGTCCGAGGAGTGAGGTGGGAAAGGCGCGGGTTGTCGGTCCGTGTTTTTAACTCGTTTGATGGGTAGTTTGCCCCTAGTCTTGGTGGAGGGGGGGCTTGAAGTCTTTCTTTGCCTCTTGGCCTTAGACACCTCTGAGCCCGAAGCTTCCATGCACTCTGGGGGGCTTGTATCTTCTTGGCTGGGGGGGTAGAGCCCTCAAGAGGGCCTTCTCCACAGAAGCTGCCACGGCGGCATTGATCATGGCTTGGAAGTCTTGGCTGTTTTGGGTATCTTCCATGATCTGAGGTGTATTCTGACCTGTTGGGAGAAAACAAGTTTCAGTGGAAAGGTCGTGGAGGAGAGTCATAAACATATAGTGATAGACTCTTGGTACAACCGGGGAGTGCCCAGTTGGAGAAATGTATATAGAAGGCTTAGTATGCACGTAATTAGTGAAGTCAGGGCTATACGTGTATCTCGACATGAGGTGTAGGCCCTTGTGCATATCATCAGGGTTCACCCTGGGTGGTGTGCCGTGATAACCAGAGGACACCCACATCAACTGAAATGGGCCGTCAGCGCCCTAGCATGCGTATCTGGGGGGGTCACCCCCGGTGGTGTGCCATGAAAAAATACCCAGAGGACACCCACATAAGTTTGCACCCTTGGGCACAGTAATATAATATGACCCTGTGTAGGGTAACTAATATGATATTCCCTTTGAAGGGTATAGTAGTGCTAAATCCCCTGTGGGGTAAAGTAGCATTGCATATGTCCCTGCAGGGACCATTTAGATAGTATGTTCAGTGATAAGAACAGTAAATGTATAATTGATATTTTTACAGCCTTCATAAACAATCATAAATTGTGCATGCTTTGTCCACCCTTCTCACTGAAGCAGACATTCAGTGTAAATTATCCTTGTCAGATTGGAGGAAGGGTGAGATACCCTAATACAAGTGAGTTGTCTCTTGAGAGAGAGGAGGGAAATAAAGGGGGGGCCCTGAGGGCAATCCCCAAGTTTGTTGCGGCGATCGGGTGATTCCCGAACCGCCGTGTGTGAAAGGAGGGCGGCCGTCGCGGATCTCGCGAGCCGCGAGATCCAAGATGGCCACCGGCTGTGTGTGTAAGAGTTACCCACTCGCGGCCACGAGCAGGATGGAAAAAAACACGGCAAACAGTAAAATGTAACCCCGACAACCCTCCACCCGTCTCCACCCAGCCCCCTGTATGTAGAAAGGGCAGGTCCGCACGGCGAGCGCGGCACGGACAGCCGTGACGCCCGTGGACCGCCAGACCGAAAAACGACAATATAACCAGGAGTACAAAGCAAAACAGGGGAACTACTGTTTAAGGGAAACGAAAGGGACATGTATAGGTAGTCAGGGAGTGAAATAAAATACAATAGGATACAATAATAGAGTAATACATGTACATAGATTAGAGAGGTAAAAATTACTCTGACCTGTTGTAGGCTGGAGCAGCAAAGAAAGAGGAAGTGATGTCATAGACAGGGCCTTTTATGGGCACCATATCTTTTCTCTGATTGGTTGTTACTGTTTCTATGCTGCTGGAGTTTTCAGTAAAGAAAGATATGCAAATATGAAGCCTCCTGTCATGTGGTAAAATTATGTAGTGAAATTAACCTCTTGAACTCCTTAAGGCGATGGTGTGCGTTTGTGACTAAGGCCTTTTGCTATAATGATTTTCTACCACATTTTGTCCTTTCTTTATACATGTCTTAATGTATATCATTTTTAAAGAAGAAATAGGGTTTCTTTTGATATCCTGTTTGTATAATATGAATTAATTAAAAATGTAAAAACAATGTTTTCCCTTTTTTGTGCAGTAAATAATTTCTACACAACAAGTGCAACGAAAAAATAATCATTGACCCTTTAGTGACTAGACCACTTTTCAATTTTCTTACCGTTTGGGACCAGGGCTGTTTTTATATTTCTGTGGTGTTTTTGTTTATCTGTAATTTTCCTCTTACTCATTTACTGTACCAACACATATTATATACAGTTTTTCCTCGCCACTAAATGATCTTTCTAAAGATATCATTATCTTCATCATAGCATATAATTTACTATAAACAAAATTATAAGATATGATAAAAAAAACAACAAATAAAATCTTTTTTGAAATTTTACCACCAAAATCTGTTACACATCTACAACCGCCAAAAAACACCCATGCTAAATAGTTTCTAAATGTTGTCCTGCGTTTAGGAATACCCAATCTTAACATGTTCTTAGCTTTTTGGGAGGAAGTTATAGGGCAATAAGTACAAGTAGCACTTGCTATTTCCAAACCATTTTTATTTCAAAATTAACTCAAGTTACATTGTAACACTAGTATCTGTCAGGAATACCTGAATAACCCGTCACATGTATATATTTTTTAAAAGAAGACAACCTAAGGTATTAAACTTGGGGTATTTTGACTCTTTTCATGCAACCATTTTACCACCAATCTATGCCAAATGGAAAAAAAAATAATTGGTGATTTTTTTGACACACATAGCAATTTAAGAATACATGTACAAATAACTTTAAGGGTTACTGCCAAAGAACACCCAAATGTGTGTTCAGCAACATCTCCAGAGTTTTTGTGCTTTTTCTCTCACATTGTACTTTAGGCATGGATTCTCAGTTCCTGTTATGTGTTACTGACAAAGAACACCCAATATGTTAGGGATGTGCATGGGGAAAATATTCGGTTCGATTCGACATTCCGAAATTCAGGACTTCGGCAATTCAGAAATTCGACACTTCAGAACTTCGGCACTTCTGAATTTCTGGGACTTTGGATGTTATCTTGCAGCCGCTTAGTAGATAACTCTCTAATTCCCACGGTATTAGGGAGGTATCTACCAAAAGGCTGAAATACCTAAATTGGTCTTTCAGACAAATTTACTAATACTTTTTGAAGCATAGTATTGCCGAAGTACTACCGTGTTTCCCCGAAAATACACCCTACCCCGAAAATAAGCCCTAGCTGAATTTTCGGGGTGGGCTGCAATATAAGCCCTACCCCGAAAATAAGACCTAGGCATTGCACCTTTGCGGCCCGGCGGGACTTCCTTCTTCTATGAGGAGGAGGGGGAGGAGCGCTGCGGGCCGCGGCATCGCGCAACGTGATGACGACGCGCGCAGCGCCGTCAGTCTGCCTTCACGGATCTTCAGCGGAAGGATCCATTTCTGGGCGGTGAGGCACCCAGTGGTCGGACTCGGCGGGCAAGGAAGGCATCTTTGAAATGTGAGTAGATATTTTATGTCTGGGACTGAATAATTTAAAGGGGGCGGTGAATTAATTAAAGGGGGATGAATTAATTAAAGGGGGGGGGCTGGATTAATTAGAGGGGGGTGGATTTATTAAAGGGGGTGGATTTATTAAAGGGGGTGGATTAATTAGAGGGGGTGGATTTATTAAAGGGGGTGGATTTATTAAAGGGGGGTGGATTTATTAAAGGGTGTGGATTAATTAGAGGGCGTGGATTTATTAAAGGGAGTGGATTAATTAGAGGGGGTGGATTAATTAGAGGGGGTGGATTAATTAGAGGGGGTGGATTAATTAAAGGGGGGTGGATTAATTAAAGGGGGGTGGATTAATTAAAGGGGTGGATTAATTAAAGGGGGGTGGATTAATTCGAGGGGTGGATTAATTAGAGGGGGGGTGGATTAATTAGAGGGGGGTGGATTAATTAGAGGGGGTGGATTAATTAGAGGGGGTGGACTAATTAGAAGGGGGTGGTTTTATTAAAGGAGGGGTGGATTACTTAAAGGGGGGGGTTCAATGTACATCCCGGTACCGTAAATAAATAAGCCCTACCCTGAAAATAAGCCCTAGTGTGTTTTTTGTGACTAAAATTAATATAAGACACGGTCTTATTAACGGAGAAACAGGGTAATATACCCAGTGGAAGAATGAAGAATATGATACTGTATACCAGTTTAAATGAAAAGTATACACACATAGCCAGGATCCAGCTGTAAGCATTTGCAACATTTACAACAATCAAGTAACACATTTATATAAAATGTAAGTTACTTAGCCAGTCAATGGAATGACAGGAATGAATAAGTAGATAACTCCCTAATTCCCATGGTATTAGGGAGCTATCTACCAAAAGGCTGCAAAACCTAAATTGGTAGTAAAAATTACTTAGTATTAGTCAATTCTGCCCCTACACGCTATACCTCAAGTAGGGGCATGGTTATTAAACAGTGAGCAGCCTGTTTAATAGACGTTTAAAAATGTGTTCCCCTCCCGAGCCCCCACCCATGCCGTGCAAGTGGGGGCTTTTAAACTGAAGGGGGACCTAAAATAAAATAAGAGGGGGACCTATCTTCCTCCCCCCAGCCCCTACCCCTGAGCGGCGGGTGGGGGCCCTAAAGTAAAATAATGGGGGGGACCTATTGTCCTCCTTCCCTGGCCCCCACCCCTGAGCGGAGGGTGGGGGACCTAAATTAGAATAAGGGGGGGATCTATTGTCCTCCCCCTCCGGCCCCCAACCCCTGCGCGGTGGGTGGGGGTCCTAAATTAGAACAAGGGGGGAGACCTATTGTCCCCCCCAAGCAGCGGGTGGGGGCCCTAAAATAAAATAAGGGGTGGGACCTATTGTCCTCCCCCCTGGCCCCCACCCCTATATGGTGGGTGGGGGCCCTAAATTAGAATAAGGGGGGTGACACCTATTGTCCTCCCCGCGGCACCACCCCTGAGTGGCGGGTGGGGTCCCTAAATTAGAATAAGGAGGGGACCTATTGTCCTCCCCCTCCCCCTTCCCTGAGCGTTGGGTTGGGGCCATAAATACCAAAAAGGGGGGACCTATTGTCCTCCCCCTGGCCCCCACAACTGAGCGGTGGGTGGGGCCCCTAAATTAGAATAAAGGGGGTCCAATTGTCCTCCCCCCTGGCCCCTACCCCTGAGCGGTGAGTGGGGGCTCTAAATACCAATAAGGGGGGAACCTATTGCCATAAGAAGACTTCAAATAATAATAAGTTGTATTTTATTTTTTTATTTTTTACAGGTACCTAGTTATTGGTCCCCCCTCACTATTTTTAGGGTGAGAGGGGTAGGTAGGGGTTCATTAATTTTGTTGGAAGAGGGGTGACTAGGGGATTAGGGAGAGCTCTGTGGGGGGTGTTACATTTTTATTTAGGGCCCCCACCTGCCTCTCAGGGGTGGGGGCCAGAAGGGAGGACAATAGGTCCCCCGCCCTTGTTCTAATTTAGGGCCACCACTCACCGCTCGGGGTGGGGGCCAGGGAGAGGACAATAGGTTTACCCCCTTATTGGTATTTAGGGCCCCCACTCACCGCTCAGGGGTGGGAGCCAGTGGGAGGACAATAGGTCCCCCCATTGGTATTTAGGGCCCCCACCCACCGCTCAGGGGTGGGGGCCGGGGGGGAGGACAATTATGTTTTTATACTTTTTATTTAAACTGGTATACAGTATAACATTCTCCCCCTGGGTATATTAGTACTTCGGCAATACTATGCTTCGGAACTTCAACACTTCGGAACGTCGGCACTTCGGAACGTCGGAACGTCGGCAACTTCGGAAATTCGGCAATTCACCTATTCGGACATTCGGAAGTATCTGAATGTTCGAATTTCGACCAAATTGACATTCAGAACGAAACGAATTGCACATGTCTACAATATGTGTTCAGCAACATCTCCCAAGTACATCAGTGCCCCCAATGTGCAGGTTTTATGAGTTTTTGCAAGCTTACAGGGGTCAAATGTAGGGCTTTTCCCTTTTCCTTGTTTGCACATTGAGATTTGCCAGATTGGTTTGCTGGGCCTAAGTTGCATTTGAGACCGTATAGCAACCCAGGAATGAAAATTAAGCCCATCGTGGCATATCATTTGTAAACGTAGACAACTCAGGGTATTCAAAATGGGGTATGTCCAGTCTTTTTTAGTAGCCACAAGTGCTGGCCAAAGTTAGCGCTTTTATTTGTTTTTTGCATTTTTTATTTTTTTTACACAAAAACTGCCCTTTTACTAGTGATTTCATCGTCGTGATATGTTTTACTGATTTATAATCCTCATATTTTGGTTTAGCAAAGTCTCACGAATATAACAATACCCCAATGTACAGGTTTTATGGTGTTTTTTAAAGTTACAGGGTTAATATAGGGCTTAAAGGATCACTATAGGGTCAGAAACACAAACATGTATTCCTGACCCTATAGTGTTAACACCACCATCTAGCCCCCCTGGGCCCCTCATGCCTCCATAAATATAGTAAAAATCTTATTGTATTCAAGCCTGAAGCTGTAAATCTGCATGCTGTTAGACTCAGAAAAACTAGCAGTCTGCTGACATGTGGTAGCCTGATCCAATCACAGTGCTTCCCCATAGGATTGGCTGAGACTGACAAAGAGGCAGCTCAGGGGCAGAGCCAGCATGATTCAAACACAGCCCTGGCCAATCAGCATCTCCTCATTGATATGAATTGAATCAATGAATCTCTATGAGGAACGTTCAGTGTCCGCATGCAGAGGGAGGAGATACTGAATCACAGGATGCTGTGCACAGTGCTGCCCTGTGCTCTGCTGACAGCAGGTCTGAGTGGATAGAAGCATATAATGCCTCAATCAACTCTGATGTCCCTCTGGTTCACTCTGAAAGACTGCAACTGGAGGTGCTCCTAGCTTTCAATGTAAACACTGTATTTTCTCAGAAAATACAGGGTATACATGATAAAGGCTGCAGGGAGCTATAGTTCTCACCTGAACAACCTCATTAAGCTGATGTTGTTCAGGTGACTATAGTGTCCCTTTAATATATATAAATGGGGAAAATCATATCAGGGAAACAAATGGCACAACATAGTGCAAAACTGTGCGTTTACAGTGTTTAAATATAAGACAAATGGCCACTCACAATTGTAGGATGTTAAATATTTATTTATTTATAAAATATTTTACCAGGAAAGATACATTGAGATTTCTCTCGTTTTCAAGTATGTCCTGGGTCCACAAAACATTGCATTGCTACATTAGGGTACAATAAAATACAAAAACAATATTAATACACAATGTATACAAAATTTAACATAGAACAGGTAGGTAATATATCATTATAGTCAATCATGACACGTGCATTCTGTTTTGAGGTATGTAGAGAGGGATCTCTTAAAGGACTTTAGGCTTGGGGAAGATTTTAAAGTGTGCGTGAAGTCGTTCCACAATTGTGCGTGAAGTCGTTCCACAATTGCGGCACTCTGTAGGAGAAGGAGGATCGGGCCGCTTTCTTTTTGTATTGAGGTAGACTAAATAAAGTGCTAGTACTGGATCAGAGGTTATAATTATAAAACAATCATAAAGTGCATCCTACAACATCCTACAATTGTGCATATGCACATTATGATTGTTTTATCATTGTTTTAGAACTATTGGATTGTCCCTGAACGGAATGAAACGCGTAGGACGACTAATTTTATGCTGATACCTGTCAACTTCTATGTAAGTTAATAAATAATTTGTGTGCATTCTATTTGGGTTGCCTCTTAACTAGATACTTTGCTGTTTCTTTTTACAACTTGGAGAGACCAATCTTCCAGGATCTTCAATAGACCTACATTTACATATATACTGAAGGCTTGTTTAACATCCTACAATTGTGAGTGGCCATTTGTCTTATATTTAAACACTGTTAACTCACAGTTTTTCACTATGTTGTGCCATTTCGTTCCCTAATAGGATT
This sequence comes from Pelobates fuscus, assembly GCF_036172605.1. Taxonomy (NCBI): domain Eukaryota; kingdom Metazoa; phylum Chordata; class Amphibia; order Anura; family Pelobatidae; genus Pelobates; species Pelobates fuscus. Next base: position 301,010,206 of record NC_086318.1, read on the forward strand.
TTCCCCATTTATATACACCCTGTTCCAAATTATTATGCAAATTATATTTTTCTCATTTACCTAAATAATTGATCTAAATAACAGTCAGCATAATTCTCATGTTATCAACTATTAAGAGTACAATTAAAATTGTATTGAACAAACCTCCTAATGATAACAGTATTTTTTTTTAAACATAAAAAACGTACAATGCACTGTTCCAAAATATTACACACAGTACGTTTTAAAACACTTTATAGGTTTAAAGAACTGAAAATTGTCATTTCTTGTGTTTGCAACATATTTACTGAAATCAAAAGCTATTTCAGTCAAACTTATAACAACATTTTTTACTTTTGAGTGTGATCACTCAGCCATAGTGATTTTAAAGGAACACTATAGGCTCAGAAATTCAAATGTTTATTCCTGATCTGATAGTTAAAAAAAAAAAAAAAACAGTTTAGCCCCAATTCCCCCCTGTAAATAGTGTAAAATATTCCTGCACCGTACGGGCCCATAGCAAACCAGTGGATTGCCACAGATCATCAATTCTGATTGATGATCTGGGGCAAGGAGGTGGGGTGGGGCAGAGACAAATGCCCCGCTGGCCAATCGGCATCTCCTCCCTGAGAGCAAAGATCTAGCCCTGCTGGTACCAAAGCTATGGCAGTCTATGCCGTCACTGAGGGTTAAAGTCCTGCACTGAATGACAGCATTATCCTTCATTGGGTCATTAAGGGGTTAAATTATAAATACATGTCTGAAATGAAGTTTTCTATTTCTTCTATGTGAGTGAGAGTGCAACAAGAGCAACGCTGGCTTAATATGTGAAAACAAAATAGTGAGATAGTAAAATAATTGTTTTCAGTGTACAGGTTAGAGCTGCCACAATAAACAAATAGGATCCACAGGCACTAACTGTGAAAAGGATTATCAATCCCATACTCGTTTGAGGGATCAAGACAGAAGGATATTTCACCTTCCAATATCAACACGGCATGAAGTAGATTGGGATTAGGAGCAAAAACATGATTTTTATTTAGTCCTACAAAAGTATAACTAATCAATGTTTTGACCCATCTTGGATCCTTGTCAAACCTGTTCAAGAGCAAATGACAAGGATTTTGATGATCCTAAATAAACGGGCCACTTCATGCACATCTGATCATATGCTTCAAACCAAAATTATACTTTAGCTGAAATTTCTTTGATTCCTTCATTTCTATATCTTGCAGAAAACTTTGTTTAACTGAAAAAAATCAATTTATACTTTGCATATCAGCTCTTAGTGGTTGTTCCAGAAGCATATCATGCAAGTTTAGCCTTAACAAAAAAGATGGAGCACTTTGCCTGTTATAGGAGTAATGGCAGTAGATGTGGTTGTTTCAGTATATTATATGTAGCTGGCCTATATGATATTAACACACTATATTTTGTATAGTTTACAAAGAATGGTATGGTAAGCAAAAAAAATATGTAGTGAGCATCAGTTGACAAAAACATTGAGAGAGAGATCAGTAGAGGAATGACAGATTGGCTGACGGAAAAATCAGTAAGTATATCTAGAAATAAAAAAAAGACTATGGGTGACAAAGGGACCACATATTTTAATGTACATAAAATGTTTACAACTAAATGTTCATTTTTAATGCATATCTTCATAAATGAAAAACCAACATACAATTCAAATAAATAGCAAATAAACAATGATAAATACAACAATGATGAGTTGTTTTTTTTTTTTAGGAAATTACCGCCTGGGATTCTGCAATCTTATGGTTAGGGCGAATGGATACCTAGACCAATGGTAAACCTGGTCTATCAAATTGCAGTGTTCACTGTGCAATGCCAGAATCTGTGAATCTACCCTGCATTACTTAAATATTACAAACTTCTAGTAGTGGTATAATAGTGTTGGGGATATTTCCACACAAATGATCCGTCAAGTACCAACTGAGCATAATCAAAATGCATCTTCATACTTGACCATTGTTGTTAACCATGTACAGCAGTCTTCAAAGTCTTTAAATGGGTACATCAAGAAGAAGAATATCCTAAAACATGTCATAAATAATAATATGAATAATGTCATAAAACATCACCTCAAGCAGGTTTCATGAACAAAATCAATGAATTAATTAATTTCTAGTGGTCTGCACAAGACTCGGATTCTATTCACATTTCTAATCCAGCACATTCTTATTTTCTTCCCCCATCTGTATGAATATCAGTATTTCACCCTATTTTTTGTCACAATAAACCACTCAGAATTTTCCAAAATGTGTCAGTGTCGATTTTCTATCAGCTGTGGTTGTTTTTTTTTTTTTTTTTTTCGTATTCTGTTCAGAAACAACCCATCTGGATGTACCATCTAGTAAAAAGCTATGGGTTTGCAATCGTAGGGTAAAACTTTCTTTAATTTTTTTAATGTCAGATATATTTGATATTGTTTTTTTGCATACTAAACAGACTTACATAAAAATCAAGGACCGTTATATTATTGCACCTTTACTTGCTAATATAGCATAGCAGACTAAATAATTGCTCTTCTTACATTGAGAAGAGCAAAGCATTTTATTGGAGAACTTGCCAACTGCTGCTGCATCTTGTCACATAGTATGAACGTCTGAATAAAAATGTGGGCGCTTTTCTGCAACATGAGGCACAAATATTAAATATAACCTCTGCTTTTTAAAACAATGGTTCCTTAATAAGATTGTCTTATTGTTGTCTGTGTATCTGCTTAAAGACCTATTATATGGGAGGATGGTGTCATATTTGCAGGTGACAGAATTGTTAGTCAGTGATGAGATACTACAATGTCCAGCCTTGGGAAACTTGTCTTAGCTTGTTACGCACACGAAACATCTGTGCAGAGGAGTGCCCACTTAACCAAAACAAAGACATATACTTCAAATACCATTATGTGGGAAGAATCAAATAACTATATTCTTGCCTAGTGGAACACACAAATAGCACCCTGTATTCTCTGTGATGTAATTTGTGATTCTGTTGTTGTTCATTTGGGGAAAAAAAAATGCAAATGTTCTACTTTTTGTCTTGAGCAATCTTGTTTTCCATTTCCTTTGAGAATGTCACTTACATGGAAAACAGTGCTTAAACCCACCAAATTACAAACAATAAAACAGAAAGCATGTATTAAATGTGCATCTTCACCAGGAATAAATAGTTCTATTCATCTTGCTGGAACTGACAAGAGAAAAACATATATTGGAGAAACAGATGGATCTACACCTGTTTGGTCTTCTGTAACAAACAAAAGTATCCCTCTACAATTTAGTAAACTCACAAACAGAACTGTAGTCTATCCTCGTCTGAATACCATCTGTGAATATATTGCAAAGTACACATGGAAACATGTTAATCTACAGCTATCTATGTTTAAATTGCAGACTGATATAGCGATTGTCATTTCTCCAAGCTACTCATATTTATGGTTAATGAGAAATATCAATATGGAAGCTAGCTGAAAGCAGACATGCCAATAACAACAAATACGAGATGGGTAGAAACACACACAAAGGAGCATCATTCAATATACCATGCTGCTGAACGGTGAGATGTTTGACTGAAACTTAATCTAAGTATTTGAAAAGAAATCGAGGGAGATGTTGTAAGGAATTAGGAAGAAAGATTAATCAGTATTTTCTGCAGAATTTTTCTCTCTCATATCCTTGATTTTCAAATCTGATGATAAAAGCAAATACTTCACTAGTAAAGCAAGGGTGGATCCAGGAGCCAATCTCAGTAGGGGCACTGGAATATTATTTAATTTCAGTGCAAAATATCTATATATAATGCCAAAATAATACTTTTTTTTTTTTATTGGACTAGCACTATACTTGAAAGACAAGCTGTCAGGAGTTTTCCTCTCTTCCTCAGGTCTGATACAAGAGTTTAATATTTAATACAACTGATATAGTTAGAGATGGGGAGAGGGTAAATGTGGTGTCATACAGAACAGAAGTGCCCGGGAGTAAAAGGTGCAGATTGGTTGAGAATAGCAAGAACAAGTAAATAAGCTTGTGGAGGATTCAATAAACTAATTAAAAAAAAAACTGCTGAGAAAGGCATCTAAATATGCAGCTACATATATCTGTATATAAATTGCTCAAAAATAAGCAAAGCGGTAGTGTTAAAAACTAAATACATCCAAATTAACCATGTTTATATAGTTTTGCTAGTGTATCAGAAAGCCAGAATCTACATTGAGTCCTTCATCAGAGGTATTAAAATGTGTGATCATTTTCATCTCAAAGGTCTTCTGTTTGTAAGTGTTTTTAAAATTCACTTTGAGTACTTTTAAGGGACATTATAGTCACCAAAACAACTTTAGCTTAATAAAGCAGGTTTGATGTACAGATCATGCCCCTACAGTATACTTACTCAATTGTCTGCACTCTAGGAGTTAAATCACTTTATTTATGCAACCCTAGTCACACTTCTACGTGACTTACACTTCCTGTAAAGAGTCATCTAATGTTTACACTTCCTTTATTGCAGGTTCTGTTTAATTTAGAATTACTGGTCTCCTGCTCTGTTAATAAATAGAACCTGCAGGAACCTCCTGTGTGTAATACAAGTTCACCTTACAAAGCAGGAGAAACAATCTTTTAAACTATATTACATCATCTTATTGGAAATGAAACCATTTTGTTTTCATGCAGGCTGTGTCAGTCACAGCCAGGGGAGGTGTGGCTAGGGCTGCATATACAGAAACAAAAGTGATTTAAATCCTAAATGGCAGTGAATTGAGCAGTGAAACTTCAGCGGCATGATCTATACACAAAATAAACTTAATTAAGCTAAAATTATTTTGGTGACTATAGTGCCCTTTTAATCTTTAGGTTTAGGCTGGAATTGTTGCATTCTGCAGTGTCATTCTGTGTGAGCTCCTGTTCTGGTGTTATTTTGCTACAGACCAATCTTTGTCTCAGGTTTGAATGCTACTAGGAGGGGCTCAGGAAATCGTTCTTTGAGTGTTGGGATTAACCACTATAGGTCTTTAATAATTTTATGTACTTCTTCTTAAATTGGGTTGTGGGTAACTACCAGCGGGATTCTAGTGTTTCAACCCTCTCACTTATTTAATTAATTAGAGCCCTCAATGCCTAAGCTCGGAGAAAACAACATGCCCTTGCTCTGAATCCTATAGTTAGAGCACCCACCCACTGCCAAAGGGTGGAGGCCGAGGGAAGGAGGACATTAGGTACTCACCCTTTAATATTAGGGACTCCAGCTATCATCATTGGGTCAGAGCTGGATGGAACATTAGGTCTTCCCCCATGACTAATATTATTATGGCCGGCACCATAATGTGGGCCAAACTAAATAAAGGCAAAACTTTAGAAGCATAAAATCAACTAATGCAAAACAGACAGTGACCAATGATTTTAAAACTTGATCAGGTGGCAATCTCAGTTTCTCTTCTTTTCAGAGAATACATAAGTGTGGACTAGACCTTAGAGGGGGTGATAAAGCTTACAATTTTAAATTGTCAATGTATAAACAAGAACACAAGAAGGTCTCAATTAATAATGGGAGCTGAATAAAATGTATTGTATATTATAGTGCATATCAATTAAAGTGCATTACATGACATTCTACCCTTCAAAACCATTACATTCTTAAAATATTATAAGACAATGATTATGACTTTATTGTGTTACTATCTTTTTTAATACATTGCAATACATTGTGTTTAGATTTCAAAAAATCAGATTGATATGTTTTTTTCTATGTGTTGCATGCATGTATGTTTTTTTTGCTTATTCATAGCATTTTGTGTATCCTGTATTTCACATACTGTGCCTTTAAGAGGGAAATAGTGATCTATAAATATAAAGTCTGTTGAGACCCTCATATGTAGAATGGTGTATTAGATTAGTGATATGCTCTCACTGGCTGCCCGTTGTGTGGAACAGTATGTACTATTAATCAATGCATTTCTAAAACCATCTTTAGAAATGGCCTCATAAATATTAATGCCATAATTCAGACTCCTTTACTTTCTGATCACTTTTAAGATAGATTTAAGAAACAATGTCCAAATAAAGATTGTCAAAAAAAAAAGAAACAATGTCCATGGTAGCCAATGTGGTTGTTTAGCTGTACAAAATCTCAAGATTAATACGGATAATAAAGAAAATAAATCATAAAAATAAAACCCTTTAACGATGAAATGTGATTTTTAAATCAATTGCAGATTCAGAACAATAATTTGCCAGTTTTACTTTATTATACATATATGTATATGAGTGGCTATATAATATAAATTGCTTTTACAGCAAATAAAATAACTTTTTTTTTTTAATATTTTTATTGACGTCACAAAAAAGCATGAGCAGGCATAATACCGGGTGATAGATGTAGTATATGGTTGCCTGCGCAGAGGCATATATGTCAGAATATACAGGCATTTAATGAAATTCAATACAGTGTGCGGTACGGTAATAGCATATGGTAACATTATACGAGACATGCGTCGCGGTGCGATGAAGAATCCTATTAACAGTATGACCGCGGTCAGTTAATCGCAAAATGAGCGTGCCGCGAAATGAGACTATAGTCGTCAGGGCTGATAGCATATACGTATGCCTCAATGTGCATGGTTATTGCAATGTTTAGATTGAATCGTATTGGATTACGTCTTATAATGCAATCGCCTCGTTATTGTAGTGAACAACCATGTATAGCATATGCAATCTGAAGCGGATGCGAAGGGCAAATATATAACAATTAAGCCGTGACGTAAAAGGCTCATTGACTAAGCAAGTAACAGTAAATTTTAGCCCCTGTAGGAGCATTTTTGCTTTTTAAAGCAAAACAAATGTGCAATTTCCGCTGGCAACTTAAACAGTTTCTACATGACAGAGTAAGAAAATTTTCGCAGCAATCATGATTTTAAAAATGTGTATAGACAGAACATCCTAGTATGCATCAAGAAACTCTCCTTAGGCGAGCCGCCATATGAATTCTAAATGAAATTATCATACTCTATTGCGCGGTCTGATCTCAAACAAAGATCTATATAGATTAGAAGAGAACATATGCAATGTATGAACATTTATGAGTGTGGAGATTTGAATATTATTCCCTGCATTCATGAAGGACCTGCATATTTATATTGATCTCTTGCATAGTTATGTTAACCCCTTAGGAAGTAAATGCAATTTTAGAATAAAATATATATATATATATATATATATATATATGAGCTATACAAAAAAAAAATTGAAAATTTGAGTTGCTTCACTGGAGCGGGTGATTTTGGCACCCTGTGTGAGAGGACTGTCTAGTGCAAGGCTTCCAGCTGCTTAGTTAGTGTGTCCGCGGGCTACTCTCCAGTATGGCTGCGCCCTAGGATATTACGGGGTGTGTGTGCGCTCAGTGGGTCAGTTGTTCCCACCTGAGTCCCCCCAGCTCCTCCTGTCACGGCAGGTCCCCCTCCTACCCCCCAAGGCTTGTGTCCATGCCCGCGGTAAGCTCCACCGTGCTGTGGGCACTCAGAGGCCACAGTTGTCTAGCTTCTCCCCCCCCGTAGGATCAGCCAGGGCTCCAGCCTCCTGCACCTCCCCAGCTGCAGCAGAGCCCCCCTGGAGCTCCAGTCCCGACTTGCCTCTCCCGCCTCCGGTCTCATACATGGCGCCGGTGTGCATCCCCCCGGCCACCGGTCTGCCGAGGGGTCCGCACCCTCTAGCGCCACAGGGCTCACAGATGTGGGGGCATATTCTCTGGATCACCCCCGAATCCAGAGGTCAGAGCCAGCTCTGTGCCGACTGGTCTGCTGCCTTTGGGGCTCAGTCACGGGACTCTCCGTTCTGGGGGCCGGGAGTTCTCAGCCTGGGCCTCAGTCATGTGCGCGCAGGTTGCCCCTCGCTGTATTAACGTGGAGCGTCCGGCCATTTTAGCTCCATGTGGGCATACCTTGTGTGTCTGGCATGTCCCCATCTCCAGTTTCGGAAGCATTGACTCTTGGGCAGGGATCACCCCCCCCCCCCCCCCCCCAGCTGCGTGGGGGGAACGGGACCGGGCCATTTCTCCTGCTTCTCCTCTTCCTGTTGCCTGCTTGTGTAGCGTGTCTCAGGCTTCTGGGGCTTGCCGTGCTCCGATGGCGTTGCCTGTCGGGTTGGTATCACGGCTCTGTGTTCCTGGGTGCCTCACCTCTTGATTGCTAGTCTTTTCGTGGGTGTTGTGGTAGGTTTTGTGCCCGTTTGCGTGCATTTTGTGTCCCTTGTTACCGGAGCCGGCAAGGATGGCTGCCGCTCGGCTCGGCGGCCCGGCCCCGCCCCCCATATAAGAACTTTTAAGCCTTCACTACACTTTATTTTAATTTTCATGTATTTTTCATGAAATGTAGTACATGAAGCATCACTCACCATCCTTATAATCTAGGAATGATTACCATCCTTAGAGGAAGTATCTTCTCTGCTAGAAGCCACTAGTCACTGATATAATGTATGCAAGCTTTCTGAAAATGTTCATCTTCTGAGTCTAAACAGCAAAGGAAGTTTCAACCAGTCATATGATTCCTACAGTCAGGTTGGAGGAGGACTCTACCATTTCACTATTGGCATTACAGTAGCATTCCAGAGACTGATAAAGATTGCCAAAGCAGTTTAAAATATAATATTTTAAAACTTAAATAGTCCCTATATTTACTGTATTGTGGGCATTACACATAATCCAGAAATTTGTTTTACATTCTGTTGCCATTTTCAGTAATCTGCACTGCTGCATACAACCCACCATTTCAAATGGACAAAGAGGGACACTTTTATTTAAGGTTAGTAGGTGTGTAGCCAGGCATTCCAATTATTGTTTATGCAACTAAAATATAGGTTAGGTTACATAAACTGATTTCTAAGCACTGTTGTTGACGTTTAAAGACTCATTACTGTGAGTATAATTGCTGTTGAGCTTTGTCATACTCTCTAACACACCAATAATATAGAGCTCCTAGAAAAGATGGACATTGGCGGATAAGATAGAGACAGGGGGATGAGGGTGCAAAATAGGGACTGTCGCTCCAAAATAGGGACACTTGGGAGAGTCCTTGCAAATACCTATAAGCAAGGTATTTGACCACTATCATTAATCTATTTTGTCATACATATTGTATGTGAGAAAAATATCATATTTGCTTTTAAACTAATATTGCACAGCCACGTGAAATGTCCCAGCATAAAAGTTTTCTATAAAAGTTCAATAAAAAATTGTGTACATTTACATAATTACATTTTTTAAGTTTATCTTCAAACCAATCAATACACAAAATTGCTGTGTTTTTATATATTTATATGCTAACTATGCATCCCTTGCATAATCAAAATATTAATCTAATAATTCTTCAATCAAAAAATGCTGGGAAGCGAAGGGGTTAATTTGTTCAGTCAATGTCGTGAAATTATCACTCATGAAAAAGGTGTTAGCAAAATGATTCTAGACATAATGGGTGCTGTGAATGTATTAGAGATGCGTCCTTTCTAACAAAATTTTAAATCACTGCTCAGAAAAAGAATATCACTTACTATAACAAATAATAATCTTTTCAACATCTTTCCATTTAGCAAGTGATTGCCTATATAACAGCATTATATATTAGGGTCATTTATTAGCAGAGAATTGAATTCAATGCAAAAACGATTTTCCTTTCCAATTGCGGGTAATGTGTTTAAAGGTCATACTCAGGTAAACAGATATTCTGAATAATTATATGTCTGAGTATGATACTGGTCACGTTTAGAATTGTCTTGGGCAAGTCAGATAGGAGATCAATACAAGGGAGGTTATCAATTTATAGTGAAAGACAGCACACAGCATTTTAAAGGGTTCCTTTAATACACTGTTTGTGAATATGATTATTTTTAATAGCACATTAATGCTTAACATTTTTTGGGGAAACAAGCACAACTATTAGTTTTAGGGAAGGAAACAAAAGTTAGGCAAATTAGCTTTTTTATTTTACATTCATTTGTTTATTCTTTACAGAAATGTTGAAAGGCTAAACAGTTTTTACGATTATATAGTATCCATTATCATGCAATAGTTTTATCAGTTGTGAAATAAGTAGCATATGAGCACAAATAGCATTTTACATTATACAACATACAAATATTATGACCATAAGTGGACGTAGTAACTACATCCAGCAAAGCTTTGCCTAGTTCAGGGGTAGGCAACCTTTGATCTCTCTTACAGCCATAATGCTAGAAAAGCATCAGTATATCAATAAAGCCAAAAATATCTGGAGTGCCGAAGTTGCCTTTCCCTGACCTAACATATCCTAACTAAACCAGGGATATAAATTTCAACCTGTTGTTAATTTCTCTTCCATAAAGGAAGTTCATGGAAGTGAAAGGGATGCTTACTGGGCCTTTACTTGTTTAACCCCTTAAGGACCAAACTTCTGGAATAAAAGAGAACCATGACAACATGTCACCCATGTCATGTGTCCTTAAGGGGCTATGTTTACTTATTGCAATATTTAACAAAGTTGTAAAAAAAAATGGATCATTATAAGCTCTGTCCCTTGCAAGTGACAGTCAGCCTAGAGAATGCATACAGAGAAGAGGACAAATTAAACAACTATTTCTCCTCTACATTGGACCATGAGGTAAAGGAAGCCCCCCTCCTTGGACCCAGGTAAGCCCATATGCCCCAACTGCAGCCCCTATGCCCTACTAAAGCCCCTAACCCGCTATTACAGTCCCCGACCCCCCTAGTACAGCCACTTACTCCCTATTACAGCCCCTGACCCCTAATTTCAGTCCCTTTGCCCTACTATAGCACATAACACCCTAACAGCAGCACCTATCCCCACTACAGCTTCTAGCAGTCCCTATCCCAAACTACAGTGCCTACCCCTAAAATGCTGCCCCTATCCCCCCCACTACAGCCCCTATCCCCCCCACTACAGCCTCTGTCCCTCCACGACAGTCCATGTCCCCCCACTACTGCCTCTAGCCTCCTACTACAACCCCTAACACTCCACTACAGCCACTCATGAGATACGTTCTGGATATGCTCCTGACACTGATAAACTATTGTGGCACGTAGATGGCACTAATCAGCTATTTTGAGACAAAGATGGCACTGATTTTCTATTTTGGGACAAAGATGGCATTTGGAAACTGAAGTGGGACAGATATTTCACTGGGAAGCTGGGTGCAAAGATGGCACTGATATGCTTTTTGGGGGCATAGCTGGCACTGTTGGAAGTGGGTGACATGATACTTGGTGAAGTTGGGGAATCCAAAGAGGTGTAATGGTTTATATAGAAAATGTGTGTGGTTAGAAGGTTTGTGTTTGTGAAGGGGAGGGGTCAGCAATATAACCACGCCCACATCAGTGACCCTAGGATCGGCCCTAAACACATGTATACATGTTGCTGCTTTTAAATGTATTTATTTATAAACTATTTTACCAGCAAGGATACCTTGAGAGTTCTCGTTTTCAAATATGTCCTGGGTCCACAAAACATTGCATCATTACAACAGGTACAATAAAATACAAAAATAATATTAATACATAGTGATGTACCGAACTGTTCGCTGGCGAATAGTTCCTGGCTAACATAGCGTGTTCGCGTTCGCCACCGCGGGCGAACACATGGGCGGTTCGATCCGCCCCCTATTCGTCATCATTGAGCAAACTTTGACCCTGTGACTCACGGTCAGCAGACACATTCCAGCAAATCAGCAGCAGACCCTCCCTTCCACACCCTCCCACCTCCCTCCCAGCATCCATTTTAGATTCATTCTGAAGCTGCATGCTTACTGAGAGGAGGGAAAGTGTAGCTGCTGTTCATTAGATAGGGAAATTGATAGCTAGGCTAGGGTATTCAGTGTCAACTACAATCCTGAAGGACTCATCTGATCTCTACTGTAAGAACAGCACCCCAAAAAGCCCTTTTTAGGGCTAGAACATCAGTCTGCTTTTTTTTTTTTTTTTTGTGTAATGTAATTGCAGTTGCCTGCCTGCCAGCTTCTGTGTCAGGCTCAGTGGATACTGTGCCCATTTGCCCAGTGCCACCACTCATATATGGTGTCACAATAGCTTAAGCTTGCATTTAAAACCAAAAAAAAGTTTTTCACTGTAATAGATTGAAGAAGAGCAGTTAATTGTCTACCAGCTTCTGTGTCAGGCTCAGTGGATACTGTGCCCATTGGCCCAGTGCCACCACTCATATCTGGTGTGACTATAGCGTGCCTTTAAAAACAAAAAAAGGGTTTCACTGTAAGCTAATAGCAGTTAGTTGTCTGCAAGCGTCTGGGTGTCAGGCCTTCACCGTGTGCTCTGCCAACCTCAGCAAGTGTAATTTGCCACTCATATCTGGTGTCTCTATAGCGTGCATTTAAAACCAAAAAACTTTTTTCACTGTAATAGATTGAAGAGCAGTTAGTTGTCTGCCAGCTTCTGTGTCAGGCTCAGTGGATACTGTGCCCATTTGCCCAGTGCCACCACTCATATCTGGTGTGACTATAGCGTGCCTTTAAAAACAAAAAAAGGGTTTCACTGTAAGCTAATAGCAGTTAGTTGTCTGCAAGCGTCTGGGTGTCATGCCTTCAGCGTGTGCTCTGCCAACCTCAGCAAGTGTAATTTGCCACTCATATCTGGTGTCTCTATAGCGTGCATTTAAAACCAAAAAACTTTTTTCACTGTAATAGATTGAAGAGCAGTTAGTTGTCTGCCAGCTTCTGTGTCAGGCTCAGTGGATACTGTGCCCATTTGCCCAGTGCCACCACTCATATCTGGTGTGACTATAGCGTGCCTTTAAAAACAAAAAAAGGGTTTCACTGTAAGCTAATAGCAGTTAGTTGTCTGCAAGCGTCTGGGTGTCAGGCCTTCAGCGTGTGCTCTGCCAACCTCAGCAGTGTAATTTGCCACTCATATCTGGTGTCTCTATAGCGTGCATTTAAAACCAAAAAACTTTTTTTCACTGTAATAGATTGAATAGCAGTTAGTTGCCTGCCAGCTTCTGTGTCAGGCTCAGTGGATACTGTGCCCATTTGCCCAGTGCCACCACTCATATCTGGTGTCTCTGTAGCGTGCTTTTACAAAGAAAAACAGTTTTCCAGTGTAAGCTAATAGCAGTCAGTGTCCTTAAAGCGGTTGTTTCAGGCCTTCAGCGTGTGCCCTGCAGAAACCTGCCAGCGTACTTTGACAGTTGGCACTCATATCTGGTGTCTCTGTAGCGTGCTTTTACAAAGAAAAACAGTTTTCCAGTGTAAGCTAATAGCAGTCAGTGTCCTTAAAGCGGGTGTTTCAGGCCTTCAGCGTGTGCCCTGCAGAAACCTGCCAGCGTACTTTGACAGTTGGCACTCATATCTGGTGTCTCTGTAGCGTGCTTTTACAAAGAAAAAAAGGTTTCCAGTGTAAGCTAATAGCAGTCAGTGTCCTTAAAGCGGGTGTTTCAGGCCTTCAGCGTGTGCCCTGCAGAAACCTGCCAGCGTACTTTGACAGTTGCCACTCATATCTGGTGTCTCTGTAGTGTGCTTTTACAAAGAAAAAAAGGTTTTCAGTGTAAGCTAATAGCAGTCAGTGTCCTTAAAGCAGGTGTGTCAGGCCTTCCTTCAGCGTGTGCCCTGCAGAACCCTGCCAGTGCACATTGCCACTCATATCTGGTGTCACAATTTTGTGCATTTAAAACCAAAAAACTTTCTTCACTGTTATAGATTGAATAGCAGTTAGTTGTCGTCAAGCGGGTGTCAGGCCTACAGCGTGTACTCTGCCAACCTCTGCCAGTGCACATTGCCACTTATTTCTGGTGTCACAATAGCGTGCATTTAAAAACATAATTTTTTTTTCACTGTTATCGATTGAATAGCAGTTAGTTGTCTTCAAGCGGGTGTGTCAGGCCTACAGCGTGTACTCTGCAGACCTCTGCCATTGCACATTGGCACTCATATCTGGTCTCACAGTAGCTTGCACGCATAGTACCACTAATCCCCCCAAAAATGACAGGCAGAGGCAGGCCACCCCGCAGGGGCCATCGTGGTCGTGGTGCTGTGATTCCCTTTGGCCGTGGAATAATGCCCAGTTTTTAAAGGCCATGTACCCTGAACTTGAAAAGTTCTGAGGACATAGTTGACTGGCTAACACAGGACACCCAATCTTCTACAGCCTCCGCTCGGAACCTTGATGCACCATCCTCCTCCAGCTTAGCTTCAGGCCACCACCAAAACTAGCACCACAGCCACTTTACTTGGTATGTCAGAGGAGTTATTCACACATCCGTTTGAAGAAATGAGTGATGCGCAACCATTATTGCCAGAGGATGTAGATAACAGGGATATGTCTCAGGCAGGCAGCATTACACACATGGACGTACGGTGTGATGATGATGATGTTGTACCCGCTCCTGCTTCCTTTGCTGAGTTGTCAGATACAAGTGAAGCGGTTGATGATGACGATGCGTCCATGGATGTCACGTGGGTGCCCGCTCGGCAAGAAGAAGAACAGGGCGAAAGTTCAGATGGGGAGACCGAGAGGAGGAGGAGGAGACGAGTTGGAAGCAGGGGGAGGTCGTCGCAAGGAGCTAGTGGCACAGTCAGACAGCATGCATCGGCACCCGGGGTCAGCCCGACAGCACGCCAATCAACGCATGCTGTGTACACCACCAGAATGCCGTCATTGCAGAGCTCAGCAGTGTGGAATTTTTTTTGTGTGTCTGCCTCTGACAACAGTGATGCCATTTGCAACCTGTGCCAAAAGAAACTGAGTCGTGGGAAGTCCAACACCCACCTAGGTACAACTGCTTTGCGTAGGCACATCTCACATCACAAACGCCTATGGGATCAACACATGAGTACAAGCAGCACGCCTACTCTAAGCCGCCATCCTCCTCCTGATCTTTAGCCACGTCAACCACTGCTGTCCTCCTTGCCCCCTCTCAACCATCCGCCACTCCGTCTCCCGCCTTGAGCAGTTCCCGCTCATCTGCCCACAGTCAGGTGTCTGTCAAGGACATGTTTGAGCGTAAGAAGCCAATGTCAGAAAGTCACCCCCTTGCCCAGCGTCTGACAGCTGGCTTGTCCGAACTATTAGCCCGCCAGCTTTTACCATACAAGCTGGTGGAGTCTGAGGCGTTCAAAGAATTTGTAGCTATTGGGACACCGCAGTGGATGGTACCCGGCCGAAATTTCTTTTCACAAAAGGCAATCCCCAACCTGTACTTGATTGTGCAAAAGGAAGTAATGGCATGTCTGGCACACAGTGTTGGGGCAAGGGTCCATCTGACCACTGATACCTGGTCTGCAAATCATGGTCAGGGCAGGTATATCTCCTACACTGCACATTGGGTAAACCTGCTGACTGCTGCCAAGCATGGAATGCATGGCTCTGCAGAGGAGTTGGTGACACCGCCACGACTTGCAGGCAGTCCTGCTGCCACCTCCTCTACTCCTCCTACTCCATCCTCTTCCATAACCTCCTCGGCTGAGTCCTCTTCTGCTGCTGCGTCTTGCTCCACATCAACGGCACCCCCCCAGCTCCCCAGGTACTATTCCACATCCCGGATACGGCAGTGTCACGCCGTCTTGGGTTTGACTTGCTTGAGAGCAGAGAGTCACACCAGACAAGCCCTCCTGTCCGCCCTGAACGCACAGGTGGAAAAGTGGCTGACTCCGCAGCAACTGGGAAAGTGGTTTGTGACAACGGAAAAAAATTGTTAGCGGCATTGAAGTTGGGCAAGTTGACACATGTGCCGTGCATGGCACATGTGTGTAATCTGATCGTACAACGCTTTGTGTATAAGTACACAGGCTTGCAGGACACCCTGAAGCAGGCCAGGAAGGTGTGTGGCCATTTCAGGCATTCCTACACGGCAATGGCTCACTTTGCTGATATCCAGCGGCGAAACAACATGCCAGTGAGGCGCTTGATTTGCGATAGCCCGACACGTTGGAATTCAACACTCCTAATGTTCGACCGCCTGCTCCAACAAGAAAAAGCTGTTAATGAATATTTGTATGACCGGGGTGCTAGGACAGCCTCTGGGGAGCTGGGAATTTTTTTGCCACATTACTGGACGCTCATGCGCAATGCCTGTAGGCTCATGCGTCCTTTTGAGGAGGTGACAAACCTAGTCAGTCGCACCGAAGGCCCCATCAGCGACATCATACCATTTGTTTTCTTCCTGGAGCGTGCCCTGTGAAGAGTGCTGGATCAGGCCGTAGATGAGCGTGAAGAGGAAGAGGAAGAGTTGTGGTCACCATCACCACCAGAAACAGCCTTATCAGCATCGCTTGCTGGACCTGCGGCAACGCTGGAAGAGGATTGTGAGGAAGAGGAGTCAGAGGAGGAATGTGGCTTTGAGGAGGAGGGGGAAGACCAACCACTACAGGCATCCCAGGGTGATCGTTGTCACCTATCTGGTACCCGTGGTGTTGTACGTGGCTGGGGGGAAGAACATACCATCATTGACATCAGTGAGGAGGAGGAACGGGAAATGAGTAGCTCGGCATCCAACCTCGTGCAAATGGTCTTTCATGCTGTCGTGCCTGTTGAGGGACCCTCGTATAAAAAGGCTGAAGGAGAACGACCTGTACTGGGTGTCCACGCTACTAGACCCCCGGTGTAAGCAGAAAGTGGCGGAAATGTTACCGAATTACAACAAGTCGGAAAGGATGCAGCATTTGCAAAACAAATTAAAAAGTATGCTTTACACAGCGTATAAGGGTGATGTCACAGCACAACGGGAATCTAACAGGGGGAGAGGTGGAAGTCATCCTCCTCCTCCCACGACCATGCCCCAATTTGCGATAGAACTTCTGGCCTGCCCCGCTTCAAGTGTCCTGTCAGAAAGGACCTTCAGTGCTAGGGTTCAAGCCGCCATGTTTTAGGGCACTTTCTGCATGTGAAACAAACATCAATTTTTCTGGCCGCTGCTACAGCAACAATACCAAATTTTTCAGGTATGTGTACATGCTTAATTTTTAGGTCCTCTGGTGCTGCACTGTGGCTTCAAAAACCAAACCAAAAAAAAGGCACATAGTGACCCTATGAAGGGGGAACAGTCCCTATTCTGCTCTGTGTCAGTGTGTATCAGGGATTTGACTATCTTTATTCAGATTCCAAAATTACAATTCCAGGAAAAATTTAACAAACATTTACAAGAACAGTCTTATGCACATCATAGAAACAACGTGAATTCTGCTCTTTGTCAGTGTGTATCAGGGGCTTTGAGGATGGGGAGCAGTCTCTATTCTGCTCTTTGTCAGTGTGTATCAGGGGCTTTGAGGACAGGTGCCAATCCATATCTGCCAAGTGACCCTATGTAGGGTGAACAGTCCCTATTCTGCTCTGTGTCAGTGTGTATCAGGGGCTTTGAGGACGGGGAACAGTCTCTATTCTGCTCTGTGTCAGTGTGTTTCAGGGATCCTTAGGATAGGTGTCAATCCATATCTGCCAAGTGACCCTATGTAGGGGGAACAGTCTCTATTCTGCTCTGTGTCAGTGTGTATCAGGGGCTTTGAGGATGGGGAACAGTCTCTATTCTGCTCTGTGTCAGTGTGTTTCAGGGATCCTTAGGATAGGTGTCAATCCATATCTGCCAAGTGACCCTATGTAGGGGGAACAGTCTCTATTCTGCTCTGTGTCAGTGTGTATCATGGTCTCTGAGGACGGGGAACAGTCTCTATTCTGCTCTTGCATTTCTATTTCTTCTTAGATAACAAGAAAATTCTGAGACGATGTTGGCAGGGCTATTCACTTGTGTGATCTGTCATGAATTGTCATTTGAATGTTAATTCGAACTGTGGGGCACAAGAACTTGAATCTGACAATTTTTATTTTATCAGAGAACTTGTTCGGGATACAGAAAGGAAAAAAGGGAGGGTAAGCGGTTAAGGTACATCGATCTTATTCACATCTTATACATTCAAGAGCAAACTGGTTATTCATTCTCGTGGGAGTTTTTCCGCTGCCCTTGTGCCTTTGGTCTAGTACCATGTCATGGTTGTCTTTCTCTCCTAAACCTGGGTTTGGTCTGGGGTATGGGAAGGGGGAAACCTGGGGACAGGCTACGGTAGGGGAAGAAGAACGGGGGAAATAGACGTCGGAAGCCCCTCATCTCCCTTTGTCTCCTTCTTAGTTAGCACGCTGTGTGCGGTCACCGGGTCTATTCCATTATCTAACTACTTAACTATGTACAATGTGGGTGTTTGTTCCATTATGCCCTGTAGATTGTTTAACCTCAGCTTGGTATACCTCAATGTTGGCTGGTGTTTGGAGTCGTTGTCTCTCTGCGTCAGAGCAGTTAGGTCTTAGGAGTGGTACTATTCATCCTTCGTGTATATATATATATATGTGATATGTTATTGTTCTAACACGACCCCCTCCTCCTCCTTCCTCAGATACGCCTCCCATATGTTCCTGGCTTCCACTATGTGGTGTGGGGGGTGTAGCCGCTGGCAGGTTTTTGTTTCATATGCTAAGTTTAGGGAGATCTGTTGGAGAAGGCTAGATCTATCCGGTGGCTGTTGTTGTTTCCACCCTCTGGCCAGGGGCGTATTAGCCGCGAGGCAAACAAGGCATTTGCCTTGGGCGGCATTTTCCAGGGGGCGGCAAAAAAGCCGCCCCCAAACGCCCAGGGCAAATGCCTTGTTAGCCTTGCGGCTAAGTGACATGCCGTTTGGGCGGTCGGTCTGCTGGGCAGTGCTGGCGGGCGGGCGGGCGGGTGGCGAGGGAGCTCTTCCTCTGAGCTGTCTGCTCAGCTCCCTCGCTCGCCGCACAGTGAGGCTGGGAGCCGGAATATGACGTCATATTCCGGCTCCGCCTCCCAGCCTCACTGTGCGGCGCGCGAGGGAGCTGAGCAGACAGCTCAGAGGAAGAGCTCCCTCGCCGGCCGGCCGCCCGCCCGCCAGCGCCGCCCAGCAGCCACTGGACCACCAGGGAGAAATAGGACCCCCCCAGCATTCCCAAAGGTAAGGAGGCTGGGGGGGTAAATTAAAAAAAAAAAAAGTGTTAAATATGTGAGTGAGTGAGTATGTGTGTGTGTGTGAGAGAGAATGTCTGTTAGTGTGTGTGTGTGTGTGAATGTCTGTGTGTGTGTGTGTGTGTGTTAGTGTGTGTGTTTGTGTGTGTGTGTGTATGTCTGTTAGTGTGTGTGTGTCTGTCTGTTAGTGCGTGTGTGTCTGTCTGTTAGTGTGTGTGTGTGTGTCTGTTAGTGTGTGTGTGTGTATGTCTGTTAGTATGTGTGTGTGAATGTATGTTAGTGTGTGTGTGTGAATGTCTGTTAGTGTGTCTGTGAATGTCTGTTAGTGTGTGTGTGTATGTCTGTTAGTGTGTCTGTCTGTTAGTGTGTGTGTGTCTGTCTGTTAGTGTGTGTGTGTCTGTCTGTTAGTGTGTGTGTGTGTGTGCGTGTGTATGTCTGTTAGTGTGTGTCCGTTAGTGCGTGTGTGTCTGTTAGTGTGAGTGTGTGTGTATCTGCTAGTGAGTGTGTGTCTGTTAGAGAGTGTGAGTGTGTCTGTAAGTGTGTGTGTGCTTCTGTTAGCTAGTGTATGCGTATCTGTAAGTGAATGTGTGTGTGTGTGTGTATTTAGAAGGCGGGGCGGGGGAAGGGTGGGGGTGGTGCGGGCGGGGGGAAGGGTTGGATGGGGGTGGCGCGGGCGGGAGGGGGGCGCCTGAGTTTTGTCCTGCCTAGGGCAGCACAAAACCAGGATACACCACTGCCTCTGGCTATTAATAAGTTGGCAGCAATCAAAATATGATATGTTAGGTCGGCATGTGCTTTTGGGAATGGGTCAATCGAGATGAAGAGTCGGGCATTTTCTGGTCTCAGGTTGGTTCTCGTGACCAGTGCCCCTTGTATCACCCCCTCAACTGCCTTCCAGTATCCTCTGATGGCCGAGCAGGCCCACCAGATGTGGAGCATTGTGCCCTACTCTATTAAACATCTCCAGCAAAGTCTCGAGGTGTTGGGATATATGGTCGCTAGTCTAGTCGGTACCAAGTACCACCTATATTGTATCTTGCGCATTAGCTCTAGGTGGGATGCACATCTGGATCTACCTTTATGGGCTATGAAGGCTTGGTTCCATTGTTCTTCTGAGAAGACTGTATTCAAATCCTTATGCCATGCCTCTCTGAATTTGTCTAGCTGCGGTGGTGGCTGTTGGGTAGGATTATTTAGAATTGCATACATGAGTGAAAGCGGTTTCTTGGGCATTGTTCTAGATTTTCATGCTTTCTCTATACAACGCGTGTGGGTCGGGGTTGGCAGGATAGTGGAGTTTGTCAGTGCTCCCTTTAGTTGTAGATAGGAGAATATCGCTCTTTGTGGCAAATCGTAACTCTGTTGCAGGTCGGGGAATTGTCTCAGCTGTCCTTGATTATAGAGGTGTCTAACCAATGTGCATCGTCGCTCGGTCCATAGTCGATGGTCAAATGTGGGATTCATCATGTGTATGCAGTATAGTGGTGTGGCCAGCGCCCATTTATATGTATAACCTAATTGTGGTTTAATCGTATCCCAGGTTTTCAGCAGGATTGCGGTAGTGTCCGGTGTGTCTGGTAGTTTAGGGCGATGTCTATGTGGGACCCAGAATAAGTACCTAAGGCCCTTGGGGCAAGCCCACGTTGATTCCATGTCCACCCATTGTGGTGTGTTGTGGGCTGTGTGTGCCTGCAGGGCGGTGGTCATCAGCGCTGCCCTATAGTAGGTTCTCACCTCTGGTAGTCCTAGCCCTCCCTGCTCTAGGTGTTTGGTGAGTATGCTAGTGGCTACCCTGATTTTTTTGTGTGCCCACATGAAGCTAGTGAGAGTACTTTGTAGACGTCGCAAGTACGCATTGGGTAATGGGATCTGTAGCGTTCTAGTCAGGTATTGGAATTTTCGGCAGCAGCAGTTTCCACTTTTTTTTTTTAAGAATTTGCCAGTAATCTTTTTTTGAAGTTGTTCCCCTCCTCTTGACACGATCAATGACCTGAGAGTCTCCGTAAGCAGGGTTGACCTGTTAGTCCCGTTTTCCATTCAAGTTGTGCATGATCTCCAGGCTAGGTTTCCAGGGACAAATGCTGTAGCCTGTTGAACGAGGTGACCTTGCTCGGGTCCCAGGTGTGCGGTTACTAAAATCGCTGCCATATAAACGTCCACTGATAGGAGACGCAACAGGTATTAAACTGATAAGAATAGTACTAAACACACCACTCTTATCTGGTGGCACATTAGATTGCACGCATAGTGCCCCAAATTTGAAGTAGGAGTACCGACCAAGCATCTTCTTCCATCTCCCTGTTCCAAAATTGCTGCCATATACACGTCCACTGATAGGAGACGCAAAAGGTATTAAACTGATAAGAATAGTACTACTAAGTTAACACACCTTATAATAACGCAGAGAGAGGCGTCTGAAGAAGAGGAGTCAGAGGAGGAAGGTGGCTTTGAGGAGGTGGAAGACCAAACACGGCAGGCGTCCCAGGGGGCTTGTTGTCATCTTTCGGGGACCCTTGGTGTTGTATGTGGCTGGGTGGAGGAAGAGACCTTCAATGACATCAGTGAGGACAAGGAACGGGACATGGCTAGCTTGGTATCCAACCTTGTGCAAATGGACTGTTTGCGGTTGTTTGCGGTGCGTTAAACGGGGAGTTTGGTCTGTCACTGTGAAGCGGGCGTAACCCTTACACTACCTGATCGATACATCATACAGTAGGTCCCCCCATCATTATTTTTATGGCCCCCACCCACCGCGCAGGGGTGGGGGCCGGGGGGAGGACAGTAGGTCCCCCCCATTGTGATTTATGCCCCCCACCCACCGCGCAGGGGTGGGGGCCGTGGGGGAGGACAGTAGGTCCCCCACCTTATCCTTATTTACTGAATATTCCCCTGTATAACAATGTTTGGCATTTAGTGAATATTCCCCATTCTGCTCTGTGTCCGTGTGCATCAGGGTCTCTGAGGACAGGTGTCAATCCATATGTCAAGGTGTCAATCCATATGTCAAGGTGTCAATATGTCATATGTCAGGTGTCAATCCATATTCATTGCGATTTAGGAATGTTAGGTGATTTCTGCCCTTTATGGATTAAAACCAGACTCTGCATCAACTGTGTAATTTTCCATGGGAGTTTTTCCATGGATCCCCCTCCGGCATGCCACAGTCAAGGTGTTAGTCCCCTTGAATCAACTTTTCCATTACTTTTGTGGCCAGAAAGAGTCCCTGTGGGTTTTAAAATTCGCCTGCCCATTGAAGTCAATGGCGGTTCGCCCGGTTCGCCGGTTCGCGAACGTTTGCGGAAGTTCCCGTTCGCCGTTCGCAAACCGAAAATTTCAGGTTCGCGACATCACTATTAATACACAATATATACAAAATTTAACATAGAACAGGTAAAATTATGTAATCAACACGCTGTACTGGGCACAGATCAGTTTCCGAACAAAGAATATATACTTTAAATGACGTATTCCATACATATAGAGAGAATACAAAAATGACATCCACATTACAATAGTTACATCCAATTATAAAAAAAAAAAAAAAACTCATCTCTTACATATGTTATCTAATAGTGGGCATTTCTGACATTCCACACATGTGCCCTGGTTCAAGATAGTTGCACAGTAGTTTTAACCATGTGAGTACTGAACTTTTCTTAAACATCCTGTAGCTTCTACCACAATTGGAGGTTATAGAAGGTGGGAAAATCTGGGGAGAGCATTCTGCTCAGGTAGGGTAAGTGATTCCAAGAAAAGCTCTTAAACACAAGGCTGGAAATATAAAGGGTGTGTGTGGATTGTAATGTCTTTGAAATATCATGTGAGGTTAACCGATCTATTGTCATACTTACCCCCAATCCTGTAACTCACCCATGCCATACTCACCACCCATCACTCTGCCATAAGCACCCTATTACACTCACCTTCTCTCGCACTGTCACACTCACCTCCCCAATCCTGTCACACTCTTTCTCTATCACTCCGTCACACTTGCCACCTTTCACCCTGCCACACTCGCCCCCTTCTACCCTGCCACACTCGCCCCCTTCTTCCTTGCCACACTCACCCCCTTCTAACCTGCCACACTCACCCCCTTCTAACCTGCCACACTCACCCCCTTCTAACCTGCCACACTCACCCTATCTCATTAACCGCTCCAATTCTGTCATACTCAACCCCCCAACCATGCCACACTAACCCTGTGGTGCGTGAATGAGACACATGGAGGGGATATGGCGCTGGAGGATGGGAGGTGAGACATATTGGGGGGCTCCAGGGCCATTTTCGCATCAGGGCCCCATGTTTTCTCATTACGCCTCTGCATACAATGTTATAGTCACAAATTATATTTAAAAATAATTTGGCTATAATATAAGCATAATAAACTGCTTCAACAAAGCTGAGATTTTATTTTTTTTAAATGCCCTCACACACAAAAAAAAAAAAACAGGACAAACCACTAAATGCTAGATTATCACAAACCCTACATTTTTTCACCAATTCCTTTAACCCTGCAAAAAAGTTATTTGGTGTATGTTTTTTCTAATATTGCGCTAATCCAAAACTTACCAATGTTGCAAAATTGGATCAGTACAGAACAAATCCAACATAACAGGCTGCATCCGCTAATATAAAAAATCTAAACAAACAAATATTTTTGCACCTTACAGGTTCAGAGCTTAGCTGACCACATGGCAAAAAAACTATAAATTCAAAAGCAGGTGCCTGCTAATGAGACTGCCAAAGACAAAGACATAGCCCAAAATTATTAATCACAAAATAATTGCATCTAGCCTTTGAAAGTGTGTGTATGCAGTTAAAATGTAAAGCAATTTCCAATTTTGACACAAAATGAGAAAAATACTCCAGTACTCCTTGTTGAGTCATATTATATATATATATTAATTATTATATCCTTGAATTTTCTAAACCACTTACCACTTATGTTAAAAATCTGTACAGAATCTAATAGCATAACACATTTAGGCAGACAAGTCCTTATAGTAACTATAGTACTTAATTACAATCTTTATAGTTTAAGGACCCTTCCCTCTGCCATAGTCAGAATCTCTTTTATTCAGATCTGAATGGATATAAATTAGAATTGTTTGTACTGGTACTTTATATGTGTATCTAATGTTATCATGTTTAACCATTTTTTTAAAACACCTGTTTCCACGAACCTAAATTTTCTCTGGAAAATCCTACCGGTCTATCAATGTGGTTCACTTGGCCATTTCAGCTGCTCACGTCCTGTTACAGGAAACGTGGGTTGGCCAAGATCCTCTGGTTTGTCGGTTGCTCGTTGGAATTCAACCACAGCATGGCGGCCACCACCTGGCCCTAAATATACTCAGCTCTGGGACGTTGGCACTGTTCTCCAGTTCTTGTGTGAATGGCTGACAAACTACAAACTTTCTCTGCGTCAACTCACTGCAAAGTTTACAGTTCTTCTTTGCTTAGTCTCCTTCTTAGGAGTTTTGGATGTTCAATGTGAATTCTTTCTTCAGAAATTTCCTACTGTTGGACTAACAACCTATCACATTCTTTCTCTTTCCAGTTTGAATAGTTTCTGGCTTTAACATGATCAGGACCTGTTCATCCACAAGCTTCGTTTATGCTGTTTTTACTGTTTTCTGTTGCCAAAGTTATTGAACTGTTGGACTTGTGATGTCGCAGACTAAAGGAAATACTACTGTAATGCATGCCTCATGTATATGTTGCTGGCTTTTGATTGGTTCTCAGTTTCTTTATGTTTTTTTTCTTTGCTGCTATTGAGTGAGTAAAGAAAGATAATGCAAATATTTGCCTCCTTTCATTATTACAATTAAGATTATAGGTACACTAAAGCTATGCTTTCCATACAGAATTAGTTTGCAGAAATTCTGAGTTTAGTGAATAAGCCTAATATGGTTAAGCCCTAGCAGTAGATTATTATATTTTTATATTTTGAATATTATTACAGAACATGCTGTACCTTCAAGTTTGATATTATATATATATATATATATATACAATAAATACACAATAAATAAATATATATACAATAAATACACAATAAATAAATATCCCCCCCATGTTTCCTATATATATATATATATATATATATATATATATATATATATATATATATATATACACACACACACACACTGCTAAAAAAAAAAGAAAGGGAACACAAAAATAACATTTGGAATGAATTAAATATTCTTCTGAAATACTTTGTTCTTTACATAGTTGAATGTGCTGAAAATCAAAAAAAAAAAAAATGGAAATCAAATTTTTCAACCCATGGAGGTCTGGATTTGGAGTCACACTCAAAATTAAAGTGGAAAAACACACTACAGGCTGATAAAACTTTGATGTAATGTCCTTAAAACAAGTCAAAATGAGGCTCAGAGGTGTGTGTGGCCTCCACGTGCCTGTATGACCTCCCTACAATGCCTGTGCATGCTCCTGATGAGGTGTCGGATGGTCTCCTGAGGGATCTCCTCCCAGACCTGGACTAAAGCATCTGACAACTCCTGGACAGTCTGTGGTGCAATGTGACATTGGTGGATGGAGCGAAACATGATGTCCCAGATGTGCTCAATTGGATTCAGGTCTGGGGAACGGGCGGGACAGTCCATAGCAGCAATGCCTTCGTCTTGCATGAACTGCTGACATACTCCAGCCACATGAGGTCTAGCATTGTCTTGCATTAGGAGGAACCCAGGGCCAACCGCACTAGTATATGGTCTCACAAGGGGTCTGAGGATCTCATCTCGGTACCTAATGGCAGTTAGGCTACCTCTGGCGAGCACATGGAGGGCTGTGTGGCTCCCCCCAAAAATGCCACCCCACACCATTACTGACCCACTGCCAAACCAGTCATGCTGGAGGATGTTGCAGGAAGCAGGACGTTCTCTACGGCGTCTCCAGACTCTGTCACGTCTGTCACATGTGCTCAGTGTGAACCTGCTTTCATCTGTAAAGAGCACAGGGAGCCAGTGGCGAACTTGCCAATCTTGGTAATCTCTGGCAAATGCCAAACGTCCTGCACGGTATTGGGCTGTAAGCACAACCCCCACCTGTGGACGTCGGGCCCTCTTACCACCCTCATGGAGTCTGTTTCTGACCGTTTGAGCAGACACATGCACATTTGTGGCCTGCTGGAGGTCATTTTGCAGGGCTCTGGCAGTGCTCCTCCTGTTCCTCCTTGCACAAAGGCAGAGGTAGCAGTCCTGCTGCTGGGTTGTTGCCTCCTACGGCCTCCTCCATGTCACTTGATGTACTGGCCTGTCTCCTGTTAGCGCCTCGATGCTCTGGACACTACACTGACAGACACAGCAAACCTTCTTGCTACAGCTCGCATTGATGTGCCAACCTGGATGATCTGCACTACCTGAGCCACTTGTGTGGGTTGTAGACTCCGTCTCATGCTACCACTAGAGTGAAAGCACCGCCAGCATTCAAAAGTGACCAAAACATCAGCCAGGAAGCATAGGAACTCAGAAGTGTTCTGTGGTCCCCACCTGCAGAACCACTCCTTTATTGGGGGTGTCTTGCTAATTGCCTATAATTTCCACCTGTTGTCTATCCCATTTGCACAACAGCATGTGAAATTGATTGTCACTCAGTGTTGCTTCCTAAGTGGACAGTTTGATTTCACAGAAGTGTGATTGACTTGGAGTTACATTGTGTTGTTTAAGTGTTCTTTATTTTTTTATTTTTTTATTTTTTTATTTTTTTAATTCTTTATTTTTCTTGTGCATAGATTGACAACAAGCGTGTAGAGCCACAACAGCATCTACAAGCAATTCCATAACATTGTACAGTGTGGCATTTTAGACGGCACATTTTTTATATTATATGAAGGTAGCAAGCTCTTAAACAACGTTTTTTTTAATAGAACATGCTAAGCTAGACATGCATAAAACAGATCTAGTTATGAGATGCATATAATTGATTAACTGCACGTTTTTAACTATAATTATCGCTTAGCAAGCATAAAGTATAATCGGCTATAAATCGTGAGCGCGTGCGAATTATTGTGCACAGAAACCAGTACAGGGTTAAAAAATGCATTAGTGTCTATGCTAGGCAAGATTTGGATTTATAACGTTAGTTAGGTGCCTTACAAGGAGAGGATTGGGCAGCACAGCCTGCACATTCACTGGTCCTACAAAACTACAAAGGGTTTATCTACTGAATAGTGGGTTGAGTTAAAACAACTAAATTGCAAATTTAGGGCACAACAGTGGAAGTGCAAAGATCTCTAAACATGGTTTCCTAGCTATTTGGTGCTTAAATTGAATGTTAAGACTGCACATGCTAGTTATACACGGGCACTATACATCTCTTAAGGAAAAGAGGCCATTAGACATGTTAGTAACTGGGCGCTGGGGGTAAGTGGGATCAGATGGAAATGGAGACTTATGAGTTAGGCATGAAAATCACATGTAGTAGCTAGAGAGCAGTGCTGTTTGTGAGAGGGGACGACAGGCTAATGCTCTGGCATGTCTAGTGACCCCCAGTGCCTTTCACACTCAGCCTATGCCCATAGCTGTCGGGCACAGTCCAGACCCATTTGCAGGATAGTGTGTTTCTTCCCGTATGCCTCTTCGGCTCACCGCGTCAGTGTGGACCGTCTCCCAGTATCTGCAGGCCGTCCTCTCCGTTTGTGTGCATATGTGTGTGGGCCCGTTTGATGGGTATGGACAGCAGCTTGGTTTACAGTCCAGGTGGGCCTGGCCCAGCGGAGCAGCGGGAGGCTGGTGTAGTTGAATGCTGTGATGGAGTACCCGGAGAGGTGAGTTTCCATTTCGCCTCCGACCCATTGCAGGGGGTCGCTTCCATGAATGCATGTGCCTTATGTGTTTTTCAGCCCACCGGTCTGTTTTGTAGCCGCGAGCGGGAACTTAGTTTAGTTCCCCTTTCTCCCGTGCCATGTGGGGCAGTTGTGTCGGTGGCCATCTTAGAGGGTGAGCCGGTTCGCTCCGGTGTTGCATCTCCGGATCAGCCAGGTAGCCGTCTCCCCTGTGGGGACCGGGATATCCCCCCCGGTCCAAAGGGGGGGGGGGTGAACGGAGCCGTGCAGGCCTCAGGTCAGTCGCTTAGTAGTAGTGGCCGGGACGGAAAGCGAGGCAGCGGCCGTCCGCCCCACTCCCCTCCCAGGTAGGCCTCAGTCCCAAGTCCCCGAGCATCTCACCAGGACCCAGAGTCACCCAGTATCAGGAGCTCCAGATGCACTGGGACACTTCTGGGTCTTGTTCCACGGGTTTCCAGGGTGTTACCAGCTTTAAAAGGCCAGAAATAGCCATTTTCCTCGGGAGCCGTGGTGACTTGCAGCCTGCTGGCATGGCCGCCCGGCCCCGCCCCCCGTGTTCTTTATTTTTTGAGCAGTATATGTATATATATATATATATATATATATATATATATATATACATATACACATACATATACACATACATATAAAGGAAAATGTATTCCTACTTAATGTAATTTTCTTTTCCTGGTCATAGGCCATGGCATCACAAAATGGGTAGCTCCTCCCTATCCCTAATTAGACAGTAACCTAATTAAAATAAGTAACCCCTCCTACCCTTCTCACCCTCAGTCTTGTTTCGAGCAATTTTCCAGGGTGGGATCTTTGTGCTGCCATGGCCTATGACCAGGAAAATAAATTTATGATAAATAGAAATACATTTTTCTTTTTCCTGGCCATATTCATGGCACAAACAATGGATAATACCCAAGATATAACAAAGGGAGGGAAAGAAATATACAAGACTTCCAGATTATGAATGCAACGTGACGACACACATAAGGACATTGGACATGAAAAACTGATTGCCCACTGTTGCCACATTATCAAATTGACCAACTCAAATATACCAAAAAAAAAAAAGTATTGGTTGAGGACCAAGCAGCTATTTTAGCTATAGGTTTCATGGAAACCTGGCCACTAATGCACAAGAGGGAGAAAGGGCTCTAACGGAGAGTTAACAAACTTTCATGTACTGTAACCCCAAGAGCTTAGTATTCTGAAAATAGCCAGACTATCCATCTAATAATTGCTTATTTAGGGGCTTGAAGACCTTTCCTGGTCCATTAAGAAAGATAAACAGACTATCAGAAGAAAGCCAGATAGCAGATGTTTAGAAAAATACATCTATCTAGGACAAGAGGAGAAAGTTTCATTACTGAGTCTTCATTCTAATCAATAGGCTTTTAGAGCTGGAAGAATAATTTCTTCATTAGTATGGAGAGAAAAGTCATTTTATGACTAAATTGAGGAACAGATGAGAATTACTCTATATTGTAAAAGACAGTAAAGGGTTCTATGCAAAATAGTGCATAAGGATCTGATATGCTAATGTCACCGATAGAGCTTACTCAATAATAAGATATTAAGCAATTGTGGTGAGATATAGTCACATGGTTAAAATGGGTGAAGATTTTAGAGACCCTAAAAAACAGGGAAGAATTCCACCTGACACAATGGTTAACTGAGGGATCATACAAATACAGTCAACCAATATTTAGATACCTCAATATAAAGCCCCTTTATGAAAAGAAAGATTAGGGAGTGCTGAGACACGTACCTCTAAGGTGGTGTGGTTAAATCCTTGATGAGCCCTGGTTTGAGAACCTCCTTGGTAGAAGGAATTTGAATGATCACCTAATCAGAAATAGACCAGGACAAAAGGCAACCCAACTCTGTAAAGGTAGCAGAGGATATGCGTTTACCCTGGCTTTCAGAAGGGTATTAATTACTGCTGCTGAAAAAACTTTATATTTAAGCCCTTTTTTCAATATTCAAACCTTCAGAATGATTAAAGTAGCATTGGACCTGATGGAATAGGGAATAATTATTTTGGGAGAACAAAGGTGTGACGGTCCAACCCTCTCTGACCGTCTTCTTTCCCTTTCTCCCAGTAGTTAGCGAATAATCCTTCCAGGCAGAGTGTAGACACAAGCATAGCATAACCTCTCACACATGAGCAGAGGCTTAATGCTGGGTAGAGATCTGTTTGATGGCACACCGAGCAACAGTATTCATGCAGTAAAACAACCCCTCCTCTGAGGAAAAAAGAAAAATGACAGTTATAAGGTCAGACGGTGTTTGAATGTAACAAGGTATTAAGGGTTTAACTGGTGTTCTAGGCGTGTTATAAAACAGTCAAACTAAGTCCATAAAACAGGGGTTTTCTTCACAAAAGGTACTAAAGAAGATAAGCAGAAGTGGAAACCATGTACTAGGTACCAACATGGAACTGTCAGCATGAGTGAAATTGGCTCCTTCAACCTATGCAGTGGAGAGGTGTTGAATGTTAAGGATGTCCCTTTCATTAACATATTCGATTTTGGAGAAAAGGGTCTCAACCCCAGTGGATGGTATTTGTAGTTATCACTGGCCAAGGATTTCTATATGAAAGTTAGCCTCCTACATTGTGCCCATCTTACTAGACCTATGGTGGAAGACCTGAATCAAAACCCTCTCTGCTAAGGTTTAACCAGTATAAATATGTGGGAACCGTGACAGTAAGTATGTGAAATAGAGTTGAGCCGTGAAGACGTTGTGCGCCTGCGACAGGGTCGACAAACTCACTGTTACAGTAGCTTTGTGAGCGTGCAGTAGTGACCGGAGGAGAGGGGAAGAACCCGGCGGCTTTTAACGGTAGGAAAAACTTTGATCCAGGAACAGGCAGACACTCTGAAGGCAGGTACATTCTCCACGAGGAAAGAAAGCAAGATGGCAATCTGCAGCAGCCAGAAATTCAGGTATGCAAATCGTCAAACCATCAATGGTAATGAGGAGGGTTCTGGCGGTCTTTACATAGGGAAATCATGCCCCTCCCACAACTACAGGCCCAGCCATATATATATATTTGTAGTCGGGGACATAAGCCGTAAGTATAATGATTATACCAGAATGAAAAGTCGGTTGTGGTGTGCTGGAACCGACGTATGGGGTAGGCCTGTAATAAAAGAGGGCCCACCCAAGAATGGTTATAGAGGCTTGTGGTGGGAGGGATGATCCCAGCTATTCCAGTGCTGATTTAGCGGGGGGCCTGAGCTTTTATAGCCGGGTAACCCCTCCCACAATTACAGGCTACGCCTTTCTATTTGTAGTCGGAGACATAAGCCGTAAGTATAATGATTATACCAGAATATGAAAAGTCGGTTGTGGTGTGCCGGAACCGACGTATGGGGTAGGCCTGTAATAAAAGAGGGCAGAAAGGTTGGAGTAAACAAATCACTTTATTATACACAGGTTACATAGCAAGACCTTTGAATGCTGATCTTATTTCTATTTCTGGTTGTGGAATGTAAGTGGCGTAGACCGCAGATTTCCACCGGCCTAATCTTTTAATTATGTGAGAGGGTACGTTATGACTACAGGCTGCCGAAGCGGCTCCAATTCTGAAAGAGTGACCAGAAAACCCTGTGGGGTTGAGGCCGAGTCGGATGAACAGAGTTCTGATGTACTGAATGAACTTTGCAGTTGTTAAGGATAAACCTTGTAATGCGAGTAGTGGGGCGTTTTGATTGAGACCTGTGAGAGTAGCCAAAAAGGTGTCAAATACTGCGACGGGGCACCACTGATTGCCGGTGGGATAGTAGCAGATCTTGGTAGGTGGGCCTATTTGATTAGTTTTTGTGTGACCTAAGGTGAGTACGTAGTGATCTGTGTGTCTCTGAAGATTTGTAATGTTGAGGAGCTGCTGATGACAAGAAACACTATTGGTGGTGAACTCGTTTGGACGTAAAAACCCATAGAAAGCTAGGTAGGTCGCTGTCTTGATAACTTGGTTGGTATGGGTTTCAAAAGGTTTGGAGTCCAAAATATTGGAGAGTGCGCGAAACTTGGGGCCGTCTATCGGAAGTCTAGAAGAGGTAGTGGGTAAGTCTAATCTCAGTATACCTTTTAATATGTTTTTCACGGGATAGGAAGACATAAAGGGTTTAGAACTAGGGTAGGCACTGATGATGTGATGTTGTATACCCGAGAGATATAGTTTAATGGTGTTCAATGATAATTTTAGGTTAAGGTGGCAGAAATAAATAAATGCAATAATGGAATCTAAAGAATGGGTGTCAGTTATCTGATGGTCTGTCGTGAATTTGGTGTATATGGTAAACGCTCGATTATATGCACGGGATGTGTTTGTGGATAGGGCTGCTCCGGCTAGGTATCTGCTGTGAGATAGCAGTCTTTCTAGTCCAGGATGAGGTCTTGGAATGGAGGGGTGCTGACCGGTCTGGAGTTGGCTGTGGGGTGTGTCCTGAAGAAAACCTGTAAGTTAAATCGAGACAATGCGTCAGCGGCTGTGTTGGTTTTTCCTGGAATGTGGATGCATGTGATGTGGAATTGTAGTGTCGCTGCTAACCAAGTTAGCCTTCGGATCAATTTCATGATGGTGAGTGAGGAGGATCTACCCTTGCATTTTTCAATTTTTCCAAGCATTTTTCCGCTTTCCCCCGAAATAAGTGTCCCCATACTCTTGCGGCTGCCACAATCGGATAGATCTTGAATAGGGCTGATGTAGTGGGAAATGAGGGTAAACCTAGGGTTTCTACTGGCCATGAATCTCTAAACCAGTCATTGTGATAGATTGCTGCGAACCCTGTGTGAGCTGCTGCATCGGTCCAGATGACGGGTGAGGAATCTGATAAAGGAGAGATGAACATGGCTATCCCATTCCAATGAGTTAGGAACCGTAGCCACATCAGTAGATCTGCCCTTGCGTGAGTATCTAGTGATATCGTGCTGGAGTCCATATTGAGTAACGGGAGAAGGCACAACAATCTTGAGATGAACGCCCGACCTTGAGGAATAATTTTCATGGCGAAGTTCAACGTGCCCAGTAAGGATTGTAGGTCTGACCTGGTACACGTGTCCTTCAGCAGAAAATACTTTACCATCTTAATAATATGTTGCACCTTCTCCCGTGGAAGACTAGCCTGTAATGTAACGGTGTCTAGGTGAATACCCAAGAACGTCAGTTTTGTAGTAGGGCCTATTGTCTTTGCTTGAGACAGTGGTACCCCCAATGTTGTAAATAGGGCCAAGGTCTTCTGGAGACTAACTGGTGAGGATTGAGGTGATTCTATCGTAAGGAAGTCATCCAGATAGTGCAGAACTGTGGGACAGTGAGTGATATTGAGGAGTAGCCAGCATAGAGTGTCGGCAAATATGTTGAATAATTTCGGGCTACTTTTTGCTCCAAAGGTAAGGCGGGTGGCAAAGTAGTATTTGTTTTCCCATTTGATGCCGTGCACGTGCCACAGGGATGGGTGGATGGGTAGGAGCTTGAAGGCGTTGGAAATATCGTTTTTCCCCACCAGGCTCCCACCCCTGCCCTAAGAATGGATTGAATGGCATCGTCTACTGTGGTATACTGCAGGGAAAACTCTTCCGAAGGTATTAATGAATTGATGCTGGGGGTTGCTAAAGAATGAGGTCTTTTTTTATTGTTGGACTTCCCAGTAGCAATACCTATAGGGTTGGTACGCCAGCTGGCTAATGGAGGGTGAGCAAAGGGGCCTATGATAAACCCGTTAGTCAGTTCGGTCTTGAGTAGTGACTGTGTGGTGATTGGGTCAAGGATAGCTGACTGTAAATTGGGACATTCTAGAATACCTGTGGGAAGTGTGACTAGACCCGTGTGGAAACCCTCAGTGAAGCCTTGAATGAGGAAGTCGACTAAGTGAAGGGAAGGGTGTGCCTGGAGGTAGAATACCAGGTTGTCAATGCTAACTTCGGTTAGTCATTGTTTGGGGTACAGACGATTGGGGCACATAGTTTTTGCATGTGCCCTGAAGCAAATTGAGCAGACGTGCAGCAGTCTGCAAGAGCTAAATCCACAACTTCCTGAATTGAAGTTGTTGCAGATCTGCGCTTTCCCAAGGTAAATTATGGGTCTGCCCAACTTGTCCTTCAATCCTCTGTGTTCTGCAGTGGCGGAACCGAAGGTAGCACGACTAGTGGTAGGAAGGTTAGGATCGGCTGGGCACAAGTTGGTGGAGTGTGAGATAGAGGCGCATAGGGCACAGGATGGAGGTTTTTGGACAGCAAAATGGCGGCAGAAAAGTTCTGTATCCAGGTTACTCCAGTTGGTATGAGTGTTGAATTGGGTTATGGATGCTGCCGCCTTGGCCGAAAAAGATTTGTGATAATCGTAGAAGGAAAAAACCCCATACTTGTGTCCTAGGTCCACCAACTTGTGCATGTACAAGTCCAATTCCTCCCTACGGTGAGGGGAAGTGGAACAAATTACGTCACGGTAGAGGCCGAAGGCAAGGACGAATTCAGTTATGGTGAGTGTCCGGTTGAGCCTGGGATCTCTGTTTTTTAGCACGACCGAAAGATCACCGTAGCAATAAGCCTTGTTTTCCACAACATCTTGTGATGCGATCAGCAGAGATACAAGGTTTATGTCCTTGCCTCCCAGAATGTCTTTGCGTATTGTCGGGGGTACGAAATGTGCAGGCGTGATGATGTGGGTGGATGTGCTTGGTATTGGGTTTAAGGTACTGTCATTACCGTGAGGGAGGAGAGCCGAAGTGAGGATTGGTATGGGCGGGGTGACTGTCGCAGTCTGAGGGGTTTCCAGTTTATCCAGCCTAGTGCTGATCGTGGTAATTGAGGCCAAGAGGGAAGAGATCAGACCCTTGATCTCGTTATAGTTTTCCGAATGCAGAACTACTCCTGGTTGGGGAGTACACGTGTTAGATATGTAAAGTTTGTATAGTTCGGCTTTGCGGGCTGTAGCTGGAAACGGGACCCCCATGCGACGTAATTCGCCCGCGAGCTTGGGGATGGTCCATGACCGGAGAGCGTATGGGCTGGCTGATTCTAGGTTCTCGGTGGGTGTGCTTGGGCCAGCCGGAGTGGCGGGTCTGGTTGGGGTTTCAGGTGTGGCCAGCTCTTCTTCTTGGTCATGGGATTGAGACATACTAAAAATGAAAACAGGGTAAGAGACAGAGTTTGATTATGAGCGAAGTTGCCCAAGTCAAATGGTGCTAGCTATGCCAATCCGGCGAAACATTAACTATTCTATGAGGAAGGTGAGGCCCTACTAGTGCCAAGTGGCAAGAGAGGCTCTATCTATGCGGAGGGCCGGTTGGACGGGGACCACTTTAATGAAGTGGCGGGAACGTTGGCCTCTCGGTGACTGTAACAAGACAAAGTAGGTTGGCTGTGACTGGTGAGGCCCTAACTGGCAACCAAGGGTGGTTATTGTGAGGCTCTATCTATGCGTTGGGCCGAGGGGCGTATACCTCCGATGAGGATAGGTGTTGGCCTCCCAGGAACAGTTTAATTTACAATATTTTTGCTAGGGGCTGTACACTAGTTGTCACCAGTTGACTGCCCTATGTATATATATATATATATATATATATATATTATTTTTGGATCGGGGGGAGTAATAGTCGTGCGACCGTACCTATTTGTTTATTGTACGAGTTTCCAATGTAGAATTTGGAGGATATTTTATTTTGAAGTCTTTGAAATAAAACAGATGGTTAGGGGCCGGCTAAAAGTGGGTCGGTATGGAAAAGAAAATTGTTTATTTTTTGTATTTTTATTATTTATTTTTGTTTATATTTTATTTTTTATATTTTACCTGGTAATGCTTTAAATAATGGTGCTGTCTTGGATGATAGCTTGAACGCCAGTTGGGGTAGTTATCTGAGGATAAAGCTAAAAGTTATCCTTTGTATCCTCTTTGATAAATATACGGCTTAAGGAAAAGTGAAGCGTAAATTCTAAATCTTTTACCTGTAGTAGGCTAGGAATGGGAGTCCGATGAAAGCTCCCAGTTTCAGGGGAGGTGTTGAAAAAGGATTCGAATGGGCCAGGAGTGAATCCTGAGGAGATGGACGTAAGGAGTTTAAGTCAAGAATCTCATGTGAAGAACATGACAATGGTCAGGACAACCCCTGGTATGGGGTAAGCTATTTCTTACCGTGTGAACAAAGACGGAGTATTTTTAAGGCAGGTGTAAGGCTGAGGCGGTTCAGGTGTTGCCGTGGTCGGGGTATGGTTTTTAGAAAATACCTGTATAGATGACAGGTAACGTAAATAGGTGTTGGTAATGTGGGACATATTAAAATAAGCATTTAACATAAAACATATTATAATCGATAAACATGATATGGTAATATTCTAGACAGGTGCCGAAGCAGAAAGAAAAAGCGAGGGAAATAGGGTCAGACATTTTTTATAATGTATTTAACATTGTGTCATATGATGTATTGCCACCAGGGGTCGTTCTGAGCAGCCGTTTGTGTATGGAGAAAGTAAAACAGAGTTTAATCTTTTTCTCCACCAGGGGGCATCGTGAGCAGACATGCGTTTGTCAGTATGAAACTGATTTGTTAATTTTGCCGGGTGGCTGGTTTACCGACCAGCGTTGGAGGGTAAGGGCCGGGGGGAAAATATGTCTGCGTGACATGCGGTACCGGGCGGTAAGGTGAATGCGGTACCGAGCGGTAAGGTAAGTATGAAATCAAAGTTATTTGTGAACGGGTGTGTGCAGTATAAATGGACGCCAGGCGTCTGGCCGAGAGTGGTGTGGATGAGACTCACGGTTCTGGACCCTGGAGTAGGTAAGTATGTGTCCGGTTACTGCAACCGCCGTGGGTATGGCTGAGGAGGGTGGGAGTTCGCCGGGGACCACGGGAGTAAGCCGGGCTGGAGCGATTGATGCCGGGCACGGAGAACGCCGGGATAGAACCGATCAGGGTTTAGCACTCAGACTGGAGCGGATCATGTGGGAGCGAGCTTGAACCGGAAGTTCAAAGGTTCTGAATGAACCCAGCTATTCCAGTGCTGATTTAGCAGGGTGCCTGAGCTTTTATAGCCGGGTAACCCCTCCCACAATTACAGGCTACGCCTTTCTATATATATATATATATATATATATATATATATATATATATATTTTTTTTTTTTTTAATATGCCAAAAGATTGCTATTTTTCTTTTATATAACAAAATATGTGAATAAATTCTTTATGAATTTAACTTTACTTAGAATGCATTAGCTGATATCAGTAAAAAGTACACAATATTAAGGACACACATTTCTATCAATCAAGTATTTCAAGCTGCTATTTAAAAGATATCTTGCTAGATATGTGCATTGAATAAAATTCAAACATAACTTTTTTCTTACTGATATTTTCAAAAGTAATAATATAAAATAATATAATAGACTATTGTACAAAACATTGTATTATAACTTTCCGACTCACTACTCTTGTCGATCCATATACACGCAAAAACACAAATATAACTGCCTACAGGGATTTTACTGCATACAAGAAAGTTATGTTTTTAGAATTACATTGACATTAAACAAAGTATGCCTGGTTGAAAATATTTCTAATCATTCTGGAGCCAATGGCTTGTAGCAAATTGTGTGCTTATTATTCTAAAATACATTTTTTTAATATTCTCAGATGGGAATGATCTGCAGTCTGGTTTTTTTGTTTTTTTTCCTTACACATAATACAAGTAAATGTTAACTTTTTATAAATCATATTTATGTTTATTTATGTTTTGTAACTCATTTGATAAAATCCATTTACTTTATTTACGTTTTTGCGCATTCATTCCAACTATTAACATGAGATGTATATTTTTAACCTCACACATTTTGTAATCTACACTTTATAATAATTGTGGTTTTAGGTTTTATGGAAGAAAACAGGAATTGGACAAAATAGATATCAAGAACAGTAAAAGTGGACATTGCTAATTATAGGAAATTGTGGGTTTGGCACAGTAGAGGAACATACCGTATATACTCGAGTATAAGCCGAGTTTTTCAGCACATTTTTTGTGCTGAAAAACCCCAACTCGGCTTATACTCGAGTCAATAGTCTGTATTATGGCAATTTGCATTGCCATAATACAGACTGGGGCTGTGGGGGGCTGTCAGAGAGTTTACTTACCTCTCTTGCAGCTCCTGCCAGCTCTCTCCTCCTCCGGGCCGTCCGTTCAGCACCTCGGTCAGCTCCCACTGTAAGTCTCGCGAGAGCTGCGGCTGAACGGACGGCGCGGAGGAGGAGAGAGCTGACAGGAGCTGCAGGAGAGGTAAGTAAACTCTCTGACAGCCCCCTCCTCCCCCCCACTGAACTACCAATGCCACTAGACCACCAGGGAAGGAGCCCCCCTCCCTGCTATGTATAAAGCAGGGAGGGGGGACGAAAAAAAATAAAACTAATAAATATTACTAATAAAAAAAATACATATTAAAATAATAAAAAAAATAATAATTAAATAAAATAAAATAATACAAATTAATCATAAAAAATATTAAAATAATAAAAAACTCATACACACATACACACACACTGCACAAATACACACACTGCACTCATACATTCATACACACACTGCATTCATACACACACTGCATTCATTCACACACTGCATTCATTCACACACTGCACTCATATACACACACTGCATTCATACACACACTGCATTCATTCACACACTGCATTCATTCACACACTGCACTCATATACACACACTGCATTCATACACACACTGCTTTCATACACACATTGCATTCATACACACACTGCATTCATACACACACACTGCATTCATACACACACTGCATTCATACACACACTGCACTCATACACACACTGCATTCATACACACACTGCACTCATACACACACTGCACTAATATACACACACTGCACTCACATACACACACACTGCATTCATACATACACACACATCACTCATACACACACTGCACTCATACACACACGCTGCATTCATACACACACAACACAGGTGTAGGCGCTCTCTAGAATGTATGGATGGACGGCAGCAGTAAACCAGCAGGATTTCCCAATACCTGCTATTACCCAGAAAGTGCAGAAAACAAAGTGGTAAACCGCGCCACACGATAAAAAACAGTATAAACAAAATTGTACATACATACAAGTAGTCCCAGTATTGAGGTAGTAAATATAAACCTTAAAGGATAAAAATAGAAATAATAGTGCAATATGCCAATGTAAAGAGATACAATAGTGCTATAATATAAAGAACCAGTAGAAGGACCAACTCACACTTTACAGAGCTGCTAAGAGCTCTGCTGATTAGCGCCTGGACGGTATGATCCCCGTCTAAGGATATGGTGGTGGTAACTGGTATCCAAGGCTCCACAGGCGTGTATAAAATAGAAACACAGAGAAAATCCAATAGTGTATTATGTATAAATATTGGAATAAAAAACAAGGGGTAAATACCCTACTTACAATTTCCAGAGCACTAAACTTGCTCTGGTGGTGAGTGCTTGTGGTGGTATAATCCCCACCAAGGGATATAAGCAGGATCCAAGGTGCACAGGAATGAGAGGTAGATCAAAAAGCTGGAAACAAACTGCAACTTTATTGTAAAATAAAATAAAAAACCTTTGTATATAAAATCTTCAGTAAAAATACAATGTCCAAAATTCAAAGTCCAGACTTCTTGATCCACTTTACGCGTTTCGCCCGAATAGGGGCTTCTTCAGAAGTGTAGATAGTGGGGAATGGCAGTTCCGTCCTTATATAGGGCATCTGTCTTGTAATCCCAGTGTGTGCACTCTTCCTGTTTCCGGCCGGTCGCATGCGCCAACCGGAAGTGACGTAACGCAATCTGCAGGGGCTGATGGGACGTGTAGTCCTAATGTTGTTGCTAATTCCGGTAGTCGCGTGCGTCGCCCGGAAATGACGTCACGCGACTAGCGGTGCATTGTGGGGGGAGTAGTTTTAAACACTACCCTTTACAGCATCCTCAAACAAATGAGAAAAAGAGCAATTACATATACATTAATGTTTATAGAGAGCTGTTCAATCTTAGTTTGTTTACATGACTGCATATATAGTGAAGTTTATAAGTTGATCATATAGTGGTCAGGGAATTCTGAATGAACGAGTATTTAAAGGGCCAGTAAATATTGCCACAGAAATATACACTTATACATATAGTGATCTGGATTTTATAGATATATAGCAGATTATTAGAGGGCCAATATATATGGCCATAGAGGTATACACTTAAACATATAGTAATCAGGATATCATACATGTATAGCAGATTCTTAAAGGGCCAGTATATATGGCCATAGAGGTATATATTAAGAACTGTAGACAGTGAAAAAAAACACCAATCACATTAGGAATTATATGTGCAAGAGGAATTATATATAGTGGCAACATGAGAGGTGTATGGTATCATTAAAAGTTGAGAAAAAGATATCTTTTTCTCAACTTTTAATGATACCATACACCTCTCATGTTGCCACTATATATAATTCCTCTTGCACATATAATTCCTAATGTGATTGGTGTTTTTTTTCACTGTCTACAGTTCTTAATATATACCTCTATGGCCATA
Source organism: Pelobates fuscus (assembly GCF_036172605.1). NCBI lineage: Eukaryota > Metazoa > Chordata > Amphibia > Anura > Pelobatidae > Pelobates > Pelobates fuscus. The sequence continues at coordinate 301,050,550 of NC_086318.1, forward strand.
TATACTGGCCCTTTAAGAATCTGCTATACATGTATGATATCCTGATTACTATATGTTTAAGTGTATACCTCTATGGCCATATATATTGGCCCTCTAATAATCTGCTATATATCTATAAAATCCAGATCACTATATGTATAAGTGTATATTTCTGTGGCAATATTTACTGGCCCTTTAAATACTCGTTCATTCAGAATTCCCTGACCACTATATGATCAACTTATAAACTTCACTATATATGCAGTCATGTAAACAAACTAAGATTGAACAGCTCTCTATAAACATTAATGTATATGTAATTGCTCTTTTTCTCATTTGTTTGAGGATGCTGTAAAGGGTAGTGTTTAAAACTACTCCCCCCACAATGCACCGCTAGTCGCGTGACGTCATTTCCGGGCGACGCACGCGACTACCGGAATTAGCAACAACATTAGGACTACACGTCCCATCAGCCCCTGCAGATTGCGTTACGTCACTTCCGGTTGGCGCATGCGACCGGCCGGAAACAGGAAGAGTGCACACACTGGGATTACAAGACAGATGCCCTATATAAGGACGGAACTGCCATTCCCCACTATCTACACTTCTGAAGAAGCCCCTATTCGGGCGAAACGCGTAAAGTGGATCAAGAAGTCTGGACTTTGAATTTTGGACATTGTATTTTTACTGAAGATTTTATATACAAAGGTTTTTTATTTTATTTTACAATAAAGTTGCAGTTTGTTTCCAGCTTTTTGATCTACCTCTCATTCCTGTGCACCTTGGATCCTGCTTATATCCCTTGGTGGGGATTATACCACCACAAGCACTCACCACCAGAGCAAGTTTAGTGCTCTGGAAATTGTAAGTAGGGTATTTACCCCTTGTTTTTTATTCCAATATTTATACATAATACACTATTGGATTTTCTCTGTGTTTCTATTTTATACACGCCTGTGGAGCCTTGGATACCAGTTACCACCACCATATCCTTAGACGGGGATCATACCGTCCAGGCGCTAATCAGCAGAGCTCTTAGCAGCTCTGTTAAGTGTGAGTTGGTCCTTCTACTGGTTCTTTATATTATAGCACTATTGTATCTCTTTACATTGGCATATTGCACTATTATTTCTATTTTTATCCTTTAAGGTTTATATTTACTACCTCAATACTGGGACTACTTGTATGTATGTACAATTTTGTTTATACTGTTTTTTATCGTGTGGCGCGGTTTACCACTTTGTTTTCTGCACATTCATACACACACGCTGCACTCATACACACACGCTGCACTCATACACACACGCTGCATTCATACACTGTAAATAAATATTCAATTAATATAATTTTTTTAGGATCTAATTTTATTTAGAAATGTACCAGTAGCTGCTGCATTTCCCACCCTAGTCTTATACTCGAGTCAATAAGTTTTCCCAGTTTTTTGGGGTAAAATTAGGGGCCTCGGCTTATATTCGGGTCGGCTTATACTCGAGTATATACGGTAATTTATAGATTAAGGCACATAATTAAATGGGGAGATGTGCAAAACTGCAAATAGAATGGTGGGTGTACAAAAGGAAACAATATCCAGAAAGTAGGCACAGGAAGAAAACTAAAATAAAAGCTGATAATAAAGCATTAACACCATTGTTTTGAAATTAGTGGACAGTGTTAAGTGTTTGGTAACCAATATGGCACACACCATTAAATGAAATCTAAAAGTGTAACACCTCTTGCAGTACTTATATTTTGACATACAACACTTGTTCAAGAACATTTTAATTTTTTTATTGTTTTGGCCAATCACAGCCATGACATTAGAAGGCATGGCTGTGATGGCTTCCAAGGGCACACAAGTCAAACGCTTGTTGATTGGCTGCCCTGCAGCCTTTCAAAACGCGCCATTACGCTCCATTAAATCGCCGAACCCTGAACTCCAACCCAAACATACACTGACCGTAATGTTCGGTACGAACCTGAACTTTACAGTTCGGGTTCGCTCAACTCTAGCTGGGGGGAGAGGAGGAGATGCTTGGGGAGAAGGGGAGATGAGGAGGAAGAGATGCTTGGGGAGAAGGGGAGAGGATGAGGAAGAGATGCTGCGGGGAGAAGGGGAGAGGAGGAGGAGGAGATGCTGGGGGGAGTGGGGGATATGCTGCGGGTAGAGAAGGGAAGATGCAGGGGGGAGAGAAGAGGAGAATTAGTTCGGACAACTGTATGAGTTGTTTTTTCTAAACTTAAACCTTAGTATTCAGGTTTAATTGCCGTGTTGGCACGTTGAGAAAAAAAAAGTTGTCATGTATTGCGGTTTGGGTACTTGGGCTCAAAAAGGTTTGCCATCACTGGTTTAGAGGTTGGGCGAGTTTCTTTGTAATATTCTAGTGGATTCTTTTATGCAAACCAATACGTTTGAATGACTATCTGTTCCTGTCCAAATTAGAAATAATAAAGTTGCGTGCACGCAGAAGTAAATTCACACTGAGACACGAGGTTCAGGTTAATGAAAGAACTTCAGGAAATTTAATGGCAAGAGCACATAAAATGGGTGTGCAGACCCTTAAAAAGGCATTATTACATCACTGGAGAATTCAAGATAACATAGAATTATAAATCAGTAATTGGTTAAGTGTTAAGTGGTTCATTCAAATGCCCTCCCTACTGGGTGTGCCATCTTATGTCATTACTGTCGTCATGAAGTTCTCCTCCGGATTCCAGCACCATCTTGTTAGCACGAGGTGTTCACTCGATGGGAGGGGTGCTTTGGCAGCCATTTTGAGTAGTTTGGCACTGTTAGTTTCAAGGTTAGTTCTCAGGCTTTTAGTGAATGTACATTTCATTAGGACCAAAGTATGTGGCCTTGCTTCTACAATGTTTCATTCAACAGGAACTTTATTGTTCCGTTGATGCTCATTTCTTTCTATTAAAGCATTTCTCTTAAAGGAATATTATGGAATTAATAATTCTACAACAGTATGACCTATTTTGACAAACTATGATAAATGATTCAAGTATTTTTCACAGCACTCCTACCAAGGAACATTTGACTCATTTTATAGGAAAAAAATATTCCAAGGCTAGTCTTTTTTAATGCTAATCCTATGACCTGTGTCTTTTCTTAGGTTAAGTTTGCAGTTGGGTCCATTGAGGCATCTTTGAATGATGTGCCTCTCTCCTGTTATATGCCCAACATATTCTACAACTGGAGAATGTCACACCTCAAACAACTTTGTGTTTTCCTATAAAATTACTCTACCTTTTATTCCAAAACATGGTATCCAGAAATCAGTATCTCTTTCCTAGTGCTGTAATTTATTATCATAGCAAGTACTTGTCATGTCCTGCTTAAAAATATACACCTGTAAAGTACATGCATGTGTTCTATCTGAATACTTGAAGAGTATAGCTATCATTTGTAATCCTACTAAAATAACTAATGATGCTTAGAGTAACAGCCTAGGCACCATAACTACTACAGTGCGCTTATGGTGCTGGATATCTCCAGATATCATATAGTAGTAATTCATCAAACTGTTCAAACTAGGTTTGACACTGAGTTTTCTCTTTCAGGAGTCTGCAGTTCTTTCCGCCTGAGTTGGTCTGATAAAGCTGACATTTATACTTCCACTTTATTATACCAGCTCATTCCAGGTTTCAACAGTATTCTTTGGCTGAGAAAGTCAACTAAAGACTGTGTCAATGAATCATGTTTAAACCTGTTATGAGCTGATATGATAATGACGAAGTATAACTTCCTCTTTAGCAAACTAACTCAGACTTGAAGGACCCGTGGCATCCAACAAAGCAAGGTTAGTGTCAAACCATTCTTTACATGTTACCATGGATTGCACTTTTGACACTACATCCAACGTACAATAGATTCAAAATAACATACTATTTCTAGAGATGAGGATAAAATAAAATATTAAACGCACATATTCAGAAAGGCTCTGTTTTAGATTAACAATTATATATCCATTAAAAACTTTAATCATAATTCATCAAATTTTAATATGAATCACCAGTCATTAAAAGAGATTATTCTCAAATCATTTTACCTAATATTAAGTAGCTACAGACTTTAACCCAGCTTTATTTTGAATTTTTTTTTTGTCAATCTTTCTTTTATTAAAGGCATGTAAGATGGGGTACAGAAGAGAAATTGGAGGAAACGTTTGAGTGAAGTACAGTATAGGGTTGATACATATATACGCAAAAATTAGATTACATTTCCAGAGTTGCGATGCCTCATTTTGTTAAACTTTCGTTGAAAACACAAGCTATGGACCATAAGATCCGGTAGGTAGGTAGATAGTAAGCTAACCGTTTAAAGAAACACAAGAGTAAAAAAAAACGAGTAAGGTATTAGGCAAACGCATTAGTTTAAGTAAGATTAAATGGGAACAGGTGATCTGAACCCATGCCTACTGAGTGCTGCAGAGGATTATAAAGCATAAACGCGCAATATAAAATATTCCTGCTGGGTCTTGGTAAGGAGCTTTGTTTTAGCATGAAAATAAGAATAAATAGGCTATGGGACATCTGCCGTTTGCAATAAACTCGCCAGGTTACATGTATACATAGTAAAAATATTCACGCTTGGTGGTATGGTTAGATGCGCAGCTCTGTAAGTTATGGCAGATTAGTATCTCGCTGTATTAAGTACATCTGTCGCATTAAGTCTCGCTGTTATGTGGATGCTTGTTTGTGTGTAGCTAAATAATTAAACAAAGGCTATGCTGGCTGACAATTTGAGAGTAAGCTTTAGGAATAGAACCAACTAGCAATTTGCATGTGTGACCTATTATTAAAGAGTAAGCTTGAGAACAAATCATACATAAGTGAAATAGTGATACTGCATAAAAACCGATATTATAAACAAGTATAGTGGAGTCTCTGGCTTAGTAGGGACTTTACTGATTAATTAAGTAGGCTTAGTAGGGACTTTACTGATTAAATCTGTGTCCAGTCAGCCAATTCCCAAGTCTGGGAAACAGAAACCTTGAAAGTGGGGGTTCAGTAAGGCGATCATAACTTCCCAGGGTGTGGGTCCCTCTCCGGCTTGTTGTAGATCAGAGTGCATGAGTATGCAGGGGTACTTCAGGTTCTGGGACCCAGGTGAGAGTCGGCAGGTTGGATCAGAGACCGTGAGCAGGGCCCTCCACGACACCCTCGGCTTGTTGCTAGGTTCAGGCTTGGACTGTGATCTCTGTGACCACCGTGTTGCTGTTATTGCAGGTGAGTTCCGCCGCTTGCGTCTCCGCCGTTTTGGGGCCCGCACTGCCGGTACTATTGTGGGTGCCCGGTGGAGCTTTGATGCCCGGGGACTGTGTGGAGGACCCAGCGGGTGTCTCCGCCGGTGTCGGGCCTTAGACATCCCCAGTGGCCTCTTCCTCGTTTGTGGTACTGGACGGCTGTCAGTGAGGTGGGTCGCAGTGTGTTTGGGTAGTCGCTGGTTCCTCTCTGAGACGACGGCACTGAGTAGTGGGGCAGGTATGTGTAGCCTGCGCTCCAGCTCCCTCCAGAACCTTTCAAAGTGTTTGTCAAGCCTTGCTTGTATGTCATCTGCCTCTTTGATGGGACGCTCGGTATCTGTAGCGTCGGCCATCTTTGCTGAAGCCTCGTGCTCATTTTCTTCCCCCAAGGCACTCTGTGGCCCCTCAGCTCACCCGGGGTAGCCTCTTCTGGACGGACCGGGATCTCCCCCACCGGTCCATGGGGGGGTGACGGGGCTTGCTTGTGCTATGTGCTTCGTTGGGATGCCTCCAGGTCGGGAGAGCGGCCGTCTCACCCGCCCGTTGCATGTTAGGCCTCACTATCGGTCCCGGTGTCAGCGGGCCTCTAGCGGGCCTCTCATCTTCCCCCTGCCCTTCCACTGTTGCAGGGTGTTTGCTGTCGTGCGGTGTCGCTTTTTTCCTCCGCATATGCAGCTTTCCGTCGCTTATTATTTCAGCGGTAAGCAGGAGCTCTTGAGATGTACGTTTAGTCGCCATGATGGTTAGGCCCCGCCCCCCTTTATTTTGAATTTTATGCAAACTACAGACCTTTGATGCCTGTGAAATATTATTGCAATCCGTATACCGAAATTAATTTTAAAATTAAAATAATGATTATCTCATATAAAATGAGAATAAAGAGATATATTTTGAAACTATTAAATGGATTAATTAAAACTACTTGTTGATTGTGCTTTTTTGTTGTGTGGGGAGTTTAACATTTAGTTTCATTTATAGAGACAAAGCATATTGGGCAAAACTTGCATGAATGTCCTAACGTATAAGAATAATTTAATGTGCAAGGATATTCATACACTTCTATCAACAACAATTAGTTGAAATAGTGTCATGTACCGTGTCAGATAAAAGGAAGTAACTGAAGATTAATGCGTAACAAAATGAAATTTAACTGTGGAATAATGCTGTTCTTGCATAATGCAAAAACAAAGGTAATAGCGCTAAAATAAACCAATACTATAAGTGAAGAATATAAGAGGCAGCAAACCTAAAAATAGGGCTCCCATACTAACAAGGATAGCACAAACGACAAGACAAGAAAAGGTGCGCCAAAACAGACTATAGTAAATATGACAGTGAAAAAAAAGTACAGTGGTAAATAAATCTTAAAAAAGAGAGATACCAAAACAGAGTCCTTAATTATGCCAGCTCAACAGCCGATGGCCTATATGGGGAGATATTCTCTGTGAGGGCTGAACGTGGACGACTTCTTTGGATCCGTATGTGGAGAGAGGAGAAAATAATGGTCCAATATGTCTAGTACAGGAGGTAAATATTTGGACAATAGGGTCTATTGTAGTCCTACTCACGTGTAGTAGAGCTCTACTAGAGCTAGTTCAAGCTCTACTACTACTACTATCTGTTTTAGCGCAACCTTTTCTTGTCTTGTCTTTTGTACTGTTCTTCTGCTCAGTCACAATATTAAAACCACGGCAGGTGAAGTGAAAAACATTGACTAAATCATTACAATGGATCCTGTCCAGGGGTGGGCTATATCAGGCAGTGAGTCAACAGTCAGTTCTTGAATATCATGTGTTGGAAGCAGAGACAATTTGCAGAAAAGATCTGAGTGACTTCGATAAGGGCCAGATAGTGATGGCTAGATGACTGGATCAGAGTATCTCCAAAACGATAAGTCTTGTAGATTGTTGTAAAACGTAATGCTGTCCATGAAAGAAAGGTGTCTGAACACACAGTTCATTGCAGTTTGCTGCATAGCAACACTCCAGTCAGAGTGCCCGCCCACTACCCAAAGCGTCTTCAATGGGGATGTAAGTATGAGAACTGGACCATGAAGCAATGAAACAATGTTTCCTGACCTGATGAATCACGATTTCTTTTAGATCAGGTGGATGAACAGGTGCCTGTGTGTCATGTACCTCGGGAAGAGATGGCAGCAAGATGCACTATGGGAAGAAGGCAGGCCAGTGAAGGCAGTGTTATGCTCTGGGCAATGTTATGCTGGAAAACATTAGGTCCTACCACTCATGTGGATGTCACTTTGATAAATAGCACCTACCTAGAAATTGTTGAAGACCAACTACACCCCTTCATTGCAATGGTGTTTCCTGATGGCAGTGACCTCCTACAGCAGGATAATGCACCATGCCACACAGCAACAATTGTTCAGGAATGGTTTGAGGAACGTGGCAAAGAGTTCATGGTGTTACATTGGCCTCGAAATTCCCCCATTCTTAATTTGATTGAGCATCTGTGTTATGTGCTGGAACAACAAATCTGATCCATGAAATCAACTCACAACTTGCAGGACTTAAAGAATCTGCTGCCAATGCCTTGATGTCATATACCACAGGACACATTCAGAGGCAGAGGCGGCTCTCTAATTAGGCAGTTTAGGCGGCCGCCTCGTGGCCGCCTAAACCGCCTGAGGGCATACTGTGAAAGGTCCTCGGTCAGTGACCGAGGACCTGACACCAGGAGGTATGCCGCCGGGTGCGAGGCCCCTCCTGGCTGCCCGGCCGGCCACCGCAGACACCGGTCTGCAGCTCCGCAGTGAGCAGAGCTGCAGACCATGTGTCTCGCAAAAAACGCCCAATCAGAGAGCTGCCGCGGGTTACCACGGAAACGCTCTGAAATCTCGCGAGATTACACAGTCTGCAGCTCTGCGGAGCTGCAGACCGGGAGCAGTGGCCACTGGACCACCAGGGAGCCCACTGGACCACCAGGGAATAAAATGTAGGCTCACCATCACCCCCCACCACACTCAGCCTCACCCCCCCTTCACCCTCACAATCACCACCCTCAGCCTCACCCCCATCACCCTCAGCCTCACCCCCTTCACCCTCAGCCTCTCCCCCACCACCCTCAGCCTCACCCCCCCTTCACCCTGAGCCTCACCCCCCATCACCCTCAGCCTCACCCCCCTTCACCCTCAGCCTCACCCCCACCACCCTCAGCCTCACCCCCCTTCACCCTCAGCCTCACCCCCACCACCCACCACCCTCAGCCTCACCCCCTTCACCCTCAGCCTCACCCCCACCAGCCTCAGCCTCACCCCCCACCACCCTCAGCCTCACCCCCTGAACCCTCAACCTCAACCCACACCACCCTCAGCCTCACCCCCCACCACCCTCAGCCTCACCCCCATCAGCCTCACCCCCTTTCACCCTCAGCCTCACCCCCCACCACCTTCAGCCACACCACCCTCAGCATCACTCCCTCACCACCCTCAGCATCACCCCCATCACCACCCTCAGCATCACCACCCTCAGCCTCACCCCATCACCCTCAGCCTCACCCCACTTCACCCTCAGCCTCACCCCCATCACCCTCAGCCTCACCCCCGATCACCCTCAACCTCACCCCCACCTCCCTCAGCCTCACCCCCCACCACCCTCAGCCTCACCCCCATCACCCTCAGCCTCACCCCCACCACCTTCAGCCTCACCACCCACCACCTTCAGCCACACCACCCTCAGCATCACCCCCTCACCACCCTCAGCATCACCCCCCACCGCCCTCAGCCTCACCCCCCCACCACCCTCAGCATCACCACCCTCATCATAACCCCCCACCACCCTCAGCATCACCCTCCGTCACCAACCCCAGCCTCACCCCACTCACCATCACCCCCTCCTTCTCACATTACCCCCCCTCACTCTCACATTACCCCCCTCACTCTCACATTACCCCCCCTCACTCTCACATTACCCCCCTCACTCTCACATTACCCTGCCTCACTCTCACATTACCCCACTCTCACATTACCCCCCGCTCCCACTCACCATCACCCCCTCCTTCTCACATTACCCCCCCTCACTCTCACATTACCCCCTCACTCTCACATTACCCTGCCTCACTCTCACATTACCCCACTCTCACATTACCCCCCGCTCCCTCTCACCATCAACCCCCTCTCCTTCTCACCATCAGTCTCCCTCTCACCATCACCCCCTCTCCCTCTCACCATCACCCCCTCTCCCTCTCACCATCACCCCCCTCTCCCTCTCACCATCACACCCCCTCTCCCTCTCACCATCACACCCCTCTCCCTCTCACCATCACACCCCCTCTCACCATCACCCTCCCCTCTCACCAGCACCCCCACTCACTATCACCCTCCCCTCTCCCTCTCACCATCACCCCAAAGCATCACCCCCACACAGGGGAGGGCTGGCAGCCTTAGGCCTGGGGGGCAAAACCAGTCAAGTGGCCCATTGCGCCACCAAATCAGTTCACCATCCATGCCCACCTTTTTCTGGTTTTATAACGGATATTGATGTTATGCTAATCAGTAGCTCTTTGCCATACCCGCTCCTTCACGGCTCTGACTTTCAATGTTGTCAGAGCACAGGCTGAGAATCTCTGAGCCTGTGCTCTGACTCACTAACTGAGCGCTGGAACCACGAGGGAGAGGATATGATCTGACTGCACCTACTGCTGGTGCGCACCAGTGGACCACCAGCGAATCGTTTAAATTAAATATGCTGGTGTACCCAACTTGTGAGCTGTGTTGGCCGCCGGGCGCCTCTGTTGTCATGGAACCCTGCGTGACCGCACAGCTTGCCCACCCCAACGGCTGGCCCTGCTGACACACACTGATGTTACTACTTAGACATCCCTCAATATTAATACAGAGATGAGAGTAAACACCAATAAACTGTGGAAACAGAGCTGATCCCCCCAAATTTATAAAGGTTTGCTTAGAGGATTTATTCAAGATTAAATCATGCCTCCTCCTCTCTCGCCCATGCGCTGATCTGTAGGCTGGGAGGAAGTGAAGAGTAATCACAGTCTCCCAGCACAACGCCACCTGTGGCTGCATGGGGAACAGCTGTTTAATGTAATGCTTGCAGGACGGCCAGCTGCCGCAGAACCTCTTTGTTTCCGTCTCTGCAAAGGGCTCCAGGCACTGCTTGTTGTGAGTGTGAGCCACTGTAAATTAGGGGCAGAGGGCACTTGCACTGTGGTCAAGACGGGTCTGGGCAGGAGGAGAGTGCAGTGCAATCAGTGCACTCCCCTCCTGTGGGTCACCAGTAGACTGGTGCACCTGCCCAGGATCAGAGCCGGTGCAAGGATTTTTGCCGCCCTAGACAAAATATAAATTTGCCGCCTGTGACGAAGTGCCCTTCGCCACTTTGTCCTGGAGAGGCCTGCTTGCCCGCCTCCTCCCCTGCGACTATGGTCCTGGACTATATTGCACTGCAAACCCTGTATTCCGGCATATGGACTTGTATTAGACTGTCTTTTTCCCTTTATCTATGCTGTAGGTTTGGACTGCTAATATAACCTAACAGCCAGGGGATTTAGGCGAATATAGTGCATGAGAATGCCATTACTGGAGAATACAGCCGTTCGCATGATTTCATGCGAATTCTTTGTGCTCTGAATAGGTGGCCGCCATTTCGGGACTTTCCACGTGTTCGCGGCCATCTTGTGTGCGAACAGCGGTGTTTGCCTGTAACCGCATGGAACTGAAAACGGATACGCAAACAGGCGAACACCGCTGAATCCTCCAGACCTCCATAAGTTCGTACGGAAACTACCGAACGTCCCCTCGTTCGGTAGTGTCAGGATCGGGACAGGGATCCAACACGCAAAGTACAAACAGGTACAGGGTACGTTTACCGGTCCTTAGAATGGCCGGGCTAACGTACAGAGAGTATAGAGAATGGTCAGAGACAAGCCGAGGTCGAGGGAACGAGAAGACAGGTAAGCGAGGAACAAGCCGGGTCAAGGATAACGGAGGTAAACAGAGTAAGGAAACAAGCCGGGTCGAAACCAAAAGGATAACTGAGAAACACCAGAGCACTGTGTGACTAGACAGGCTAGAACCACGACAGGGCAATGAGCAACAGGGCGAAGTATGTTTAAATACCCTGGCTAGAGAGGATAGACACGCCTCCGACGAAACCTGATTAGTCTGTCTCGGACTGAGTGACAGGTCGTTCCGGATTGGCGTGATGACGTCGGCCTCCGGGCACCATGCTACAAAAGGAAGAGACTCCCTCGCGGCCGGCGTTTGTGTGACCGGGTCGACCGCGAGGAACAGAGGAAACATGGCGTCCGGACGGATGAACGTCTAAGTCTCTACCTCTCTCGGAGGTAGAGACTTCAGGTACCCTGACAGTACCCCCCCCTCAGATACGCCCACCGGGCGGAAAGAACCGGGACGAGATGGAAAGCGAGAGTGATACGCCCTGCGGAGACGAGGAGCATGAACATCCTCCTGAGGTACCCAACTCCTCTCCTCAGGACCGTATCCCTTCCAATCAACCAGATATTGTACTTTCCCCCGGGAGATACGAGAATCAATAATAGAGTTAACCTCATACTCCTCCTGACCCTCCACCTGAACAGGACAAGGAGGGGCTGTTGTGGAGGAGAACCTGTTACAAATAAGAGGTTTCAGCAACGACACATGAAACGAGTTAGGGATGCGTAAGGTATCAGGAAGAGCTAGACGATACGCAACTGGATTGATACGAGACAACACCCTGTAAGGTCCAATATAACGGGGAGCGAACTTCATGGAGGGCACCTTTAAACGGATGTTCCTCGTGCTCAACCATACCCTATCACCCGGAACAAAGAGCGGAGCCGCCCTTCTACGTTTATCAGCATGTTTCTTAACCAGCATAGAATTGTGCGTAAGGATTTGCCGAGTTTGATCCCACAACTTCCTCAAATTAGCAACATGAACATCAACCGACGGCACCCCCTGGGAAGGAGAAGCCGAAGGAAGAATAGACGGGTGAAAGCCATAATTCATGAAGAAGGGGCTTGAATGAGTAGAATCGCAAACGAGATTGTTGTGTGCAAACTCTGCCCAAGGAATCAAACCGACCCAATCATCCTGGTGTTCGGAAACAAAACATCGCAAATATTGTTCAATTTTCTGGTTGGTACGTTCAGCAGCTCCATTAGACTGAGGGTGATAGGCAGAAGAAAAGTTCAATTTGATACCAAGTTGCGAACAGAAGGACCTCCAAAAACGGGAAATAAATTGGGAACCTCTGTCAGACACAATTTGAGAGGGTATCCCATGTAGGCGAAAAATCTCCCTAGCGAATATCTCGGCCAATTCGGGAGAAGATGGAAGTTTAGGCAGAGGAATGAAGTGTGCCATCTTAGTGAATCTGTCAACCACGGTGAGGATAACAGTCTGTTTTTTAGAGATAGGTAGATCGACAATAAAGTCCATGGCCAAGCAGGACCACGGCTTCTCTGGAACTTCTAAGGGGTGCAGGAATCCACAAGGAAGCGTATGAGGTTGTTTGGTCTTAGTACAAACCTCACATGCAGCGATGAAATCTTTAGTATCCCTACGTAAAGCAGGCCACCAGAAATCCTTAGAGATCAACGCAAAAGTCTTGCGAATACCAGGATGTCCCGCCATCTTGCTGTTATGGAAACACTGCAACAGTTCCAGTTGAAGAGCAGGAGGAACGAAATGTCGACCCACAGGAGTCTGTCTAGGTGCTAAATGTTGTAGCTTAACGATCTCGGCCAGTAACGGAGAATGAATCCTGAGATTCGTATTAGCAACAATATTGCATTTCGGAACTATAGAGGAAAGAACCGGCTCAGGTACAGTAGAAGGTTCATACTGGCGAGATAAGGCATCGGCTTTAGAATTTTTTGAACCAGGTCTATAAGTCAGCACATAGTTGAAGTGAGTCAGGAATAAGGACCAACGAGCCTGCCTAGAGGACAGGCGCTTAGCCTCCCCAATGTAGGACAAGTTCTTGTGGTCCGTCAGGATAGTAATAGGGTGTAAGGTTCCCTCTAATAAATGTCTCCATTCCTTTAAGGCTTTAATGACTGCTAAGAGTTCTCTGTCGCCGATGTCATATCTGCTCTCAGGACCCGAAAGTTTCCTAGAAAAAAAACCACATGGGTGCAATGGTTTATCTACCCCCAATCTTTGTGACAGAACCGCCCCAACTCCTGTCTCAGAGGCATCGACCTCGAGCAGGAACGGTAAGGTCGTATCCGGATGGACTAGTATTGGAGCAGAAGCAAAAAGTTCTTTGAGACTCTTGAAAGCAGCTAGAGCATCAGTAGACCATGTCTTAGTATCCGCCCCTTGTTTGGTCATATTGGTGATGGGCGCAATAATAGACGAGTAGCCCTTAATGAAGCGTCTATAATAATTAGAGAAGCCAATAAATCTCTGAATAGCTTTGAGTCCCTGAGGCAATGGCCAATCTAAAATAGACTGGAGTTTGTCAGGATCCATCTTAAAGCCCTCCCCAGAAATCACGTATCCAAGAAAGTCTATCTGGGTCTGGTCAAAACTGCATTTCTCAAGTTTACAGTACAAACCATGTTGTAAAAGTTTGTGTAATACCTGTCTGACTTGTCGATGGTGGGTCTCAATCTCTTTAGAGTGTATGAGTATGTCATCCAGGTAGACAATAACACAATCATGTTGAAATTCCCTAAGAACTTCGTTAATCAAATCTTGGAAAACTGCAGGTGCGTTACAGAGACCAAAAGGCATGACCGTATACTCATAATGACCATAGCGGGTATTAAACGCTGTCTTCCACTCATGGCCTTGCTGAATTCTCACCAAGTTGTACGCCCCTCTGAGGTCCAACTTGGTGAAAATCTTAGAGCCCTTTAACCGATCAAAGAGTTCTGTAATCAAGGGGATAGGATAGGCATTCCTGATGGTTATTTTATTCAACCCTCGATAATCGATACAAGGTCTGAGTGACCCATCCTTCTTCTTAACAAAAAAGAACCCAGCCCCGGCAGGAGATGAGGATCTCCTGATAAATCCCTTGTCTAAATTCTCCTGAATATACTCCTCTAAAACAGCATTCTCTTTGGTGGATAGAGGGTATACATTGCCCCTAGGAGGCATGGTACCAGGTAATAGGTTAATTTTACAATCAAAGGACCTGTGTGGAGGTAGAGTATCAGCGTTCTTTTTATCGAATACTGCCTTTAAGTCCATGTACAAAGGAGGTATCTGTCTCTCTTTAGGCTGGGTAGTAGTGTCAGGTGTGTAAATTACAGCCAAAGGGGATACCTTCTGTAAACACCTCTCCTGACAACCCTGACCCCACGAGAGTATCTCCCCTAACTCCCAATCGATAGTAGGGTTATGTCTCTTTAACCATGGATACCCCAGGACTATGGGAACGGAAGGGGACGAAATAAGCATAAGAGATATACTCTCCTCGTGTAAGATACCAACAGACAGGCTCATGGATATAGTCTCACGAGTAATAACAGGCTCGAGTAGTGGTCTACCATCAATGGCCTCAACGGCCAAGGGGGTCTCTCTTAACTGGGAAGGAATAGTGTGCTTAGTGGCAAAGGCTTGATCGATAAAATTCTCAGCAGCGCCGGAATCTATCAATGCCACGGTCTTAAGTACCTCCTTCCTCCATGTTAAAGAAACTGGTAGTAAAAGCCTGTGATTTTTGTAATTATGCGTAGAGGACAAAATAGAAACACCCAAGGCCTGTCCTCTAGAGAAACTTAGGTGCGGGCGTTTCCCGAGCGAACAGGACAATTCAGGCGTAAATGACCTCTGACTCCACAATACATACACAATCCCTCCCTTCTCCTGTACAGTCTCTCCTCTTCTGAGAGATGAGTATTGCCTATCTGCATAGGTTCAGGAATCAGTGAGGTATTGGACTCAGGACTTAGAAATGCGGGTGCTAATTTAAAGGCAGGTCTTAGGTTCCTCTCTCGAGTGTTCTGTCTTTCTCTTATACGTTCATCAATACGAGAAATGAACGAAATTAAGTCCTCTAAATTCTCGGGTAGCTCCCTAGTAGCAATTTCGTCAAGGATAACATCTGATAACCCGTTCAAGAATACATCCATATAAGCCTGTTCATTCCACTTAACTTCTGACGCCAGAGACCTGAACTCTAGTGCATAATCCACTAATGTTCGGTTCTCCTGTCTCAGGCGCAACAGTAATCTGGCTGCATTGACCTTTCTACCAGGGGGGTCAAAAGTTCTTCTAAAAGCAGCTACAAAGGCAGTATAATTGTATACCAACGGGTTATCGTTCTCCCATAATGGGTTAGCCCATCTCAGAGCTTTCTCAATGAGTAAGGTGATAATAAACCCAACCTTTGCCCTATCGGTAGGATAGGAGCGAGGTTGCAATTCAAAGTGAATGCTGATCTGGTTTAAAAAACCACGACACTTCTCAGGTGACCCACCATAACGTACAGGTGGAGTAACACGGGAAGAGGCACCTACAGTAGCTACCTCTAGGCCTGAACCTACAGGGGAAATAGGAGTAGGACGCGTCTCCTCTGGAGGATTATTAGCACGAGACAACAATGCCTGTAGTGCTAAGGCCATTTGGTCCATTCTGTGTTCCATGGCGTCAAACCTGGAATCAGAGGAACCAACCTGACTGTTTGTACCTGCAGGATCCATTGGCCCTGTCGTAATGTCAGGATCGGGACAGGGATCCAACACGCAAAGTACAAACAGGTACAGGGTACGTTTACCGGTCCTTAGAATGGCCGGGCTAACGTACAGAGAGTATAGAGAATGGTCAGAGACAAGCCGAGGTCGAGGGAACGAGAAGACAGGTAAGCGAGGAACAAGCCGGGTCAAGGATAACGGAGGTAAACAGAGTAAGGAAACAAGCCGGGTCGAAACCAAAAGGATAACTGAGAAACACCAGAGCACTGTGTGACTAGACAGGCTAGAACCACGACAGGGCAATGAGCAACAGGGCGAAGTATGTTTAAATACCCTGGCTAGAGAGGATAGACACGCCTCCGACGAAACCTGATTAGTCTGTCTCGGACTGAGTGACAGGTCGTTCCGGATTGGCGTGATGACGTCGGCCTCCGGGCACCATGCTACAAAAGGAAGAGACTCCCTCGCGGCCGGCGTTTGTGTGACCGGGTCGACCGCGAGGAACAGAGGAAACATGGCGTCCGGACGGATGAACGTCTAAGTCTCTACCTCTCTCGGAGGTAGAGACTTCAGGTACCCTGACAGGTAGTTATATGCAATCATCTATGGGGATTCCAGCGAACCCCGCGATTCGCATGGATGGCCAGAGTATCATACCTTTTTACCGTGCGAACGGAGACCGACCGCAAGGCCAAAACTCATGGAACTAATTTCGGCTAGTTGGTCTGTGCGGTCGGTCAAAACTTTGGAACGTTGTATCTCCCGAACTGTACATCCGAATGGGGTGATTTTTGGATATATTGTCCCCCTGAAGGAGAGCTATCCAGCGCTACCGGATTTAAAGCTGTACCCCCTGTTTTTGGGGTACATCCAGAACTGGTGGAAAAATGTGGACATTTTAATTGGGTTATGTAGTTATCTGAGGGGAGGAGACGTGGGGGTGTTACCATCTGTATTATTGGTTGTTTTCATCCTCCCCCTGGGAGTGTTCTGTGTGTATCTATTTCTAATAAAAAGCAGGCTGGGTGTTCCAGTCCTGAGACCTCTTCTGACCCTCAATACGTAGCCTTGTCTCGTTATTGGAGGGAACTGCTATATCACACTGGGGATTGCTATGTTCTGCATATTCCCCTGAGCTCTTAATCACTTAGCTCTTTTAAGAGCTTGTTCCAGATACGCTCTCCTGGAGGAGAGGTCTTCCCCACATGGTCCTGGAGGACAGAAGCCGATCCAGGGTGGAAGGAAGACGGCGCGGCTCCAGTTAAGCTACGGCGGTTGTGGAGTCTGCGGTGGTTGTGGTGTCGTCTGCAGTGCTTGGAGTCCTCTGAGAGCGCTAGGAGCATCCATCAACGGAGGGTACTCGGTCGGGGTACACGGAGCTCCGTTACAGTGGTGGCAGCGGTGGGATGGCGTCCTAGTGCGAGGAGAAGCAGCTCAGAGACACTGGTAACGTTTGGAGTTACAATTGAGGGCAACGCTAGCCATTGGGCAGCGCCCCTGGCTACAACAGGATGGCTTCCCTAGGGCGAGGAACAGCATCCTGGGAACACCCAGCAAAACTGGACTATTGGTATAGTCACGTACAGTTTGACGCTATGCTGAAGCGGCGGTTGGATATCTACGGGTCCCTTCTAACCGAGGAAATGGTACCAAGAATAAGGAGAGAGCTGGCGGAGTATCTGCAGATGGAAGCAGAATATCGGGCATTGAGGGCAAAGTATTCCGTCCCTGCGCCCCAACAACAGCGTGAGTTACAGGGGGCCGAAGGGGCCGTCCTTCCCCCCCAGCAGCCGTGTGTCCTACAGAGAGCAGAGACAGTTGGTCCCTCTCTACAGCAACAGGACCATGGTAAGGGAGTGGAGACAGGCGGTCTCCCTCTCCAGCGGCAGTGTGTACCCCAGGGGGCCGAAGGTGCCGTCCTTCCCCCCCAGCAGCAGTATGTCCTACAGAGAGCAGAGACAGTTGGTCCCTCTCTACAGCAACAGGACCATGGTAAGGGAGCGGAGACAGGCGGTCTCCCTCTCCAGCGGCAGTGTGTACCCCAGGGGGCCGAAGGTGGCGTCCTTTCCCCCCAGCAGCAGTGTGTCCTACAGAGAGCAGAGACAGTTGGTCCCTCTCTACAGCAACAGGACCATGGTAAGGGAGCGGAGACAGGCGGTCTCCCTCTCCAGCGGCAGTGTGTACCCCAGGGGGCCGAAGGTGCCGTCCTTTCCCCCCAGCAGCAGTGTGTCCTACAGAGAGCAGAGACAGTTGGTCCCTCTCTACAGCAACAGGACCATGGTAAGGGAGTGGAGACAGGCGGTCTCCCTCTCCAGCGGCAGCCTGTGTTTCCAGGAAAGGAGCACAGCACCCCCTCTCCCCAGCGGCAGCTTCCCCCAACAAGGGGAGACACCAATCCTCCAGACGGCGCAGATGGGACCGTGGTCTCTGTGCCTGACCTACAGGGATGCTGGACAGCCTTTCCAGATCCCCAACTACCCTCACCGGGACACCCAGAGGAGGGGGTAAGTACAAATTCCCCTCCCCAGCTAACTCCTAGCGTGGCACCAGGGTTAACGGAGGCGATGCTAACCCCTCCTGACGTCCATGTTCCCTTGACTACTGAGCCGGACTATGGTCTCAGTACCCCAGCGGAAGAGCTGGCAGCTGGACAGAGCGCAGTCGGCCTCTGCCCTACCTTTGTCCCTGGTCCAGAGCCTGATGTCCTGCAGGCTACCCCAGCGGAAGAGCTGGCATCTGGGCAGAGTGCAGTTGGCCTCTGCCCTTCAAGTACCCTCAGCATGTGGCCTCATTACCACAGCCAAATACCCAGGTGCAGTAACTGTGTGTTGGGGGTAGGCTGTTCCTGTACTTTGATGTTGTGGGGGGGCCACTCGGACATCTGTTTATTGTGGGTTGGTGGATCGACTAACGGAGGCACTGACCGACAGAAGGTCAGGTGCCTGGTTAGTCTTCCCCCCCAAAGGGGAGATGTGTGACGAAGTGCCCTTCGCCACTTTGTCCTGGAGAGGCCTGCTTGCCCGCCTCCTCCCCTGCGAC
This sequence comes from Pelobates fuscus, assembly GCF_036172605.1. Taxonomy (NCBI): domain Eukaryota; kingdom Metazoa; phylum Chordata; class Amphibia; order Anura; family Pelobatidae; genus Pelobates; species Pelobates fuscus. Next base: position 301,069,452 of record NC_086318.1, read on the forward strand.
TATGGTCCTGGACTATATTGCACTGCAAACCCTGTATTCCGGCATATGGACTTGTATTAGACTGTCTTTTTCCCTTTATCTATGCTGTAGGTTTGGACTGCTAATATAACCTAACAGCCAGGGGATTTAGGCGAATATAGTGCATGAGAATGCCATTACTGGAGAATACAGCCGTTCGCATGATTTCATGCGAATTCTTTGTGCTCTGAATAGGTGGCCGCCATTTCGGGACTTTCCACGTGTTCGCGGCCATCTTGTGTGCGAACAGCGGTGTTTGCCTGTAACCGCATGGAACTGAAAACGGATACGCAAACAGGCGAACACCGCTGAATCCTCCAGACCTCCATAAGTTCGTACGGAAACTACCGAACGTCCCCTCGTTCGGTAGTTATATGCAATCATCTATGGGGATTCCAGCGAACCCCGCGATTCGCATGGATGGCCAGAGTATCATACCTTTTTACCGTGCGAACGGAGACCGACCGCAAGGCCAAAACTCATGGAACTAATTTCGGCTAGTTGGTCTGTGCGGTCGGTCAAAACTTTGGAACGTTGTATCTCCCGAACTGTACATCCGAATGGGGTGATTTTTGGATATATTGTCCCCCTGAAGGAGAGCTATCCAGCGCTACCGGATTTAAAGCTGTACCCCCTGTTTTTGGGGTACATCCAGAACTGGTGGAAAAATGTGGACATTTTAATTGGGTTATGTAGTTATCTGAGGGGAGGAGACGTGGGGGTGTTACCATCTGTATTATTGGTTGTTTTCATCCTCCCCCTGGGAGTGTTCTGTGTGTATCTATTTCTAATAAAAAGCAGGCTGGGTGTTCCAGTCCTGAGACCTCTTCTGACCCTCAATACGTAGCCTTGTCTCGTTATTGGAGGGAACTGCTATATCACACTGGGGATTGCTATGTTCTGCATATTCCCCTGAGCTCTTAATCACTTAGCTCTTTTAAGAGCTTGTTCCAGATACGCTCTCCTGGAGGAGAGGTCTTCCCCACACGGTCCTGGAGGACAGAAGCCGATCCAGGGTGGAAGGAAGACGGCGCGGCTCCAGTTAAGCTACGGCGGTTGTGGAGTCTGCGGTGGTTGTGGTGTCGTCTGCAGTGCTTGGAGTCCTCTGAGAGCGCTAGGAGCATCCATCAACGGAGGGTACTCGGTCGGGGTACACGGAGCTCCGTTACACCGCCCCCCCCATGTGACATCACAATGCCCCACCCATATGATCTGCCATATGAACTAACACCAGTGCTGCACACAGTGTGTGTTTACATTAAAAAGCCTGCAGGGACCAGCTATAGACACCACAACCACTTCATTAAGCTATAGTGTCCCTTTAATGTGAGGTAAATTATAGATTAGTGTCACTAATAATATACTAGATTGCCTACTTACAATTAGATGAGGATGATGATGGGCTGCAGTTTGGCTCCACTGGTCTGGTGTAGAACAGGACCTCTGGAGGCTGTTTGCAACTGTGGTCACAAAATTCAACGTTCTGGGAGAATTGGAAGCAGCTCCATTTTTTGGGGGCCTCTTACACAGCTCAAGGTCTGGGCCCCAGTGCCTGACGGTGAGTATGCCCATAAGGCCCACTCATAAGTCCACTTATATGTTCCACCCACCCATGAGCTCGCTCACAGGGAGTGGAGTATGTAGGGGATGTGTTATGTGTTATCTAATATGTGTGCTTATGGTATGTAGTGTATAGGGATACCAGTTTGTGCAGGTGATGCAGTGTGTTTGTGTGTAGTGGAAGCAGTGTGTATTTGTGTATGAGGGATGTATTATGCGTTTTTGGTTGTGTGTGAGGGATGCATTGTGTGAATCTGTGTTTGTATGCATAAGGGATGCAAGGTGTGTGTCTGTATGTGTGTGCATTGAGTGTAAGAGATGCATTGTGTTTCTGTGTGTATGTAAGAAAAACAGTGTGTGTGTTTGCATGTGTGTGTAAAGGTTTGCATTATATGTTTCTGTGTATGTGTGCAAATGATGCATTGTCTTTGTGTGTAAGGGTTGCATTGTGTGTGTGTGTGTAATGGATGCATTGTGTGTTTCTCTGTGTGTAAGGGAAGCATGTTCTGTTTCTGTGTATGTATAGGGATGCATTGTGTGTGTGTGTGTGTGCGCGTAGTGTTAAAGAGCTCCCTGTCTTGCCCCCTGTCCTATAGAGCTATCCCTTAGAGCTCTCCCCTGCCCCTTAGTGGTCTCTCCTCTCCCCCACCCTCCCCTAGCGGTCTCTTCTCACACTCACCCACCCTCCCTGGGCTCTTCTCATCCCCCCTCCACCCTCCCTGTGTTCTTCTCACTCCTCCCTCTGTATGTTCTCACCCCCCCTGTGTTCTTCTTACCCCCCCTCCTCCCTGTGTTCTTCTTACTCCCCCCCTTGTTCTTCTTACCCCCTTCTTCTTATTACTTCCCCCTTCTTCTTCTTACCCCCCTTCTTCTTCTTAACCCTCCTACTTCTTCTTACCCCTTCCTTCTTCTTCTTACCCCCCTTCTTCTTCTTACCCCCTCTTCTTCTTACTCCCCCCTCTTCTTCTTACCCCCTTCTTCTAATTACTCCCCACTCTTGTTCTTACTCCCCCCTTCTTCTTCTTACCCCCCTCTTTTTCTTATCTCCCCTCCTTCTTACTTCCCCCTCTTATTATCCCCCCTCCCCTCTTCTTACTCCCTCTCTTCCCTCTTCTTACTCCTTCTCTTCCCTCTTCTTACTCCCCCCTCCCCTCTTCTTACTCTCCCCCCTCCCGTCTTCTTACTCTCCCCCCCCTCTTCTTACTCTCCTCCCCTCCCCTCTTCTTACTCTCCCCCCCTCCCCTCTTCTTACTCTCCCCCCCTCTTCTTACTCTCCCCCCTCCCCTCTTCTTACTCTCCTCCCCTCTTTTTACTCTCCCCCTCCCCTCTTTTTACTCTCCCCCCTCCCCTCTTTTTACTCTTCCCCCCCTCCCCTCTTTTTACTCTCCCCCCTCCCCTCTTTTTACTCTCCCCCCCTCCCCTCTTTTTACTCTCCCCCCTCCCCTCTTTTTACTCCCCCCCCTCCCCTCTTTTTACTCTCCCCCCATCCCCTCTTTTTACTCCCCCCCCCTCCCCTCTTTTTACTCTTCCCCCCCCCCCTCCCCTCTTTTTACTCTTCTTACCCCTTCCCCTGTAGGTGGCCGAGCTGCACTCCAGTCCGCGGTCCCGGCCGGAGTGATAGGAAGGTGCTCAGTGTGCACCTTCCTGTCAGTCCGGCCGGGTACAGGAAACAGAAACTCGCGCGGAACAGGAGTTTCTGTTTCCTGTACCCGGCCGGACTGACAGGAAGTGCACACTCAGTGTGCACCTTCCCATCACTCCGGCCGGGACCGCGGACTGGAGTGCAGCTCGGCCACCTACAGGGGAGGGGAGAAGCAGCTGCAGCCGTCTGAGCGCTCTTTACAGTTGCCTCCCTGCCCCCCGGCCCAGCCCGCCCCTGCCCCCACACCATCACCCCCTCTCACCATCACCTGCCTCTCCCTCTCACCATCACCCGCCTCTCCCTCTCACCATCACACCCCCTCTCCCTCTCACCATCACCCCCCCTCTCCCTCTCACCATCACCCCCCTCTCCCTCTCACCATCACCCCCCTCACCATCACCCTCTCCCTCTCACCATCACTCCCTCTCACCATCCACCCCACACCATCACCCCCACACCATCACTCCCTCTCACCATCACCATCACCCCCCCTCTCCCTCTCACCATCACCCCCCCTCCCTCTCACCATCATCCCCCCCTCTCCCTCTCACCATCACCCCCCCTCTCCCTCTCACCATCATCCCCCCTCCCCCTCTCACCATCACCCCCACACCATCACCCCCCTCTCACCATCACCCGCCTCTCCCTCTCACCATCACACCCCCTCTCCCTCTCACCATTACCCCCCTCACCCTCTCACCATCACCCCCCTCTCCCTCTCACCATCACCCCCCCTCACCATCACCCTCCCCTCTCCCTCTCACCATCACTCCCTCTCACCATCCCCCCCACACCATCACCCCCACACCATCACTCCCTCTCACCATCACCCCCACACCATCACCCGCCTCTCCCTCTCACCATCACCCCCCCTCCCTCTCACCATCACCCCCCCTCCCTCTCACCATCACCCCCCCTCTCCCTCTCACCATCACCCCCCTCTCCCTCTCACCGTCATCCCCACTCCCCCTCTCACCATCACCCCCACACCATCACTCCCTCTCACCATCACCCCCACACCATCGCTCCCTCTCACCATCACCCACACACCATCACTCCCTCTCACCATCACCCACACACCATCACCCCCCTCTCACCATCACCCGCCGCCCCCCATACACACAACACACTTAAATCAGCTACCCCATACACATAGGGTCTCAGACAAAAACGCAAACATGCTCACAGAGACATACATTCACACACACAAGGATACTCTCTGTCAGACACACTCTCAGGCACATAAACAGGTAGACAGTGCATCAATGTGTATATGTGACACTTTTTTGTTAGTGGGGCCTCATGTTTGCGTTTTGCCTAAGGCCTCATAAAGTCTAGAGCCGCCTCTGTTCAGAGGTCTTGTGGAGTCAATGCTTTAATGCATCAGAGTGGCCCACATAGTATCAGGCAGGTGGTTTTAATATTGTGGCTGATCGTTGTGTATATTTGGAATCTGTACAAACCTTTAAAAGGTGATAAATTACAATGTTTTTCTGATCACACTAATGTAAAACTAGTGGGATATACCAGGTTTCTTGCAGAGTTCTGCAACTTACACATAATTTAAAAATTCAGACATGATCATTTCTATGTGGAGAAATCTAAAGCGATAGAAACAGTTCTGTTCAGGATATGTAAGAAATTAATTTGAAAAGTTAGCATATATTATATTAAACAGTTGAGTACATATTGTACTATAGGCCAACATAAACAGCTTAAGCATCAGAACCATTATTAGATAAAGCTTTGAGAATATTACAAGCTGAATTAGAGTATAACATCATCCATTCATAAGTGATTGCCAGGGGAGAATTATCGGTCTTCTCCGCAAACAAGTTGCCAAGATTTCTATACCTTCCCTTCAAAGCCCATATCACAGATGATAAAATCCTTAATGTGATACCTTAGGAAACTGATGAGGTGATGTAACTTGCCTGCACACGCCCCCATTGCAGGAATTATGGGATGCAAAAAAATGGCTACTTGAGATTAAATTACACAAAATTTTTGGATGAAGTTTGCTTGCTCAAGCGCATCACAACCGTTTAATTTGACTGAGAGAACAAGCAGTTGCAGTCACTGCAGGAAATGTAGACTAAATAGTTGCAAGGATTATGTACGTATAGAAAATAAAAATACTGCTGTTTTACAGAGTTACCAAACGTGCTGAAAATGCATTTAGTTTTTTTGCCCATTTGTCGTTTTCATAAGTTTCATAAACACCTGGGGCCATGGGCGTAGGAACCCCAAAAAATCTGGGGGGGGATAGCATTTTTACTCGCCGGGTATATTCTTATTCCGTAAACTAGGAGTTGTTTATCCCATTGTACAGCGCTACGGAATTTGCAGTCGCTATATAAATGATTAAATAATAACATTAAAGGGTCACTACAGGGAAGGGGCTTTACTTACCCGGATACAGCGCCGGGATCCTCCTGATTAGAACCACCCCTACCCTTCCCATGAATATTAGAACCACCCCTACCCCTTCCATGCACAAAAGAACCCCACCTACCCCTTCCACGCACATTGACCCCCTACCCCTTCCATGCATATTAGTACCCCCTAACCCCTTCCATGCAAATTAGAACCCACCCTACCCCTTCCATTCATATTAGTACTCCCCTAACCCCTTCCAATAATTTTTCTACCTCCACCCTCCTCCCATCCATATTAGTAGCCCCCCAAACCCTTCCAATTATTTTTCTACCTACCCCTCTCCCCCTATCCTTATTAGTAGCCTCCCTAACCCTTTCCAATTATTTTTCTGCCATTTTATCCAACGCCAGTGCTGGAGTGCCGCCGAATTTACATTAAAAGGCCTGCAGGGACAGGCTATAGACACCAGAACCACTACAATAAGCTGCAGTGGTTCTGGGGACTATAGTGTTTCTTTAATGTGAGGTAAATTAGAGATTAGTGCCACAAATAATATGCTAGATTGCCTACTTACAACCAGATGAGGATGATGATGGGCTCTAGCTGCAGTCTGGCTCCACTGGTGTAGAACAGGCTCTCTGGAGGCTGTTTGTAACTGTGGTCACAAAAATCAATGTTCTGGGAGAACGGGAAGCAGCTCCATTTTTGGGGGGCTCTTTACACAGCTCAAGGTCTGGGTCCCAGGGTCCACCTTCATGTTCCACCAATGACTTTGTTCACAGGGGGTGGAGTGTGTAGGGGATGTCCTGATATGTGTAAGGAATGCATTGTGTGAATCTGTGTTTGTATGTGTAAGGGCTACAAGGTGTGTTTCTGTGTATGTACGGGATGCAGTGTGTGCGTCTGTAAGGGGTGCATTGAGTGTGTGTACAGGGTGCATTCAGTGTGTGTAAGGAATGCATTGTGTGTTTCTGTGTGTGTAAGGGTTGCATGATTGTGTGATTGTGTGTGTGTGTGTGTGTGCACGGGGTGCATTGAGTGTCTGTAAGGAATGCATTGTGTGTTTCTGTGTGTGTAAGGGTTGCATGATTGTGTGTGTGTGTGTGTGATGAATGTCAATCTCTCTCCCTCCTTCTCCCCCTCCCTCCCTCCCTTGTCACTCTTTCTCTCCTCCCTCTTTCCCTTGTCACTCTTTCTCCCCCTCCCTCTTTCCCTTGTCACTCTTTCTCCCCCTCCCTTGTCACTCTTTCTCCCTCCCCCTCCCTCCCTTGTCACTCTTTCCCCCCCTCCCTCCCTTGTAACTCTTTCTCCCCCCCTCCCTCCCTTGTCACTCTTTCTCCCCCCCTCCCTCCCTTGTCACTCTTTCTCCCCCCCCCTCCCTCCCGTGTCACTCTTTCTCCCCCCTCCCTCCTTGTCACTCTTTCTCCCCCCCTCCCTCCCTTGTCACTCTTTCTCCCCCCCTCCCTCCCTTGTCACTCTTTCTCCCCCCTCCCTCAATTGTCACTCTTTCTCCCCCTGTCACTCTCTCTCCCCCCTCCCTCCATTGTCACTCTCTTTCTGCCTTCCTTGTCACTCTCTTTCTTCCTCCCTTGTCACTCTTCCTCCCCCTCCCTCCCTCGTCATTCTTTCTACCCCCTCCCTTGTCACTTTCTTTCTCCCCCCTCCCTTGTAACTATCTTTCTCCCCCTCCCTCCATTGTCACTCTCTTTCTCCCCCTCTCTCCCTCCCTTGTCACTCTCTTTCTCCCCCTCCCTCCCTCCCTTGTCACTCTCTTTCTCCCCCTCCCTCGTCACTCTCTTTCTCCCCCTCCCTCCCTTGTCACTCTCTTTCTCCCCCTCCCTCCCTCCCTTGTCACTCTCTTTCTCCCCCTCCCTCCTTCCCTTGTCACTCTCTTTGTCCCCCTCCCTCCCTCCCTTGTCACTCTCTTTCTCCCCCTCCCTCCCTCCCTCCCTCCCTCCCTCCCGTGTCACTCTCTTTCTCCCCCTCCCTCCCTCCCTTGTCACTCTTTCTCCCCCACCCTCCATCCCTTGTCACTCTCTCCCCCACCCTCCCTCCCTCGTCACTCTTTCTCCCCCACCCTCCCTCCCTCGTCACTCTTTCTCCCCCTCCCTCCCTCGTCACTCTTTCTCCCCCTCCCTCCCTCCCTTGTCACTCTCTTTTTTATCCCCCTCCCTCCCTTGTCACTCTCTTTTTTATCCCCCTCCCTCCCTCGTCACTCTCTTTTTTATCCCCCTCCCTCACTCCCTTGTAACTCTCTTTTTTATCCCCCTCCCTCCCTTGTCACTCTTTCTCCCCCCTCCCTCCCTTGTCACTCTTTCTCTCCCCCTTCCCCCATGTCACTCTCTCTCTCCCCTCCCTCCCTTGTCACTCTCTTTCTGCCTCCCTTGTCACTCTCTTTCTCCCTCCCTTGTCACTCTTTCTCCCCCTCCCTTGTCACTCTTCCTCCCCCTCCCTCCCTCGTCATTCTTTCTCCCCCCTCCCTTGTCACTTTCTTTCTCCCCCCTCCCTTGTCACTCTCTATCTCCCCCTCCCTCCCTTGTCACTCTCTTTCTCCCCCTCTCTCCCTCCCTTGTCACACTCTTTCTCCCCCTCTCTCCCTCCCTTGTCACTCTCTTTCTCCCCCTCTCTCCCTCCCTTGTCACTCTCTTTCTCCCCCTCCCTCCATTGTCACTCTCTTTCTGCCTCCCTTGTCACTCTCTTTCTCCCTCCCTTGTCACTCTTCCTCCCCCTCCCTCCCTCGTCATTCTTTCTCCCCCCCTCCCTTGTCACTTTCTTTCTCCCCCTCCCTCCATTGTCACTCTCTCTTTCTCCCCCTCTCTCCCTCCCTTGTCACTCTCTTTCTCCCCCTCCCTCCCTCCCTTGTCACTCTCTTTCTCCCCCTCCCTCGTCACTCTCTTTCTCCCCCTCCCTCCCTTGTCACTCTCTTTCTCCCCCTCCCTCCCTCCCTTGTCACTCTCTTTCTCCCCCTCCATCCTTCCCTTGTCACTCTCTTTGTCCCCCTCCCTCCCTCCGTTGTCACTCTCTTTCTCCCCCTCCCTCCCTCCCTTGTCACTCTTTCTCCCCCACCCTCCATCCCTTGTCACTCTCTCCCCCACCCTCCCTCCCTCGTCACTCTTTCTCCCCCACCCTCCCTCCCTCGTCACTCTTTCTCCCCCTCCCTCCCTCGTCACTCTTTCTCCCCCTCCCTCCCTCCCTTGTCACTCTCTTTTATATCCCCCTCCCTCCCTTGTCATTCTCTTTTTTATCCCCCTCCCTCCCTCGTCACTCTCTTTTTTATCCCCCTCCCTCCCTCCCTTGTCACTCTCTTTTTTATCCCCCTCCCTCCCTTGTCACTCTTTCTCCCCCCTCCCTCCCTTGTCACTCTTTCTCCCCCCTTATCCCGTGTCACTCTCTCTCCCCCCTCCCTCCCTTGTCACTCTCTTTCTGCCTCCCTTGTCACTCTCTTTCTCCCTCCCTTGTCACTCTTTCTCCCCCTCCCTTATCACTCTTCCTCCCCCTCCCTCCCTCGTCATTCTTTCTCCCCCCTCCCTTGTCACTTTCTTTCTCCCCCTCCCTTGTCACTCTCTATCTCCCCCTCCCTCCCTTGTCACTCTCTTTCTCCCCCTCTCTCCCTCCCTTGTCACTCTCTTTCTCCCCCTCTCTCCCTCCCTTGTCACTCTCTTTCTCCCCCTCTCTCCCTCCCTTGTCACTCTCTTTCTCCCCCTCCCTCCCTCCCTCCCTTGTCACTCTCTTTCTCCCCCTCCCTCGTCACTCTCTTTCTCCCCCTCCCTCCCTTGTCACTCTCTTTCTCCCCCTCCCTCCCTCCCTCCCTCCCTTGTCACTCTCTTTCTCCCCCTCCCTCCCTCCCTTGTCACTCTTTCTCCCCCACCCTCCCTCCCTTATCACTCTTTCTCCCCCACCCTCCATCCCTTGTCACTCTTTCTCCCCCACCCTCCCTCCCTTGTCACTCTCTTTTTTTATCCCCCTCCCTCCCTCCCTTGTCACTCTTTTTTATCCCTTATCACTCTTTCTCCCCCTCCCTCCCTTATCACTCTTTCTCCCCCTCCCTCCCTCCCTTATCACTCTTTCTCCCCCTCCCTCCCTTGTCACTCTTTCTCCCCTCCCTCTCTCCCTCCCTTGTCACTCTTTCTCCCCCTCCCTCCCTTGTCACTCTTTCTCCCCCTCCCTCCCTCGTCACTCTTTCTCTCCCTCCCTCGTCACTCTTTCTCCCCCTCCCTCCCTTGTCACGCTTTCTCCCCCTCCCTCCCTCGTCACTCTTTCTCCCCCTCCCTCGTCACTCTTTCTCCCCCTCCCTCCCTTGTCACTCTTTCTCCCCCTCCCTCCCTCGTCACTCTTTCTCCCCCTCCCTCCCTCGTCACTCTTTCTCCCCCTCCCTCCCTCCCTCCCTTGTCACTCTTTCTCCCCCTCCCTCGTCACTCTTTCTCCCCGTCCCTCCCTCCCTTGTCACTCTTTCTCCCCCTCCCTCCCTCCCTCCCTTGTCACTCTTTCTCCCCCTCCCTCCCTCCCTCCCTTGTCACTCTTTCTCCCCCTCCCTCCCTCCCTCCCTCCCTTGTCACTCTTTCTCCCCCTCCCTTGTCACTCTTCCTCCCCCTCCTTCCCTCGTCATTCTTTCTCCCCCCCTCCCTTGTCACTTTTTTTCTCCACCCTCCCTTGTCACTCTCTATCTCCCCCTCCCTCCCTTGTCACTCTCTTTCTCCCCCTCTCTCCCTCCCTTGTCACTCTCTTTCTCCCCCTCTCTCCCTCCCTTGTCACTCTCTTTCTCCCCCTCTCTCCCTCCCTTGTCACTCTCTTTCTCCCCCTCTCTCCCTCCCTTGTCACTCTCTTTCTCCCCCTCTCACCCTCCCTCCCTTGTCACTCTCTTTCTCCCCCTCCCTCCCTTGTCACTCTCTTTCTCCCCCTCCCTCCCTTGTCACTCTCTTTCTCCCCCTCCCTCCCTCCCTTGTCACTCTCTTTCTCCCCCTCCCTCCCTCCCTCCCTTGTCACTCTCTTTCTCCCCCTCCCTCCCTCCCTTGTCACTCTTTCTCCCCCACCCTCCATCCCTTGTCACTCTTTCTCCCCCACCCTCCCTCCCTTGTCACTCTCTTTTTTTATCCCCCTCCCTCCCTTGTCACTCTTTTTTATCCCCCTCCCTCCCTTATCACTCTTTCTCCCCCTCCCTCCCTCCCTTATAACTCTTTCTCCCCCTCACTCACTCCCTTATCACTCTTTCTCCCCCTCCCTCCCTTGTCACTCTTTTTTATCCCTTATCACTCTTTCCCCCCCTCCATCCCTCCCTTATCACTCTTTCTCCCCCTCCCTCCCTCCCTTATCACTCTTTCTCCCCCTCCCTCCCTTATCACTCTTTCTCCCCCTCCCTCCCTTGTCACTCTTTCTCCCCTCCCTCCCTCCCTTGTCACTCTTTCTCCCCCTCCCTCCCTTATCACTCTTTCTCCCCCTCCCTCCCTCGTCACTCTTTCTCCCCCTCCCTCGTCACCCTTTCTCCCCCTCCCTCCCTCGTCACTCTTTCTCCCCCTCCCTCCCTCGTCACTCTTTCTCCCCCTCCCTTGTCACTCTTTCTCCCCCTCCCTCCCTCATCACTCTTTCTCCCCCTCCCTCCCTCGTCACTCTTTCTCCCCCTCCCTCCCTCCCTTGTCACTCTTTCTCCCCCTCCCTCGTCACTCTTTCTCCCCCTCCCTCCCTCCCTTGTCACTCTTTCTTCCCCTCCCTCCCTCCCTCCCTTGTCACTCTTTCTCCCCCTCCCTCCCTCCCTCCCTTGTCACTCTTTCTCCCCCTCCCTTGTCACTCTTCCTCCCCCTCCTTCCCTCGTCATTCTTTCTCCCCCCTCCCTTGTCACTTTATTTCTCCCCCCTCCCTTGTCACTCTCTATCTCCCCCTCCCTCCCTTGTCACTCTCTTTCTCCCCCTCTCTCCCTCCCTTGTCACTCTCTTTCTCCCCCTTTCTCCCTCCCTTGTCACTCTCTTTCTCCCCCTCTCTCCCTCCCTTGTCACTCTCTTTCTCCCCCTCCCACCCTCCCTCCCTTGTCACTCTCTTTCCCCTCCCTCCCTTGTCACTCTCTTTCTCCCCCTCCCTCCCTTGTCACTCTCTTTCTCCCCCTCCCTCCCTTGTCACTCTCTTTCTCCCCCTCCCTCCCTCCCTCCCTTGTCACTCTCTTTCTCCCCCTCCCTCCCTCCCTTGTCACTCTTTCTCCCCCACCCTCCATCCCTTGTCACTCTTTCTCCCCCACCCTCCCTCCCTTGTCACTCTCTTTTTTTATCCCCCTCCCTCCCTTGTCACTCTTTTTTACCCCCCTCCCTCCCTCCCTTATCACTCTTTCTCCCCCTCCCTCCCTCCCTTATAACTCTTTCTCCCCCTCACTCCCTCCCTTATCACTCTTTCTCCCCCTCCCTCCCTCCCTTGTCACTCTTTCTCCCCCTTCCTCCCTCCCTTGTCACTCTTTCTCCCCCTCCCTCCCTTGTCACTCTTTCTCCCTCTCCCTCCCTCCCTTGTCACTCTTTCTCCCCCTCCCTCCCTCTTCACTCTTTCTCCCCCTCCCTCCCTCCCTCGTCACTCTTTCTCCCCCTCCCTCCCTCGTCACTCTTTCTCCCCCTCCCTCCCTTGTCACTCTTTCTCCCCCTCCCTCCCTCCCTCCCTTGTCACTCTTTCTCCCCCTCCCTCCCTCCCTTGTCACTCTTTCTCCCCCTCCCTCCCTCCCTTGTCACTCTTTCTCCCCCTCCCTCCCTCCCTCCCTCCCTTGTCACTCTTTCTCCCCCTCCCTTGTCACTCTTCCTCCCCCTCCTTCCCTCGTCATTCTTTCTCCCCCCTCCCTTGTCACTTTCTTTCTCCCCCCTCCCTTGTCACTCTCTATCTCCCCCTCCCTCCCTTGTCACTCTCTTTCTCCCCCTCTCTCCCTCCCTTGTCACTCTCTTTCTCCCCCTCTCTCCCTCCCTTGTCACTCTCTTTCTCCCCCTCTCTCCCTCCCTTGTCACTCTCTTTCTCCCCCTATCACCCTCCCTCCCTTGTCACTCTCTTTCTCCCCCTCCCTCGTCACTCTCTTTCTCCCCCTCCCTCCCTTGTCACTCTCTTTCTCCCCCTCCCTCCCTTGTCACTCTCTTTCTCCCCCTCCCTCCCTCCCTTGTCACTCTCTTTCTCCCCCTCCCTCCCTCCCTCCCTTGTCACTCTCTTTCTCCCCCTCCCTCCCTCCCTTGTCACTCTTTCTCCCCCACCCTCCATCCCTTGTCACTCTTTCTCCCCCACCCTCCCTCCCTTGTCACTCTCTTTTTTTATCCCCCTCCCTCCCTTGTCACTCTTTTTTATCCCCCTCCCTCCCTCCCTTATCACTCTTTCTCCCCCTCCCTCCCTCCCTTATAACTCTTTCTCCCCCTCACTCCCTCCCTTATCACTCTTTCTCCCCCTCCCTCCCTTGTCACTCTTTTTTATCCCTTATCACTCTTTCCCCCCCTCCATCCCTCCCTTATCACTCTTTCTCCCCCTCCCTCCCTCCCTTATCACTCTTTCTCCCCCTCCCTCCCTTATCACTCTTTCTCCCCCTCCCTCCCTTGTCACTCTTTCTCCCCTCCCTCCCTCCCTTGTCACTCTTTCTCCCCCTCCCTCCCTTGTCACTCTTTCTCCCCCTCCCTCCCTCGTCACTCTTTCTCCCCCTCCCTCGTCACTCTTTCTCCCCCTCTTCTCTCCCCCTCCCTCCCTTGTCACTCTTTCTCCCCCTCCCTCGTCACTCTTTCTCCCCCTCCCTCCCTCCCTTGTCACTCTTTCTCCCCCTCCCTCCCTCCCTTGTCACTCTTTCTCCCCCTCCCTCCCTCCCTTGTCACTCTTTCTCCCCCTCCCTTGTCACTCTTCCTCCCCCTCCTTCCCTCGTCATTCTTTCTCCCCCCTCCCTTGTCACTTTCTTTCTCCCCCCTCCCTTGTCACTCTCTATCTCCCCCTCCCTCCCTTGTCACTCTCTTTCTCCCCCTCTCTCCCTCCCTTGTCACTCTCTTTCTCCCCCTCTCTCCCTCCCTTGTCACTCTCTTTCTCCCCCTCTTTCCCTCCCTTGTCACTCTCTTTCTCCCCCTCCCACCCTCCCTCCCTTGTCACTCTCTTTCCCCCCCTCCCTCGTCACTCTCTTTCTCCCCCTCCCTCCCTTGTCACTCTCTTTCTCCCCCTCCCTCCCTTGTCACTCTCTTTCTCCCCCTCCCTCCCTTGTCACTCTCTTTCTCCCCCTCCCTCCCTCCCTCCCTTGTCACTCTCTTTCTCCCCCTCCCTCCCTCCCTTGTCACTCTTTCTCCCCCACCCTCCATCCCTTGTCACTCTTTCTCCCCCACCCTCCCTCCCTTGTCACTCTCTTTTTTTATCCCCCTCCCTCCCTTGTCACTCTTTTTTACCCCCCTCCCTCCCTCCCTTATCACTCTTTCTCCCCCTCCCTCCCTCCCTTATAACTCTTTCTCCCCCTCACTCCCTCCCTTATCACTCTTTCTCCCCCTCCCTCCCTCACTTGTCACTCTTTCTCCCCCTTCCTCCCTCCCTTGTCACTCTTTCTCCCCCTCCCTCCCTTGTCACTCTTTCTCCCCCTCCCTCCCTCCCTTGTCACTCTTTCTCCCCCTCCCTCCCTCCCTTGTCACTCTTTCTCCCCCTCCCTCCCTCTTCACTCTTTCTCCCCCTCCCTCCCTCGTCACTCTTTCTCCCCCTCCCTCCCTCGTCACTCTTTCTCCCCCTCCCTCCCTTGTCACTCTTTCTCCCCCCTCCCTCGTCACTCTTTCTCCCCCTCCCTCCCTCGTCACTCTTTCTCCCCCTCCCTCCCTCCCTCCCTCATCACTCTTTCTCCCCCTCCCTCCCTCCCTCCCTTGTCACTCTTTCTCCCCTCCCTACCTCCCTTGTCAATCTTTCTCCCCCTTCCTCCCTCCCTTGTCACTCTTTCTCCCCCTCCCTCCCTCCCTTGTCACTCTTTCTCCCCCTCCCTCCCTCCCTTGTCACTCTTTCTCCCCCTCCCTTCCTCCCTCCCTTGTCACTCTTTCTCCCCCTCCCTTCCTCCCTCCCTTGTCACTCTTTCTCCCCCTCCCTCCCTCCCTTGTCACTCTCTTTTTTATCCCCCTCCCTCCCTCCCTTGTCACTCTCTATTTTATCCCCCTCCCTCGCTTGTCACTCTCTTTTTTATCCCCCTCCCTCCCTCCCTTGTCACTCTCTTTTTTATCCCCCTCCCTCCCTCCCTCCCTTGTCACTCTCTTTTTTATCCCCCTCCCTCCCTTGTCACTCTTTCTCCCCCTCCCTTGTCACTCTTTCTCCCCCTCCCTCCCTTGTCACTCTCTTTCCCCCCCTCGCTTGTCACTCTCTTTTTTTCTCCCCCCTCCCTCCCTTGTCACTCTCTTTTTTCTCCCTCCCCCTCCCTCCCTTGTCACTCTATTTTTTCTCCCCCACCTCCCTTGTCACTCTATTTTTTCTCCCCCCCTCCCTCCCTCCCTAGTCTTTTCCCCCTACCTATGATGTAGCGTGGCCGAGCTCTGTATGGTCCGCGGGTACAGGGAGCATTTGTTTCCTGTACCCGGCCGGACTAAAAGGAAGTGCACACTAAGTGTGCACTTCCTGTTAGTCCGGCCGGGTACAGGAGACAGACGCTCCCTGTACCCGGCCGGACCATACAGGGCTCGGCCACGCTACAGTGAGGGAGTGACAGGAGGGAGCGCTGAGCGCTTCTCTCCTGTCAGCCCCTCTCCTCATGCTGCGCCCGGGCGGTGCGCCCTCATGGACGCACCAGCCCTGGCAAAGCTGCAGCCGCCTGAGGCTCTTTACAGAGCGCTCGGGCGGCTGCAGCATGAGGGGGGCCGGCGGAGCTGGGGGGGATTTCCCCATAACCAGTCCCCCCGCATGATTTGCGGGGGGGATGCGTCCCCCCATCCCCCCCCGGTTCCTACGCCCATGCCTGGGGCTTGAGCCCAAAATAAACTCAATGACCCCTACATTAACAGAGTGATAGAGATATGTCATGAAGTATCTTCCCTCCACTATCTGTAGAGATATGGGGCTAAAAGCTCCACATCCAAGCCCCTTCCTAGCAATGTCTGTATTGCCTGTTATGTTTATCAATGTATGATGGGTTAAAATTAAATATTTCACTTGTCAACAGAAGATACGATTTTTAGTCTGACAATGTGAAACCCTACTGTTGAATTGCTGTAAAAATGTCTGTTTCTCTCATGCTTGTTATCGAAAAGTCTCTAACGCAGAAGATTATTAATATTTAGAATAATACATTATGGAACAATTATGTGATTAGAGTACAAAGTCACACACAGATAAATACAGTGAGATACGCAACTGCATAATCTTGCTTACTTAGAATAAGTTCTACTGAAAAATTTGCAGAGGTCAGTGATCAATCATCTATCTCACAGAGACCCAGACCTAACTCACATTCGGCTCCACTACACAATTAAATCTAACTTATCCCTTGCTAGTGTAAATAACTTTGTAAAATCTATATTGTGTCCTTCTTCATGTAGATTCAAATATGCCCTTGCACTCAGACAGACCAGTTTAACAAAAATGCCGGGTGCACAAAAGCCATAGCCCAAAATTACAGACATTTAAAAATGGCTTGCACTCACAGTCTTTTAAGTTAAAAAATATTCTTTTATTGAAGTAATTCCATTAAAAATCAACGTTTCTGCCCTCGTTCGGGGCTTTCCTCAGGATCAACAACATAATACATAGTTAAAAGACATTAGAAATAATTGACTCACCACCAGTGGATCATGTTGCCCCTCCGGCGTCCCTCGGTATGATGTGCCCATGCGCGTACGTGCCTCATCCGGAAGTTACGTGACGCGCTATGTGGACCATCTATATATGCTGTCCTTATGTTTGATCTATGTCCCTTAATACATTCACATAAAGGGGTTTCTGTTTTACCCACATATACTAACCCGTATGGGCAAGACATCTTGTAGATGACATAGGACGTTTTAATCGTATGTAAGATCGTGTGATTTTTATGTGGATGATTGAAGGTCCTGATGAAACCATTTGTCTGCATGTGACGCACCCAAGGCACCTTAAACACCCTCTAATCTGTGTTCTCTAGTCTTGCTCATAACTTCTTACTGGATCAGTGTGCACTAGAAAATCCCGTAAATTTTTATTACGTCTATAGCATATCATCAGTGGTTTTTCTTGACACTGTGGGCAGGGTGTCATCACAGGATAGCATGTTCCAATTCCTTTTCACTATCTTCAAGACATTAGGTGCCAAATTGTGGTAGGTTATATATATATATATATATATATTTCATTTAAACCTATTTATGGCTGTCCTCTAAAATCAATCACAAAAATTAGCTAATTTCGTTGGATAGTGAAACCAGATTGGGCACGCAAGCATTACATTGCACAAAAGGAATTAGCATATTGGTCAAGATTCCTGTCATCATTCACATAATTTTCCCTCCCTCTCTCTTGTTTTGCCACTTTTCAGAAATCTGAATCACTTCGGAGCTTCGGCACTTCCGAACTTCGTTACTTTGGAACTTTGGCGATTCGGGTAAGCATCCGAATGGCATGAAATTCGTACGAATGTACATTCTGAACAAAACGAATCGCACAGGTCTACTAAATAGTTGTTGTTCAACCAAAAAAGGGTCTCCAGAGATTCTACCAAACACAACTACTACAGAGAGCTACCGTCTTTACAGTGCTTATGATATCCCTTTAAATTTAATAAATGTCTTCAGACATTAGACATTAGTTTAACAATACCAAACCTGGATGAGGAGAAGCAGAAATGCTGGCTAAATATGTCAGCCTTTGGTCAGTGAGCCAAACCTGCATTAACCATTTTGCTCCTTTAGCCAGCTCATTTATATATCATAATGTATAACTGATTGTACCTGATCTTTTTAAAGTTTTGCTGAAACTGGCAATTCACACAATATGGTGAAAAGGCAGCATAGGGGTGAAATGTTAAATTAAATTATTAGGTATCAGGAAATTATTATTTTAGTAGTGTTTTTATTTTATAATAAAATGAAGTGCATGTATTTCTGTCACATGTTTTATTTGTGGGGTTAGTCACAGTGCATTGTTTAGTTTCCCACGGTAAGAAAAAGGTAAGAAAAAGGCACCATAAACAGAGAATTAAAGTCTTTATCAATTCTCCCTGTGATATATCTAGCTGGCAGGCTGTAAAAACAACTTTTATGAATTACTTCTTTTCATTGTGACAAGGAGATATACAGTGACAGAGAAGGCTAACATCAGGGACAAATCCAGAGCAGAACTAGGGAGGGGCATAGACGGTTTTGTTATGTTTCAGTGTCTTGAAAAAAAATGCTCTGTAAATAGAAAATAATGTATATAGTTTTATGTTGGTGATGGATGTATACATTCCACATTATCATGAGTTTTTTTGTTTTTTTTCTTGTTGCTGTGGAGCTTCGCAGCACATTCATATATGCCATATCTTCTGAGATATTTTTTTAATTTTTTTTAAGCTTATAGTTATGAATTTTGTGACACATCAGTAAATAATAAATACAACATTACAGTGGGTTTTGTTATTTATTATGGATTGTCGTAAGACTCTTGTGTATACTCTACACCAGGGGTAGGCAACCTTTTAGTAGTACTGTGCCAAAACAAGATGTTGAAGTCCCTTGGCGTGCTGGTCCGATTTTGTTTTTAAATTAAGTGTGTGGTGCCGCATTGTGCTTGTGTTACTTATAAGTGCTGCAGCTGCTTTGTAACATTGTATTTCTGTATATGTGGACTGTTATATTGCATATATTCATGAGTAGTTTGTGGTATTGTGTATGATACCCATGAATGTGGGCTGAGTATGGTTGCTGCTTCTGGAATTGTGTGTATGGAAGATATGTACCATTGTGTGTTTGGTGGCGTGTGTATGTGTGAGTTTCTTGTGGTATTGCATGTTAGAGGCTCTATGTGGTATTGTGTGCATGCATGTGGATTGTCAGTGGTGTTGTGCTTGTGTGGGCTGTTTATATTATTTGTATGAGGGGGAGGCTTGAACTGCAGCTCTTTGTATATCTAGAAGTGTGGGTGACTTCCCTGGGATCTAGTGGTGACAGGGCAAGGGCAGGAGCTGCGACAGTTGATACAGGCCACTCTACTCCAGTCCAGATTCCCGTTCACAAATGCTGGGAGGAAGTAATCTGGAATCACTTCTTGAAATCTACCTTGAACTAATGTAGTCATAGTTATCCTACAGTCAGTTTTTAACTATTTGCCTTCTGGTAGCAAGTCAACCCCAAATCCCATAGCAACTGAAACAGCTCAGTTTTTTTAGTTGCTTCAGAATTAGGGCAAGTAGAGGCTAGAATTTGGATAATTGAAGGTCTTCCAAAACTAAATCTCAAATTCTGCTAACACACATTACTGTGAGTTGTATTGATGTGATGTTCTGTGGTACGCATACCATAGTTTTTATAAAGTAGACATGCTAGGATATTTATGTGGGGGTATTATGACACTTTGCATGTTAACACTTTACTAAGATTTTTTGCTAAAATTTGTATTCATTTTGCAGTTATTGATAATCCAATATTGCTAGTAAACTAATGTCTTCCGACTTTTGACTTTGTAACTATTCAGAATGTAATCAGAATCTAAAGTCTCAAGACTACACAATGTCAATGTGGGAATGTGACTTAACATAATATTCTGCCTCAGTATTCACTCACATCACACACATACACAGGGGGAAGGAGCATACAGAGCCTCTGCTGTGATCTTACCCAGTCATACTACCCTGTGAATTGGTAAGGGGTAGGGAATAGACTCATTAGAGAGACACTCAAAGGAGTTAGAAAAACACAGAGAATAGTAAAGGGAAAACACAAAGGGGGGCATCACACCAGGGCTCATTCACACCAGGATGACTGCCTGTCAGGACTGTCCACGCAATGAGCACTGCAGTTAAGCATGCATTTAGGCTGCCTTGAAAATCCTCAGGTGTAGTGTAAGTGATGTCATAGAACTAAAACTCTCATCATGTTTTGCCTCCATTCAGCTAAACCCTGCAAATAAATGTAAAAAGATAGCTTGTTTATAGAGCATCCCACAGAAGACAAAACTAAATGTTCCTTCTAAATGTGCCCTATAGTTATAACATTTGCTCATTACTGATAGAATTGTGTTTTTGTTTTCTTAATGATCAGAAGGATAATTCACTAAACAGTGATTTATGGAGATTTAATGAGTTTCCGATACACAACTCTTTATTTAGTAAATAAACCCTTAAATGTTCTGGGTTTTTATATTGCCTACATTTCATCAGCCAAATTCCATTTAATGCACTTTGATATCCCTAGAGTGTAGCTGGCTTGATCAATGTCTTAGAACATTTGTGTTAAATTAATTTTTAATTCCTTAATCTATTTACTGAAGATGGGCATGCTGTTCTTTTCAGTGCTATGTTGTAGTGATGTTAATATAACACAACAGAGATATCCCATTGAGTGCTTATAATAGGAGATAATAATTCAACCGAGCACTGGGAACTGCCCCCTTCCTGCAGGGATCTCAATTTATTTTACTTCCAATATTATACTAAGACACGCATGACAGCTGCAATTATAAACATCAAAAAAAAGTTACATTATGCTTTAGAGATGTAAAATGTGGGTTCCTTTTCACTTTTTTTGTCAGATCTCTGACATTAATTGTTCTTTCTGGTAATACAAATTTGCAATTTACGGTAGGGTATAGGATAATAGTATCTTCAATGTCTGTAGACAAATGTATATGTATGCGAATCTATTTAACTGCTACTCCTATTTTGCTCAGACATTCGTGTTAATTGCAGACGTTGGTGAAATGTGTGCCTCTCACCATTAAACCCATTATGATTCCTTTTGAAAATGTATTTGGGACTGCTTTGAGCACCTTTATTCCAAAACAACCTTTAGAATTTTTTGTTGTCTTCTGTTTAAGGGGGGTTCTGATGGCATTTCAGACTGTTCTGGTGGGACATGTTGAGACCTAAGTGGGCACCAACCAAATGAGAAACTACTTAATGTGCTGTCCATTCTCAATGATTTTCAAAATTCTTGTGTTTGACTAATACGCATATGACTAGCGTCTTCCTATGTCTAAATGGTAATCCAGACATGAACAAGTTGCAAACTGTACCTTGGGTGGAATAATCTACACCTCACTGACGAGGCCTAATAAAGGCAGACATTTTCAACTGTGATAGCTGTATCTCTCATGTAGAGGGACAATGTTGACCTTTTGGATCTGGAATGCCTTTCTAGGTGAGATCAGTATGATATGTGACTGGCTAAGGATCTCTTTGCAATTAAACAACGGAGAGACAACCTATTTGAGACTTAAGCAAGGACTCACCGAAGACCAGCAACATGCTGTTCTCTTTTGTTAGCTTGTTTTAATTTGTTTACTTTTAGTATTTTGTTTTTATTTACATATAAGTCCCTATCTTTACTAACTGCCAATGCTTTTCAGTTTACAATAATATCTATAGTTATTTTCACCATATAGTTATTTTTAAGGTTTGTTAATATTATCATTATATCATTATTGATATTATGATCACTATCATGCTAGGTATTTGCACTTCTGTCCCAAGATTATGTTGCTTCGACATGCAATATAAATAATAAAAACTAAAGAGACAGTGTTAGAGTGCTGGCAACAAGAAACAGAAACTCGTAATGCTTAAACAAAGTCCTAATGTCATTGTCTTAGCAAGATTGGCACTTAAATGTTGTTTAGCTGCCAACAGTGGCTGTGAAGCATATGCAGTAAAAAGATTTTTTCCATTCTGCAATACAGAAGTTGACCAGACTTCTGTCTTATCAGTCAAGCTTATTGACCCCTGTCTTCGTGTAATACTGGCCCATGATATTTGCCAGCTCAATAGGAGCTGCATGTCAATAGAAGAGTTACTGTAGCACAAATTCTGTCAGTGTTGCAGTGCTTCCTTGACTACCTGTCAGTTTAGTCTATGGAAGACAGCATTCTAATAGAACTAACAAAATAAGACATTTAATGACTGCAGAAAAAGAAATAGAAAAAAAAATGTCTGGGTCACTGGGTAACAGCTAAAAATATTGGTTTTACATTTCCGGCATATGTTAACTTTCAAGGCATCACATTTCTTTGGGCACTCAGGGCCATAAATTAAACAAATGCCCTTACTCTTCATATCCCTGTCAAATATTTGCAGACATTTGGGGCATTCATTTTTGCAACCTTTCCCTCTGAAATTAAAATAATTAATTTAATACCTACTTATTATACAATTGAGTGTAGTCAAAGATCCACTCATATTATTATTTTCTGACAGGTGATAATAGCATTCTTTTAAATTAAGGGGAGGGGGGGAGCTCTAGAAAGCTCTAATGTAAAAACAAATTAAAAATATAATTGTTACAAATCAAATGCTCTATGAAAAATAGTTTTTAGTTTTAATACAGTGGATTTACATCAATGTGTCAAAAATGAAAGATAAATGTCTGGTTGTGGAAGTAAATAACAGATAAATATTATTTGACTAATTGATGTGCTGAGATTTACTAGTAATCTGAATTACACCAATCTTTTCTCAATGCAATCAATATTTAAAGAAACACTTTAGTTTCAGGAACACAAACACGTATTCCTGACCCTATAGTGTTAAAGCCACCCCTTAGCCAGCTTAGAAAGGCTTAAAACATAGCTTATTTCTGGCTAAATCCCTAGTCCTAAATCCCTGATCCACATCTTTGGCTGACATCATCCCCTATGGGGATTCATTAGCTTGACTGAGATCGTCAAGGAGGCGAAATTGTCCTTGCAGAGTATAGAGACGCTGAACGTCAGTGCTGCACACTGTGCAGCACTGACCCAGAAAGCACCTCTAGTGGCCATCAGAGGAGTGGCCAGTGCCTTTTTTCTGAAAAGCCTGCTGATACTGATTTTAAAAAGCCTGCAGAGACTGATTATACTCACCAGAACAACTACAATAAGTAGTAGTTGTTCTGGTGACTATAGTGTCCCTTCAATATGGACTGCTCACTCATATAGCATACCTCCTATCGGTTCTGGATACAGAGGGAAACCACTACTGTTTCCTGGTGTGCTACATTTGGAGAAGCCATGCAACGGTCCCTAGCAGTACAACATAAAACACCTTATTAGACTCACTCACGCGTGCTGCGCTGAAGTGTGTTAGGGCACTAGGACCATGCAGAGAGAACCTCAGCAAACTTTGTGCAGTCGGCCCTGAGTGGGGCCAGCCAAAGAGACTCTCATTCAACCCGCAGTGCATTCCCACTCACATCCTTCTCGGTGTTGCACTCCCCTTCTCCAGACAGTATCACCCATTATAGACATTGCCAGGGGTGCAAGTGGCATCACTGACTTGTCCCCTAGGGCTCATTTACACTTGCCCAAATTGTATACTTCTTAATGTTAGGAGGTCTTATATAGGATTATAAAATGTTCCAGGGGATCCCAGGTGGTTAAGATTTCTATATGTCCCTGTATTTATTAAACAATATCCTCACACTATGGGAGGGTTAAAGAAGCAAACATGAGAAGTAAAAATGCATGATGAATCCACATCAAAGACCTCTCTGCCTGATTAATAAGGCTCCTAGAGGCACCCTCTTAACTGTAATGGTTATTATTGTGGCAATCCTGGGAACCCCTACTATTTTTATCATCTAACCTCTCACAACTCCTAGCTCCCACCTGGTTATTCTTGGGTCATACGCTTCCTGTTAATTTTGCATTTTTAGTTATTTATTTGTATTTCTTTATTTCAGTTTTTACTTCTTTATTCCTTTGTTTGTTTGTTTCCAAACTATAAAATAGCAAATTCTCTGCAATCTGTGCCAGCTTGTTTGCTATATCCTGCATAGATGAAATAGGACATTGTTTTGTTATAAATCTTTCCAAAATATTTTTAACTGTACTTTTATTAATAAATCCATGTATTTCTCTGTGTCTGCTCTGATTGTACTACCACCCAGTCTTTTTTGTCTAAATGTGCATTTTTAATTTACTGTTACATTTTAAAATACTCTTTTAGTTCTAGTGAATATTTACCCTGGACAACAGTTTTTAAAGCTTATTGGGCTACAAAAGACCTGTTCATTGCCGCTGTTTCACCACGCTTCAAATATTATATTTCTATAGTCACCTTTGGTTCTGCTTGACTCGGACAGACACAATGAACTATAGATTTTCTTCACTGAAACCATGAGACCAGGTATCCAAAACAATATCTTGTTCCACAAGTCAAGCCCAGGTCAGGACACAGATAATATGTTGCTAGCTAATTAAAATAAGTCTGTGGTTAATGCACGCTATATAAGCAAGGCTAGTAAAAGTCTATTACAAGGAGAGGTTAATTTTTCAAGGAAGTCAGCATTTGAGTGCATGATATAAAAAAATGCCATGAAATGTGTCCAAATGGTCACAAAATAATTAGAACCTTACAGGCAAGAGATAGTAGTTTTTATTTGCTGTAAAAATCATCTTTATATTTCATACCCCACAAATTTGAAAAGCAAGAAAACAGAATAGGAGGAGCAGAGAAATATTAAGATCCCATGGTTCTAGACAGTTTTTGGCGGCCCCTTTCCTCCTTCGTATAGAGATGGTTAATGGGACCAAGCAAATTATGGATCTAAAGGCCCTGTCTAACCCCTGGACCCTAGGCAACTACATAGAGTCACTTTATGGTTAATCATGCTCTGGGGAGCAGGCTGGTCTAGAGTGTGATCACGGCGTACATGCAAGTTGCATCACTGGTAATGCACTTTTGCATGCTATTAAGCTTTGCAGCAGAGGGTTACTGAGAATACTCTTAAGTAGCCTCATGCAGTTACTTCATACTAAAGTTATTGAAACCGACTCAGCCTCCCTACCTTTGGGAGAGCTGAGTGGGTCTTTCCCTGGGGTCCAGTGGGGCTTCTCTCTTCCTGAGTGCAAGGGAGCAGTACTCTGCCTGCAGCTCCTCTCTGCTCCCTGCATGCTCTCTGTAGTGATGCCAGGGCCGGAGTGACGTCGTATTCCGGCTCCCGGCATCATTAAACAGCGTTAGGGAGCAGAGAGGACCTGCAGGCAGGGTACTGCTCTCTCGTGAGCCACCTAGAATGCTCCTGCGGGCAGCCAGTTCCATGCTGCTTCAACATGCTGTCTCTATGCTCTTCAGGGCTGCCTGCTCCATGCCGCCTCAGCTGGCCGCCTCCATGCTCCTCAGGGCAGCCGGCTCCATGCTGCCTCAGCCAGCCGCTTCCATGCTTCTCAGGGCGGCCGACTCCTTGCTACCTCGGCCGGCCGCCTCAATGCTCGCCAGAGCTCCAATATTCCCTGATGGCCGCCTTCAAGTTGCCAGGGCAAAAATTCTAGTAGGAGCGGCGACGTGGCGTCTGGGATTTCTCAGGCCATGCTTTACGATACCTCATTCCTGTGTTTAGTACACTTGTAGGTCATCTTTACCTAGTCTTGTCCAACATGCATTCAATTTTACTGATAATGCAAATAATGACATTCAGAGAACTAATACACCGACTTGGGCACATAAATATGCCATACAGCCAGGATCACTGTAATGGATTACACCGACCTGCAAAACAGAGATCCCCAAACAGTACACATCTCTGTAAAATGCTTTAGCCCTTCCTTATACAATCTTGTCTTCAACAGTGATCCTGCTATGAAAACTTTAGTTTTATCTTAAATATTGCTGTTGTTATGATGCATTCAGCTACACATCGTGCACATTGTTAAAGCATCAATGTACTGATAGAATCCAACCATTTCAGCTACACCCAACACACTATTAACGTTCAACACACAGTGTACATAGGGTTATAGCCGTAGGATGCTAATAAGACTCTTTATTACCTTTGCAGCTAGCAATATAATCAATATGCATTGGTAATATGGAGTCAAGAAGTAGCTGACATGGTTAACAGATGCAACAATCATTACAGGTAAAATCAGATTGAAATCAGATTCAGATCAGTCCTCAGAGTCTCAGTTTTGCAGTTTGAAGCTTCACAACTTTTCACCTTTTCAGTGTCTCAGGTCTCATCTGTAGAGTGACTGGGCACTTTAAAAAAGATGGTGGGTATGTGCAAAAGGAGTTTTTAAAACTATTAGTGACAGCCATCATAGTGCTCTGTGTCAGAAATCCCCCCCCCCCTTTATTACTCCTGGGCTTCCTGTCATGATACCTGTTGTAGACACTGTGGAGGAGGTCGGACATCTAGACGCCTATTCCCAGGAAGGGACACATGCACCCAGCTTCTCCAGTCATTTCGGCCGTTTAGATGCCGGCCGCGATAGCTCCGCCCCCATTTATGACGCGGCACAACTCCGCTGAGGTCACGACGTCAATGACGTCATGGCCCACCAAAATATTCTAATCAGGACTTTTTGGGGGCGTGGACATCATTTAAAAAGCCAAGGTATAACAGGTACTCACTTACAGTGAGTCATTGCCCTGTCGTGGTTCCAGCTTGTCTGTTCCCTCAGTGCTATTTCTGTTATTGATTTTTGGTTCTTGACTTGGCTTTGTATCCTGACTTTGCTACTTTCTCCTACCCTTGTACTCGGCTTGGCTTTCACTTACCTGTCTTCTCGTTCCCTCGACTTGTTTCTGACCATTCTTTGTTTGTGTGACGTTAGTCCGGCCACGCTAAGGTCCGGTATACGTCTTTATAGTTGTTATTACTCTGCGTGTTGGATGCTGTCTCGATCCTTTCACTTCCCTGGCTTTAAATTTATTAATTGTAGCGCACCCCTGGTAACCCGACCGGTTACCTCCGCTAATTCCTTCCTTCAGCCGCTAAGGAACAACCCTAGAATATAAAGAGACCTGTTTCGCCCTGTAACAGGATGATACACAGCTCTGGAGGTACAACAGAGTTTTATTGCCACACACGGCTTTTATGCAGAGCCCCATGCAAGGGGTCTTCAGCGCACATAAGCAGGGGTTATCCCAGGATCCTCTATGCTTAGGGGGGGTCGCTGTTTCTTTGGCTCCTAAATATGGAAAGTCCGCCACTCAGGCGAGGGGGTATCCCGCCCAGGACAACAGGGGAGTCTTCATCCCATGAGCCTCTGTGACTGAGGGCCAAGTCATGGGAAATAGACCGTCCCTTTGTCTCCCAGGCACAGAAAAGCCTGCCAAACTAGCCAGTGCCCCAAAAGTGTCCCCACCAACCTCAGGCGACCTCACACTGGCACATTCTCCAACAAATCTCCATTTGCGAGATTCCCGCTGGTTGGCATTCATCTAATGAAATGGCAGCCACCCAGTGGAGCACTCATTAATTACTTCCCTTGCTGTTTCACACGTATGTTGCCAGTGCGAACATTGCGGTTTTGCACTTATGTTGCAAGTGTGAATGTTCTAATTAATTGGTGGGAACGTTCTAATGGGCACTGGGGTGGTCCTCGTTTGGAAAACGAACGAGTCGGGAAACAATTCACGAATGCTCCCCCTGGCTGGCGTTCGTCAATACGATTGCTTCCTTCGCGATTTCGCAACTATGTCAGACGTGAGAACATTCTACTTGTGTTCTAAATGGGATATCGGGGTGGTCCCCGTTCAGGAGACAAGCAAGTTTTTTTCGTATGAACTCTCCAGAGCAGGAAACAGGACACAATGCACGAAAGGCATAGAAGAAAAACAAACAATACAAGTGGAAGGCACCTGAACCAGTAGTGGTTCTGCCACATTAATTATGTACTTGCGCTAATGGGAGTAAAACATAATATTATACATTTACATTTGGCACGGGCCAGGAGTTGTTGCTGCTGTACTCTCCCTGTGTTACTTACAAGATGGCTTCTTTCTTCTCTCTCCTGTGGGTACTCTAACACCAGCACTGGTGCTATCAGTCAAATATGGCCCCTAAATAGAAAGATCAATAGCAATCCTCCACTCATGGGCAGCTGGCTCTGCTGTCCAAATGGCATCTCAATGGAAATTCCTGGAATTCCTTTTTAAAAGACACTAGGCATGTGAAAAAGCTACTGAAACAGTGCAGATTTCAAAGCAGACCCATTTTATGACATGCCTAGATGTAAGCTTCTCCAAACAGCTTCTCCAAGTAAGCTTCTCCAATGAGGGAAAGGACTCTTCAGAACCAAAACCTATTACAGAATTAAAGAAACACAAATTTTTTCCCCCATATTTTTCTTGGCTTACCACCCTCCTCTCCAGAAGTAGAATCTTAGTGATTCTATATTACATCACATAAAATTGTTCCACACATAAAAACTGGTGGCCCCTATGGACAAGCCTCCACTGCTTTCTAGTTAAGAAAAATAAAATAAATGTGCTGGCATTGTACAGAAGTTCCACGGTGACACCTGCAGTTCCTTTTTCATCTTCAAAAAGTTGATTTACCAATTCTGTGATCAAGCTAAGACAACTCACTGTTTAGTGAATAGGCTCTGGGCTTAGTACGTAGAGAAATGCAGCACACTTGCAGAAGTAACTCAAAAATAGAATGGGATAGGTAGATACAGTAGGGAATACAGATGTATCATTTAGCAGTTTAAAGTGGGTGGGATAATGTGTGCAATTTCCAAAAACTGCATAGATAATGTATGCATATTGATTGCAAAAGGAGATGCATTTAACAAGAACATTTTCAGTTTTAAAATAATTCTAGAAAATTATCAATGAGAGAAGAAGCAATCTGCAGGTAAAATAATAGAAGTATAATCAGTGTGAAATACAAGTGCATTATAATCAAATTAAAATGTCTCAAGTCCGTCCATAGGGCTCGCCATCATTTTACCACCATCTTACAAGCATTTAGAGTTGCAGTCAGGGCCATCTCTGTACCACCTGCCGTGATATATTGAGTGTTGGTAAAGCAAGTGTATAGAGGTTGAAGTGTGTATATGTATATTAATGCAAGTGTGATATATTAATATTTGTCTATATATTTTACAATTATTACTTCATATACACAATTATACTTATAATATGTACACATGTACATTTTACTATAATACACTGTTATGGGCATATGCAAATATTTTAGAATAAACTGTATTTCTTAAACTGTGTACTTTGTCTTTAAGAGATTTTGCAAACTGACAATAATTAAGAAATGAAAAATATCGTTTTTTGGTTTTCATATAATGTTACTTCTATAAATGACCCTTTTACCCACGGTCAGTGAATATGAAAAAAAAAAACTTTTTCATCTCAAACTCACTCACACTACTTACAGAGACCTGGCTGTCCCTCTCTGATAGCACTACTGCTGACTCATTAGGTTTTGGTGGGCTACAATTCTCTCACACTTCCACCCTCTCCTCTCAACTAGACATCATGGCACCTCCTACATTTAAACGCAACAACAACAACCTTGGCACAACAAGCTGACTCGATACCTCCAATAATGCTCCAGAACTGCTGAACGCTGTTGGAGAAAGTCTCACTGTGCATCTGACTTTCTCCACTATAGATGTATGCTGCACTCATACAACTTGGCTCTTTCCTCTGCAAAAGTAAATTACTTCAATACTCTCATAACCACACTCACCCACAAACCCAAACGACTATTTGACACATTTAACTCTCTTCTTTGCCTTATTGTTCCTCCTCCACCTACTAACTTGACCGCCTCAGACTTTGCAACTCACTTCACTGACAAGATCTCTACAATCAGGGAAGAGACCTCTCATCTTTCTTCTTCCCCTTACAATACTTCCCCTAACATCACTCCCTCTGCTGTTCTATGTTCATTCGCACCCGCTACAGCGGAAGAGGTTCCTCCTCTGCAACTGTCCTCACACCCCACAACCTAGATCCAATTACCTTGCATCTCATCCGTACTCTGTCTTCTTCTCTTTCTCTACCTCTCTCAATGTCTCTTTCTCTCCTCTGGCATATTTCTATCGCCCTTCAAACATGCAACTATAACCCCAATTCTAAAGAAGCCCAACCTTGACCATAACTCCCTGTCCAACTACCGTCCTATCTCGCTACTGCCTTTTGCATCCAAGATCCTTGGAACAGTTGTGTATGCGAGATTGACAGACTTCCTCAAGTCCAACTCTCTGCTAGACCCACTTCAGTCTGGTTTCCACACTAAGCATCCTGTGGAAACGGCACTGACCAAAGTATCCAATGATCTACTCACTGCAAAATCTCGTGGTCACTACTCTATCCTAATTCTCCTTGACCTTTCTGCAGCTTTTGACACTGTTGATCATCAACAGCTTCTTCTCATCCTCCGCAATATCGGTCTACAAGATATTGCTCTATCCTGGTGCTCCTCCTATCTCTCCCAGTGCTCTTTATGTGTTTCTTTCTCTGGCTCTGCTTCTTCTCCCCAACTCCTCTCTGTTGGTGTCTCCCAAGGTTCAGTTCTTGGTCCCCTACTCTTCTCCATCTATACCATCTATGCGTGTCATTTCTATGCTGATGAACCGCAAATCGATCTGTTCTCTCCTGATCTCTCCCCGTCACTCTTGTCTAGTGTCTCGGACTGCCTCTCTGTTATCTCTAACTGGATGGCTGCCCACTTTCTTAAACTCAACTTGACCAAAACTGAAATTCTGGTCTTTCCTCCCTCAAGTGTTGCTGCTCCTGTATCTGTCTCCCTCCAAGTCAACGGTGCTAACATCATCCACCATGCAAGCTCACTGCCTAGGTGTTCTCTTTGACTCCGACCTCTCCTTCACGCCTCATGTTCAGTCTATCGCTAAATCCTGCTGCTTCCATCTCAACAACATTGCACGTATCTGACCCTAATTAATGCAGGATGTGACTAAGATGCTGGTCCATTCCACTGTCCTTTCTCACCTTGACTAATGTAATCTGCTTCTCAGTGGTCTTACGTGCTCTCAACTTAAAGTCCATAATGAATGCAATGGTGAGGCTCATTTTCCTGTTTGCCCCTGTATGCCTCACGCTTCTGTCAGTCCCTACATTGGCTTCCTATAAGATATAGGGCTCAATTTAAAATTCTGGTTCTTGCTTTCAAATCTTTACATAATGCAGGTCCCACCTATCTATCCTCCCTAAATACACAAGTATGTTCCTTACGTCTATTTTCTGTCTGTACTCCCACCTCTGATACTCGCTGTTAAGTCCTTCAGTGGTTATGGTACTGAGGTCTTCTATTCCTTTCCCAATAGCTGAACATACGTGATTATAACTGAAGTTAGGGTGTAGAGCAGGGGTAGTCAACCTTTTAATACCTACTGCCCACTTTTGTATCTTTGTTGATGGTAAAATGTCCTTACCGCCCACCAGTGCAGCAGTAACTAATTTTATAGTGCAAGTGCAATGCTCTGAGATGGCTTACAGCATGGCTGGCTCTGCATGGGCCAGCAGGGTAGATTAAATGATCTCCCCAGCCGGCCTTGGTCCACGGCCATCGAGGCCCACTGGGCATTTTCTGCAGAACCCACCACCGCCCACATGAAATCCCAAAACGCCCACTAGTGGGCGGTTGGGACCAGGTTGACTACCTCTGGTGTAGAGGAATAGTGTAGATGAATGTAGCGTCCAAGACGATTCTCCCCAGCAAGTAAAATATTCCCCAAGCATGAGCCTTGACTTCATGAAGGGTACAACAGGAATCATCTTTATTGACGCCACACTGTCTTTTATGGAAATCCCCCTGCAAGAGGACCTCCCACAGTAAACAAAAGGAACAACCAATCATAATACAGTTTTACAGTAAAACCCTCCCTTCCTCTACCTGAGAGATTCTGAGATAAGTTAAGGAATAACCCAATTATCTCCAGGCAGAGGACACTCAATTTCCCCAAAACTTAGAACACCCCTTAACAGACAAGGTATCCCCACAAATGACATGACATGTCCCTTGATAGCCCCGATCTGGGAGACCAACATAATCAAATTTCACCCAGATCGGTTCAGGGGTTCTCAAAAAGTATGGAAGTCTTAGTTTACCGACCGCACACGAGGCTCCTGCCCAAAACAGTTCCACAAATTCTGAGTGTGCGGTCGGTCAATTCACAAAACAGCATAAAACCGAATAAAAGCACGAATGGAGCCTCCAGGCTCATAGGAGCGATTGTTCCCCGTGTTCGTATGAACCAAACTACCAAATGGCGCTCTCATGGCTGTTCGGCAACAAAAGGAAGCAGGCGTTCGTATGTTTCAGCGGTGGTTCAGGAAGTCGAGTGTCCGATTTTAGTTCCAGATACTCGACGACCAAGTCCCACTGCCTCCTTTCATGCAAACAAGATGGCCGCCGTTTTCTCTTCCACGTGGCATTCGTATATACGAACGGCGGCGGCCCAGGGAGCCTCCTTTCTTTGGAGGTAATGAGCCAGGAGGGTGGTCGGTGTTCGGTAGTTTAATCTATTGAACCAATAAAATCCCAAATAAACGAATATAGTGGAAAGTCACCAATAAAAAGAAAATGCCGAAAATACGTCTATTTTCTTCACACTCGCCTTCAAGAATTCTCGAGGGCTGAACCGTTCCTGTGGAACTCACTTCCCTCCTCCATTACTGATATTGGAAGCATATGTTTTCATCTTATAAACTCTGCTATAATTTATAGTAATGTATTATTACGTTTTTATATGTCTATATTGATATTTTTTTTCAATAAAAATTTTTAAGAGACAAATGTTATTGCTTTCAAGACAACCTCTATTTTTATTGCATTCTCAATTATTTATATATTTTAAACAGAGGAACTCATACTAACTATACAATAGTATAGCTAAGATATCTGTACGGTTAGCCCTGCTAAATTCTATGCTTTAAGACGTTATAGTGGTAAATAGGGGAACCAGCAGCGGTTTCAACACTTACATTAAAGGGACACTATAGTCACCAGAACAACTACAGCTTATTCAATTTGTTCTGGGGAGTAGAATAATTACCTTCAGGCTTTTTGCTGTAAACACTGTCTTTTCAGAGAAAATGCAGTGTTTACATTACAGCCTAGTGATAACTTCACTGGCCACTCCTCAGATAGCTGTTAGAGATCCTTCCTGGGTCATGGCTGCCTAAAATGCATCCAAACATTCAGTGTATGCATGCAGACACTGAACCTTCCTCATAGAGATTCATTGATTCAATTCATCTCTATGAGGAGATGCTGATTGGCCAGGGCTGTGTTTGAATCATTCTGGCTCTGCCCCTGATCTGCCTCCTTGTCAGTCTTAGCCAATCCTGTGGAGAAGCATTGTGATTGGATCAGGCTACCACTTCTGATAATGTCAGCAGACTGTTTGTTTTTCTGAGTCTAACAGCAGGCAGAGTTACAGCTTCAGGCTTGAATACAGTACGATGTTTACTATATTTATGGAGGCATGAGGGGCTAGATGGTGGTTTTAACACTATAGGGTGAGGAATACATGTTTGTGTTCCTGACCCTACAGTGATCCTTTAACATTCAAGCATTTATACATGCATAATACTCAGAAATCCACTGAATTACGTAAAACCATTGGATTTTTCCATTAGACTTTGTCCTTTTCACTGACCCACATACACTCGCTCTTTGACACACACACTGCAACACTGCACACACATTCACTGACCCAAAAATCCACATACTTCACACTTTGACACACACTACACATTTCCTGACGCACACTGAACTGTCCTATTACATCTTTCCCATGTCAACAGCCATCTTAGGCTGATACAGGCTCTTCGGCCTGTTCTCTTCAAATGTGATGCCTTCTCCCCCTCTATCTCATTCATGCACAAGTATCTGAGCAATGACAGCATGATCTATCCTTGAGACCTTCAGCTCTATGCATTGCGAGGAGAGGAGCGGATTCGGTGCTGGACCTAGGAATGGCATTGTTTTGGCAATATATGTATTGTTCAAACGTGTGTGATGCATTCATGTACAGTGCACAGCTTGTTTTATTGCTATCTGTCTCTATAACACACACATTTATTATTGCTTCTAATTTCTGTGATACTCTTATATTGTTCAATATTGAGAGCTTCATTCCCGGAGAGTTCACCTCTCTGCCTGTCCCTCTACAGCTCTATCTTCCACTCTACCCCCAGATCCATCTCCCTCTACCCCCCAACTTCATTTTCAAGAAAAATGTAAGGCCAAACAAGAAGAAGAACAACAAATACAAAATAAGGCATATTCAACTTATATACAAAATTACTATATGTTATGTATGTATAGTAAAACTTACACATGCAGACTCACTTTCCAGCAGGTATTAAAAAAATCTGTAATGGGGTAGTTATGGTCCATGTTTCTCTCTCCCTCCATCTTCCTCTCTCCTCTCCCGCCTCCAACTTTATTTTCTTTCTCTAGCTCAATCTCTCTTCTCTCCCTTTCACCCCAACCTTCATTTCCCTATATCCTCTCGGCTCCATCTTCCTCTTATTCCCATCTCTGTCTCTCCCTCACACACAGTTTTTTATCTCATCACAACTCCATTTCCCACTTTCCAGCTTCAATTCCCTCTCTCTTCAAAGCTTAAGCTTCCTCAATCCCTCCCATCTCCATCTCCCTCTCTCCTCCCAGCTTCATTGTCTGGTGTAGCAAAACCCCTCATTGCTTGTAGTAGTTATGGTGGTTTTGTTCCTTCTCACAGTGGTATTGGTGTGGATCCCGCCACTAGCCTTGTATTCCAACCAAGAACACGCTACCTAGACTCTAGTTATCCTGGGACTATTGCCCCTGGAGTGCATTACCTGTTAAAAATTCAATTTCTGCAACTTGAATGTTAAAACACTATGTCTGGCCCTTTAACTCCGTTGGGAAAGAATCTGTACTTTTAAAACTGGCACTTCGGACACAGCCTAAGTACCGCTGAGGACAATTCATGGGTTTGGTTCATGCGAACGGCCGCCAGAGTGTCAGCTTTCGCTTGCATTTGCTTGAAGGGAAATTGCCGAACTAGAGACACCAAGGACAAGGTACTAATGGCGCCTGGGGAGGATTAACTCCCGAACAGGGTCTTTGTATATTACCCATAGTCCTTGGGCAGGAGGCTAGCTAGCAGGCTCCACCAGGAGCTCGTAGTGTAGGCACGTTTGCCACACTGTCCCTCCTAAATAAGGACATATGGGAGGTATGTTCTGGTATCTCTTGTTCTCCCAGGGAAGTTGCCTGTGCCTGTTTGTGAAGATTATTTTTTTTTTATGCAGGAAAATTTCAGTTTATAAATGTATAACAGGAGAGTTTTATATACAGCTGCAAAGTCTATCTGCAGACAGAGGTCAAACACATGCTCTTGTAAGCACACAAGACCAGAAATATATATGTACACATATATAATGGGGTCCACCCTAGTTTTCATCTCCAGGCCCATGAAGCCCCCTAAACTAGTACCAGCCTTATACGAAGATCTTGAATTGGTATTACTAAATAAAATTATCTTTTCTTTTAAACTTAGCATCATCAGTAAAATACATTTCTTGTTGAAATTGATAAATATAATTCAGCACAGTTTTCTGGAGGTCAAAAGCAGATTTAAGCCTAAAATTCCAAGACAAGATTCTAACCATGACACTGTGAGAACTATAGGTCAAAAGGAAATGTGAGAATGGGTGGGAGTGTGTGCCTCTTGGCTAAACAAAAATAACATCTGTAATGTAATAAAATGTGTGAAGGTTTCAGTAGAGGAGAGATAACATCATAATAACTTGATATTTTTCATGTAAATGAATAGCAACATTTTATTGAAGTCAGGATTACCTGTGGTGAAAGAATTACCCATTAACAAGGAATCATTATCAAAAGCTAGCTTTCAATTCTGAATTCCTTATTAAATAT
This sequence comes from Pelobates fuscus, assembly GCF_036172605.1. Classification (NCBI taxonomy): domain Eukaryota; kingdom Metazoa; phylum Chordata; class Amphibia; order Anura; family Pelobatidae; genus Pelobates; species Pelobates fuscus. The sequence continues at coordinate 301,104,771 of NC_086318.1, forward strand.
GTACCTGTTTATCCAAGTGTGCTAGGTTCATATATTAGCTTCTGCAACCATACATAGTGTGTGTTGTATGCATGGGGACATTTTTATTATTACAGGGGAATAATGGGTCATATGGGTCCTGTATTACTCGGTGTTATAAAAGCAAGCTGACCAATATACCCTGTTCCAAATTATTATGCAAATGATATTTTTCTCATTAACCTAAATAATTGATGTAAATAACAGTCAGCATAATTTTCATGTTATAAACTATTAAGAGTACAATTCAAAACAATCCTCCAAATGATAACAGTATATAACAGTATTTTTTTTTTTAAAACATAAAAAACTTACAATGCACTGTTCCAAATTATTATGCACAGTAAGTTTCAAAACACTTTACAGGTTGTAAAGAACTGAAAATTGTCATTTGTTGTGTTTGCAGCATATTTACTGAAATCAAAAGCTATTTCCATCAAACTTATAACAACATTTTAACTTTTTAAACATTTTAACAGGTCATGTTACATTTTAACATAGGACCCCTTATTTGATAGCAGCTTCACAAGTCTTGCATCCATTGAGTTTTTGTACAGTTTCTGCTTGAATTTGTTTGCAAGATGTCAGAATAGCCTCCCAGAGCTGCTGTTTGGATGCAAACCGCCTCCCACCCTCATAGATCTTTTGCTTGAGGATGCTCCAAAGGGTCTCAGGTCAGGGGAGAATGGAGGCCACACCATGACTTTCTCCACTTTTATCCCTATAGCAGCCATTGATGCAGAGGTACTCTTTGCAGCATGATATGGTGCATTGTCATGCATGAAGATGATTTTATTACGGAAAGCATAGTTCTTCCTTCTGTACCAGGGTGGTCAGTCAGAAACTCCACATACTTTGCAGAGGTCATCTTTCCACCTTTGGGGACCCTAAAGGGGCCGACCAGCCCTCTTCCCATGATTCCGGCCCAAAACATGACTCCACCACCGCCTTGCTGATGTCGCAGCCTTGTTGGAACAGGGTGGCCGTCCACCAACCATCCACTACTCCATCCATCTGGACCATCCAGGGTTGCACGGCACTCATCAGTGAACAGGACTGTTTGAAAATTAGTCTTTATGTATTTTTATGCCCAATGCAGCCGTTTCTGCTTGTGAGCATTGGTTAGTGGTGGCCGAATAGAAGGTTTATGCACAGTTGCAAGACTCTGGAGGACTCTACACCTGGACTCCAGAGGCACCAGCAGCTTCAAATATCTGTTTGCTGTTATGTAATGGTATTTTAGCAGCTGCTATCTTGATCCGATGCATGGATCTGACAGAACTCTTCCTCGATGTGCCTTTATCTGCACAAAACCGTCTGTGCTCTGAATCAGCCACAAATCTCTTAATAGTGCGATGATCACACTTAAGTTTTCGTGAAATATCTAATGTTTTCATACCTCGTCCAAGGCATTGAACTATTTCACTCTTTTCGGCAGCAGAGAGGTCTTTTTTCTTCCCCATATTGCATGGAAATGGTGCTCTGCTTAATAATGTGGAACACCCTCCTTTAGTAGTTTTTCCTTAAATTGGGCTCACCCGGCAATCTAATTATCACAGGTGTCCGAGATTGGTTTCAGTGACCAAAAGATCCCCGAGACACAATGCCATCCATGAGATAAATTGAAAAACAAAATATGTAATCTTTGTGACACTTAAATAGAATTTGCATAATAATTTGGAACAGGGTGTAGTTAAAATAAAGGACTTTCGATTAAATACTGCTGATTTCTTGCGGGAAAGACGCATGGTGAACAGCTCCGTATCAAACTGCAGCAAAAACCCGATTAAACGGTGGAAACTGAGCACTTTGCTTCCCTCGACCCTACCTCATCCCTGCTGTGACGAAACCAACCTCGCCACTGAGAACTGGAGAAGCCTGGTTGCCCGCCTGCTGCCTTTGGACTATGGCCCTGGGAGATTGGGCCCTTTACAAACAGTATTCGGCCCTAACAGAGTGCATGTCACTCATTCTGGCCCTTTAAATACAGTGGGGCCATTCGGTACTTGCCCTGTGTGAGCAGTGATACCCCCCAGATAGCTATGCCATGGAGCCTATTCATATAATGAAAGACTATGGGAAAGACTTTGTCTCCATGGCAATTAAACTGTATTTGTGGGGTCTGCGTGCCATTCACCTAATAATGTGCACGCAGACCTGAGCTATCTGGGGATATGTTAAATGTCTGTGTTTAATGTATAAAAAGTGACTTTATGTATTTTAAAGAGTTTTATGTTGTTTTGCAACCATGTGGTTAATGGAGTCTGCCTCTAGTCCTGGATAATTAGATTTCTTCTCCAATTATCTCCAGGGCAGAAGGGAGGAAGCCAGGATGCATTGTGGGGATGTTTTACTTTTACTGTTTGAGCCAGGGGGAATAAAAGATACTTTTACTAACTTTTGAACCCCTGGTCTGATTCATGCCATTTTTTAATATGTTGTTCCCCTGAATGGATTGATTGTGGATATGTATTTTTATGTGAATGTGATGTATGGTTTTAAAGTTATGAAAGTTGTGTAAAAGTATATTTTGAACTGTACACATAATGGGATTAAGTGTCACACTAAGGGGAGGGGATGTGTGGGAGGTAACATCTATGTTATTGGTTATTTTATGCCTCCCCTGGGTGTGGCCTGTATGTGTACTCATGTAATAAAAACCAGGCTGGGTGCCCAGCACCTCAGACCACTGCTTGACCTTCAACACGGAGCCTTGTCTCGTTCTTGGGGGGATTCACTGTATGCTGTTGGAGATTTGACTGCTAGGAGTGTAAGCTGATGTCTGCTTTTCCTATTCATCTGCTAGCAGCTATTTGTGAGGTTCCAGCTGGAGTGCTACCTTATTCACCTATATCCAGTTCGTGAGTTCTGATGTTCTGCAGTAGCTGTGCCTTTCTGAGAAAAGGGGATTATCGCCTAAACGGATTTTAACCCCTCATATGCTGAAACGGTCCGTTACACCTGCTAACTCAAATGTTCGCGGAGCTCAGAAAGGATCTAGCTGCCGACTGCACACAGTTTAAGGAGGCCTTGGCAGGGGCCACCACAAGGATTACTCACTTAGAGACGCAAGCAGCCGTTCACGACACAAGACTACACAGTCTGGAACAAAAAATGTCGGCCCTCCACACTCAGCAAGTGAGCACGGCGGAGAAGGTGGAGACCTTGGAAGATCACAGACGGAGGACCAACTTAAAGGTCAGAGGGTTACCAGACAATGTGGGGCTCGCAGACCTCCCACACTATGTGAGGCGCCTAATTGCAACACTACTGCAACCCAAGCAGGCCAAACTCGTGAAAATAGATGGATTGTTCCGCTTGGCCAAACCGCCAAACACACCCCTAACAGCCACAGCGGACGTCAAAGTAAAATTTCAATCCCAACAGGACAAAGCTGCAGTCATGGCGGCGGCCCGCGGGAAAACCCCTATTCCGTTCGAGGAATCCCAACTACTATTCTTCTCGGATATAACGAGGGGAACGCTAAACTGGCGGAAATCGCTCCAACCCAGCTTACTACTCCTGAGGTCCAACAACATCCAGTACCGCTGGGGTACACCGCGCCTCATATCCTTCACCTCCCGAGGAACTCTGTACCGCGCTAGGAGCCCGCAAGAACTCGCTACTCACCTGGGCCAACTAGGCCTGACAGCACCGCATCCAGAACCCACGACCTCACTATCCAGGATGGACCCTACCACCGCAAGGGACTTTATCCCCAGGTCACCCCAACATGCCAAACCAACGGGCAACATCACCTGAACAGGCCACATGGCGAGGACACCCCTTCTTCCACTGGGAAGCACCAGACTCCACCACTAAACTCAGTGACTATACTCATCTCGTTAAAACTGTTCTTCATATAGCTAATAATTGTTATTTACCTATACCACGCTAATGTAAACTGTCATCCGCTTACACCATACTAGTGTAAATCATTCTCGGTTCACAACGTAATAGTGTAAATGGCTCTTTGCTTGAACCGAGCCAGGGTAGATTGTACACCACTCACGCCGTAAGTGTAGAATTGCTCTCTGCTAACTCCAAATTGTCTCCTGTCTGTACCTAACTGGTGTAACCTACCTTTTATTTTGGTCACCTAAGCCTGTTCCAAGTTTTTGTTACTTTCCCCCACATATTAAGTGGCTACCGAAAATAAAGACCCATCTGGGCACTGGCCCTGACTGACCTCCCCCCCCCCCCCCCGTATAGTACAGCCCAGCAATCAGTAAGCCCCCCAGCCAAGAACCCAGGGAGGGGGACGCATCCCAAACCGGGAGCACTTTAGCACCTGAAAGTGAGAAATATTGACCACACCACAGTACTTTCAGGTGTCCGGGGGAACGGAGCCATGTTGAGCAGTTATAAGGCCTTTCTAAGCCTATGCAGGCAACCAACTAACACTCTAGGTCACCAGCTGTCAGAATCATTTATACTTGTTGCATTCTTCCTATGTTACCAATCCTGATTTTTATTGTTTTTTTTTTTCTATTTTTAAAACAAAAGTGCAATGTCTCTTGAACCACATTAATGTTAATGTATACATACATGTCTGTTTGTGTCAGCTGTTGTGGCAGTGCAAACAGGGTTGTTCACAATGTGCACAAATAAAATAAAGAATTAAAAAAAAAAAAAAGACTTTCATAGGTATGCAGCCAATAACAGCAGCCAATAACAGCACCCAATATTACAGTGTCAAAATGTCTCCAACAGATATGCAGAGTTAAAGGCATCCTTTGACTTTTAACAAAAGTAAAGCTGAATGACAGCACTGCTATAAATTCCAGTTTGCAATACTGGAGAAATAAATGCATTTCTGTGTTGATTCGTGAGTGTGTGCTTTGTGGTATTTATTACATAACTTGTGAAGTCAACATTAGTTTGCATCAAATAACAGCTTGCACAACTATTTGCCTATGTTGTTGATGCAAAAGTATAGAATGTGCTATCATTATTTAGGCTACTATTTTAGTTGATATAATAAATAATTTATCTAAAATAGTGATATGTGAAACTTGGATCTGTGGTTGAACCTATCAATGGTTTTACTTTTCTGGAACTTGTTCCTTGACATTTAATTGACAATTGATATATACAGTTGGGCTAAAAAGTTTGCATACCCTGGCAGAAATTGTGAAATTTTGGCATTAATTTTGAAAATATGACTGAAAGGTTTTTTTTAATTGAAGGATAGTAATCATATGAAGCCATTTATTATCACATAATAAATCATAATGATAACAGAAATCTCCCAACCGCCCCTGATCACAAGGTGACACACACAGGTTAAAATTACAATTAAATGCTAATTTCCTGCACCTGTGTTTTTTTTTTTAAATTGCAATTAGTGCCTGTGTATAATCAATGAGTTTGTTAACTCACGTGGATGCACTAAGCAGGCTAGACACTGAGCCATGGGGAGCATAAAAGAACTGTCAAAAGACCTGCGTAACAAGGTAATGGAACTTTATAAAAATGGAAAAGTTATTAAGAAGTGGAAAATTCTAGGATCGCTTGATACCAGTGGTGTACGGACATAGATTCGGTGTTCTCTGATAAAGATGTGACCTACCTACCGGAGCAGGACAATATCAATGCCAAATTTAGAACACTATCAAACCTCTGCAAACAGCAGATTAGGCTAGGTTGGGAAGTGACCTCACTACAAAAATACTTAAGTAAATCTATGATCCCAAGAGGATTGAGGATTCAGACCACCCCCAACTTAGAAATAGATGACCCAGCCCTCTTGAAGGAATGGGAAGAGGCAGCAAATACCTGCTCTAATAAATTTATGGATATATTGCTCCGATTTGAATCGGATAGGTTAAAAACTGTGAATGAAAAAGTAAACCTAGCAGTTGAGGGGACACAGGGCTTTAAAGACGATCCCTCATTTACTGTCCAAGAACAACGATTACAACAAAATCTGAATAAATACCAAAATAATGTTAAAAGCCGTAAACACGGCAAGTTTATCAGGGACAATGATGACTATAAAAAGGGAAGGGTGTACAGACGTTTTAAAAAAACAACAAGAGCTGACTCTGATCAGTACATGACATCAGACTACGAGACATCTGACACTGATAGCGAACAGTTGACTAATCCAGGGAATATGAATCCGCAGTCCAAGAAAGGCATCCTAAAGAAAGGGGTGGCTTTTTTAGGACAGCCCCCCCGAGAGGGGGAAGTTCAAACCCAAAGACAGACTCGCTACAGAGGAAGGGCACGCAAACGGTACTAGTAGACAGTATGAGAATAGTCAACCTGTCAGATTTCACCCTAACTCCCATACAGATGAAAGTGCTGATGAGGGGGCTCTCCTTTGTCCCGATCCCTCCTTTCAATCATTTTGAATGGATCAAAGACATTAACTTGTTTGGGAGGAAACTAGCCCTCCATAAATTTTTTAAACTAAAAGACGATAAAAGAGCGAAAGAACTTGGGTTTAACGGTAGAGAGTATCAGTGTCTACAGGAGTTGGTGTCCCTGTTGGAAGACAATGACACCACCTCCACAGCACCATACACTGTCTTGCGTCAGAGAAGCAAGTTTACGCCCAATCTCAGGGAGTTTAAGAATATAGACACATTCATTGATTCCACCACAAGTATGATTAAAACAATCAATACAGACATGCTGGCAGCACAACCGAGAGGTAACCTCTCCGGCAGAGAATGGAAAGCCCTGTGTGAATTAAAGGGCAATGACAGAATCATAATCAAACCTGCCGATAAAGGCGGGAACATTGTCCTTCTTAATAGACAACACTACATAGAAATGGTTGAAACTATTCTAAATGATGACAAGATCTATAGGCTGCTAACCATAGACCCATCGGCGAGATACCAGAGGGATTACAAAGCCCTGCTGGATCAAGCCTTTGATAACGGCATACTGTCAAAGGACGAATATGGGGGCATCTACATTAAAAATCCGACAATCTCCACGTTTTATTGCCTGCCAAAAATTCACAAGCAACAACAAACCCTGACGGCAAGACCTATTGTCTCAGGGACCAACAGCTTTACTAGCAAAGGCAGCGTTTATGTGGATAGGATCTTACGTCCGTTTGTAGAAAACTTACCTTCATATCTCAAAGACACAAAGGATACACTTAAATGCCTTACATCGGTCACAGTACCCAGAGGTGCAACCCTATGCAGTCTTGACGTGGAGACCTTATACTCCTCTATCCCACATGAGAGTGGTTTGGAGCACATTGGATATTTCCTGAAGAAAAGGGGTGTCGAGCACGATACGCATACTACCTTTGTGCTCGACCTATTGAGATTTATTCTCACCCATAACTTTTTCATCTTCCAAAGCAAATATTACCATCAGGTGCAGGGGACCGCGATGGGGACATCTTGTGCCCCATCATATGCCAACCTGCACCTGGGGTGGTGGGAGAGTGAGAAGGTATTCACGGAGCAAAACACCGTCTTTACTGACTACATCTATTTGTGGAAAAGGTATATTGACGACATCCTCATTGTTTGGACAGGTACCCAATCACACTTTGAGACCTTTGTTGAGAGTCTCAACAGGAACAATCTGAATCTCCGACTCACGATGGAGTTTGGTGACCAGGCACTCAACTTTTTGGACTGCTCATTCAGAATAACCACGGACCGGGCAATTGAAACCACCTTATACCGCAAACCCACCTCTACCAATAGTATGTTAAGATGGGAGAGCCACCACCCCACTCCACTCAAAAGAGGGATTCCGGTAGGCCAGTATCTCCGATTGAGGAGAAATTGCTCCGATATCGAGGATTTCAAACTAAAAGCAACTGAATTGAGACTTAGGTTCAAACAAAGAGGATACCCTAATCGCTGCCTAAAGCATGCCTACCAACGGGCACTCAACAGTACTCGCGATGATCTACTCAAGGATGAGCCCAAACAGGACTCAAAGAAACTTATCAGATGTGTAGCTAAATATGACGCTGGATGGAATGAGGTAAAGAAAGTAATGGGTCGTTTTTGGCCCCTCTTGACACAAGATCCGCATCTGAAGGACACCATTTCCACTAAGGTGTCTATTACAGCGAAAAGAGGCAAAAATTTAAAAGAGATGCTTGTACCCAGTTACCTCTCCACCCCTAAAAAAACAAACTCCACATGGTTGACCGTACACGGCACGTACCAATGTGGGAAATGTGTTGCTTGTACATATATAGCCAAAGGGTCAAAAACCCTTACCAACTATAACAACTCGGTCGAGATTCCCATAAAACAGTTCTTCAACTGTAATACCCAGGGAATGGTCTACTTACTCACGTGTAGGTGTGGCATGAAATATGTGGGCAAAACTATACGCCCATTTAAGCGGCGTATTATGGAACATGTCCACTCTGTAACATCTAACAGAGACACGTCAGTCGCTAGACATATTAGAACCAACCACATGGACACCCCTAAATGTATTAAGTTTGCGGGAATAGAAAAAATACAACTGGGCAAAAGGGGGGGAGATCTAGACCAGACCCTTAGAAGAAGGGAATGTTACTGGATTTACAAATTTGATACATTAGCCCCCAAAGGCCTCAATGAAGGCTTTACCTTTACTCCATTTATCGATTGATGACTACCCCACTGTGTATATATGTATATAGATTTGTGTTGTCCAGCCTTTAATTTAGGTCTGTTTGTTAACAAATATTTCTTGCTGTACAAGTGAAGAGTGAGTCACCGGATACCTATGTGCTGGCATCCTGAGTGACCGTATATCACCCATTCCACCACACCTCCAGTTCTGATTAACCCCCCCCCCCCCCTACCGTTGATCCTGGTTGGGTACCGTAGGAATAGAAGTGATCATTTACCTTTAATCACCCTATATGCTACATGGCAACATCTGTTTGCATCCCACCTAGTATGGGTTAAAAGTTTGCCTATACCATTCACAGGGTTCAACACACAGGTCTACTATAATTCGCAGTGCCCACCACGGCACGAATCCATGGCGGAATGAGAGAGTCATACTCTTTCTCATTATTGTAGCATATTCCCTGTTACAAACCGGAAAGGATGTTTGTAGTCCTACATCCCGTAAATCCAATTTAGGATCCTTCGTTACACGTAGTGGTGATTGGCTTTTTGCCTCCACTGACTATGGGTTTGTAACCCATGATGCCGTGTATTGAGGGGGCTAAACCAGACTATGGAGGTATTTTAAATGGTTAAACCGTTCACACATGGGGGAGGAGTTTTCCTTCAGTCAGTCGATGACTGACACTCTCCCTGCGTCCGTAGACCCGCCTCACTGACACCACGTGAGCGGAAACACGGACCAATGACGGACCACACGGAATTTTGGCGCGAAGGGGCATGACACGCCCAGCGCCGTGATTGGTCACTCACATTGCCGATCTGGGTATTTAAACCCAGCAAAGCACAGGAGCCGGTTCACCTTTGACAAAGGCGCTTGAGCAGCGCCGAAACGGACGTTAGGTCGTTACCTTTTCTTTTAATATTCACCAGCACGTTTTGATGTGACCATTGGGTGAGGGTAGTGGGTCGTTATCTTTGCTAACCGACGTTAGAGTATACTTATATCAGTTACTGGTTTCTGAACAGAGTAGAAATCTTTTTCCTTCCACAGCGGCCTAACCATTGCTCCTCATACAGTAAGGGCAAGCATTGCAGCGAGTGAGTGCTGTCAGCCTTTGGTTTGAATTAGGCCGGTATTGGAGGAGTCATATTTCCTTCCTGCAGCAGGCTCACAGAGTCCGCTATGTAATTGGAGTAATCCACTGCTACCACTCAGTTAGCCCCATTGCTGGGTTATTACATTGTATCCATAGCAGGACAGGCGGCAACTCTGTGTCCCTCTAGATATACAGGGATATTGTACTCCCCAGCAGTGGCTGCTAGGGATCGAGCCACTTATTTTCTCTACATGAATAGGTTTTTCTACACACTGATGCTGAGGGATACAAGTCTCTAGTGCATAATTTAACACTGGTAACTGGATTATCCCTGCCACAGCACCAGGTTCAGTGTGTGTTACTGATTCAGTGTACAGACCCACCCCAGTGTGTTTATAATGGTGGCGGTACATTAAGTTTTATTTGTTCATTTATTTTTTCCATTAGGGATCATATTTTCAATGATACCCTCGATTAAAATATTTTAGACCATTATTTAAAGCAGTACAACAGCTGCAGTACTCCCCCTCCTGGCGCTCCCGAAGCTTGTTAAGCTAGGGCCTAATCTTCTTTATTTTGTGTATATATACAAGGGTTACCCCCTATTGAGTTCTGCAGACACACTCTAGTTCCCTCCTTTGGGAACCTAGCATTTCGGTGCTCCTTCGTTTCGCTTGATACCAAGCTAAGGTCAGTTAGACCAAGAAAGATTTCAACCACAACTGCCAGAAGAATTGTTCGGGATACAAAGAAAAACCCACAGGTAACCTCTGGAAAAAGATGGTTGTTGTGCTCCTTGGTTGTTTCAAGGAGCACAATATGACGATACTTGAACAAAAACAAGATTCTCTGATCTGATGAAATAAAGATTAAGATACTATTTGTCTCAATTCAAACCATCATGTTTGGAAGAAACCAGGCATTGCTCATTACCATCCCAACAGTGAAGCATGGTGCTGGTAGCATCATGCTTTGCAGGTGTGTTTCAGCAGGAGGCACTGGGAGACTGGACAGGATTGATGAAAAACTAAACACCGCAAAATAAAAAAGATATCCTTAATAAAACCCTGCTCAACAGTACTCAGGACCAAAGACTGAACTGAAGACTCATCTTCCAACTGGACACTGGCCCTAGGCACACAGCCAAGAAAATGCAAGAGTGGTGTAGGGACAACTCTGTGAATCTCCTTAAGTGGCCCAGCCATAGCCCAAGCTTCATTACAATCAAAGATCCCTGAAAGACCTGAAAATGGCTGTCAACCGACTGTCCCCATCCAACCTGACAAAGCTTGAGAGGATCTGCAGATATGAATTATATAAACTACCCAAGTCCAGATGTTCAAAGCTTGTTCCATGAGGTTTTAATTACTGCCAGAAATGCTTCAATGAAGTACCAAGTTAAAGGTCTGAATACGTATGTCAATGTGATATGCCTAGTGACATCCAGTGGCGTACATACCGCGGTCGCAGCTGTGTCCGGGCCCCTGGAGTGTCACTGCGACTGGGTACCCACCGCCATCTTTTGCGGCCCCGGCCTGCATGGCAAACCACCGGGGCTGCTGTCCAAGAGGTCCATCGGGTGGCCCATGCTGTTAGGGCCACCTGATGGAGATGGATTGTCAGGGGGCCCGGTCAGCGCTGGGCGCTTTAACAGTGTGACCGGGCCTCCTGTTATGAGATCATCACATGCTAACACACAGAGCCCACGAGGGAGGAAGGAGAGGGAGTCAGAGTGGGAACTCTGACTCACATCAACCTGGGCCACCACCTAAAAGGTAGGAAACAGGAGGGTGACTTAAACATCTTGTGTTGTATGTATGTGTCTTTGTATGTGTGTGTCTGTGTCTGTCTGTATGTATCTGTATGTGTGTGTGTCTGTCTGTATGTGTCTGTGTGTGTGTGTGTGTGTGTCTGTATGTCTGTATGTCTTGTGTGTCTGTATGAGTGTGTCTGTGTCTGTATGTATGTGTGTATGTGTGTCTGTCTGTCTGTATGTATGTGTCTTTGTATGTATGTGTCTGTCTGTATGTATGTGTGCCTGTCTGTTTGTATGTATGTGTCTTTGTATGTGTGTGTGCCTGTCTGTGTGTGTGTGTGTGTCTGTCTATATGTATCTATGTGTACCTGTCTGTTTGTATGTATGTGTATGTGTCTGTATGTGTCTATGTGTGTGTGTCTCTATGTGTGTCTGTATGTATGTGTGTGTGTGTGTGTGTGTGTGTGTCTGTCGGGGAGGTGTGGGGGGAAGAGGAAGGTAGGGGGCACAGATCAGTTTTGCACCGGGGCCCCATGGATTGTGTGTATGCCACTGGTGACATCATAATGGTGACAATTATAAAAATAGTAAACAAGGAGGGTTAGTGTACCACTGCCTCCTTGTGGTCAGTGAGTGGGGCTCTAATTATAATAACACGGGGAATAACACGGGGGATCTAGTGTCCTCCAACAGCCCACACCCATTAGTGGCGGGTAGTTTATCTAACTATAGTAACCAAAGGGGAACTATTGTTGCTTTCAGCCACCAACAATAGGCAGTGGTGGGGGCTATTCAATTAATAAAAAAATGAATAATAATAAAATGAATAATACATTTGTAAAAGCCCCCATTATACTAATATGGGGTCATTGTTACCCTGTTCGTTTTTTTTTAATGACTAATAGAGTTAGTTGCTAAAAAAGGTTGATAAATATTCTTTCATTGCACATTTATCGTCGGTTATTTCTCAAGCAGCCAACCTATTAATTGTGTTCCGCTGCTAGAATTTCAGCTTGCATTAAATCAAGTCAAAACTTGATTTAAAACATTGGTTGAAAACAGTCGATAATTATGCTGTACCAGTTTTGTAATCTTTTTATATAATTATGATCTGACACAGAGGTGGCTCCAGACTTTATGAGGCCATAGGCGAAATTCAAGCATGAGCCCCACTAACACCCAAAGTACAAAATAATAGGGTTGCATTTTGTGTGTGTAAGGAGCATTCACTATATTGATAGGCGCTAGATAGAGAGAGTCAGTCTCTCCATTCATTGTTCAGAAGCTTGCAGTGTCACAGCTACCTGTGCCTCTGCATTGTGAGCTCTCTGGCTGTAGTAGTAGCATAATTGGCAAACAAACTTAATTTGCAATAAATAAATTGAATTTGCAATTATGCCAATCGTTTATACACAATTGGGCAGGGCCGGATTAACATAGGGGCTGATGGAGCTGCAGCTCCAGGGTTGCCACCTGCATGGTATTTATTGAGGCTGCCTGGCCGGTGACGATATTGCAATATTACCGGCAATACAAACGCCGGTATTTTTCTCAGTATAAACAGAGATTACTCTGCAATACCGGCACCGGCCAGTGGGGGTCGCTGTGTGTGTGGAGAGAGGCAGGGATAGGAAATTATAGTATATACCTGAATCTCTCTACTCACTGATCCGCGGGGGAGCAGCTACACAGCACAGAGAGTCCAGACAGCACCTCCCAGCCTGCAGAGACAGCGTACAGCTCAGGGAAGTGAGAGATGGGGTAAAGTCTGCAGGGAGACATGGGGACACTGAGACACTAGGAGACACTGTGAGACATGGGGACACAGGGAGACCCCTTGGGACACTGAGACACTTGGGGACACAGAGACATGTGGACACAGACACACAATGGGACACTTGGGGACACAGACATGGGGATACTGAGACACTAGGGGACACTGAGACACTAGGGGACGCTGGGATACATGGGGTCATTGAGACATGGGCAAACAGACACACATGGGGACACTGAGGCACTTGGGGACATTGGGAATCATGGGGACACTGAGATACTAGGGACATTGGGAGACATGGGGACACTGAGACACTAGGAGACATGGGCATACAGACATCATGTCTCCCAGCCAGTATCCCTGGTGTCTCAGTGTCCCCATGTCTCCCAGGGTCTCAGTGTCCCTAGTATCTCAGTGTTCCCATGTCTCCCAGTGTCCCTAGTGTCTGTGTGCCCATGTCTCCCAGTGTCCCTAGTGTGTCAGTGTCCCCATGTCTCCTAGTGTCCCCATGTCTCCCAGTGTCTGTGTCCCCAAGTGTCTCAGTGTCCCCTAGTGTTCTTGGGGATACTGCTGTTAGGGGGTATGGATTTACTTAAAAGATGAAAGCATGAATAGAGAGAGATTAGCATAATTTAAGAGAATCTGAGTTTTCTTATAACGGCATCTTATGAGTTTCCCTCCGGCAACATCTCCACCAGATACACAACGCTTGAGAGGTATAACTGTTTTAGTGTTTTTGGTCGATAAGATTCTGTACTTAGGCCCCTCATAATTGTCAGAACCAGACGCACTGGGCTCTTAATCTGGCCCTGATCCTGTGTGTGTGGGGGGTGATCCTGTATGTGGGGAGGGTGATCCTGTGAGGGACAGTGGGGTGATAGTGTTTGGTACAGTGGGGTGATCGTATGTGGGGCAGTGGGGCGATAGTGTGTGGGAGGGGCATGATACTGAGAGGAAGGGGATGATGGTGTGTGTGAGAGGGTAATACTGTGAGGGAGGGGATGATACTGTGAGGGAGGGGATATACTGTGACGGAAGGGGGTGATACTGTGAGGGAGCAGGGTCATGGTGTGTAGGGTGGGGGGTACTGTGAGGGAGGGGGTAATACTGTGAGGGAGGGGTGATGATGTGAGGAAGGGGTGATGATGTGAGGAAGGGGTGATGATGTGAGGATGGGGTGATACTGTGAGGGAGGGGTGGGATACTGTGAGGGAGGGGGTGGGATACTATGAGGGAGGAGGTAATAATGTGCTGGGGTGGGGGGTAATACTGTGAGGGGGAATACTGGAAGGGAGGAGGGTTATACTTTAAGTGAGGAAATACTGTGAGGGAGGGGGTGATAGTATGAGGGAGGGGAATACTGGGAGGGAGGGGAATACTGGGAGGGACTGGGAAATACTTGGTGGGACTGGGGAATACTGGAAAAGACTGGGCAATACTTGGAGGGAGGGGGTATACTTGGAGGGGGATGGTGAGGGGGATACTGGGAGGGAGGAGTTCATGGTGTGAGGGAGAGGGGATACTGGGAGGGAGGGATGATAGTGTGAGGGAGGGTGGATACTGGAAGGGATGTGAGTGATAGTGTGAGGAAGGGGGTATACTGAGAGGATAGGTAGAGAGGGAGGATACTAGGAGGGAGGGGGTCATGATGTGAAGGAAGGGGATACTGGGAGGGAGGGGGTGATAGTGAAGGGGTTACTGGGAGGGAGAGGGTAATGGTGAGAAGGAGGGGGTGATAGTTAGGGGGGATACTGGGAGGGAGGGGGTGATGGTGTTAATTCCCTGGTGGTGATGTCCGGTCTGCAGCTCCGCAGTGTGCATAGTTGCGGACCGTGTGTAGCGCGAGACCCAGTCAGAGCATTGCCGTGGTAACCCACGGCAATGCTCTGATTGGCCAGATCTCGCGAGACACATGGTCTGCAGCTCTGCACACTGCAGAGCTGCAGACCAGCGGCCAAGGGTGCTCTCCTAGTGTCGGGTCCTCGGTCACTGACCGAGGACGTTACACAGTCTGCCCAAAGGCGGTTTAGGTGGCCGCGAGGCCCCAGCCAGCGCGAGGGCTTAGGCAGCCGCCTAAGCCACCTAATTAGAGAGCCGCCTCTGATCTGACATTCTGGATAAGTTGGTACTAAGCAAACCCCACTCTAAGGGAAAACAGCACTTTTAACCCTCACCCACAAATCTCACCTATTATCTCATCAGGTGTTTCCAGACTGTTGGAGAAAGGTTCACACCACACAACAATGCCTCCACTACAAATTAATCCTAAATTTTTTCCTCTATCTTCTCTCTTGCCAAGCAAGAGTATTTATCTTCCTCATCGGCATCTATTTTCATAACCCTAAATTATGTTTCAACTCTATTTACTCCTTACTCTGCACTGTTGCAACTCCACCCTACAATAACTTCACAGTCCACACTTTTACATGTTACTTTATTGACAAAATGTCCAAATTGGGAATGAAAAAAAATCCCCTCTTTCCTCCTGGAACTCATGTTTCTTCTGCTTCTATTCTAGATTCCTTCCTCTATTTAATAGGGGGATTCTACATTTTTTTATCACCCTGCCATCTGTCCCCTTAATCCTATCCCTCTCACCATACCAGTCTTTTGTCTCTAGTCTTATTCCATTCTTAAATCATATAGTCTATGTCTCTCTCACATTTAATATCAAACACATCCTAAAAAAGCCATCTCTTGACCCTACTTTTAATGCGTCATATCTATGCTTCCTGCATAATGGAGGGGTTCAGTGCTGGTGATTCATATCAACATGATATTCATTTTGTATCCACTCTACTAGATTTTTTCAAATATTTTTTGTTCAAGTTTTTCTATGGTCTCTAATTTATTTGTTGGAAAATCACCCATTTTTGGCATAGAGGAAGGCATACTTCTCATCGGTTCAGAGGTGGAAGACTTTCGGAATAGCAGCGGAATCTAGCACCTCGTAATTTTAAAACTTCCCCAGTCCCCACTAATCTGACAGTGGACAATATTGTGAATGCTTCCGGAATATTATTAATATTTATAATGCACCAACAAATTCTGCATCGCTGTACAATGGGTGGACTAACAGACACGTATTTGTAACCAGATGAGTTGGACACACAGGAACAGAGGGATTGAGGGCCCTGCTCAATGACCTTACATGCTAGAGGGAGTGGGGTATAGTGACAAAAAAGGTAAGGTAGAAAAGTAGGTTGCTAGAATAGTATTCACTGAAAGTTGTGTTTTTGTCACAGGTTCATGAGTCTGTTGCTGTTTTTCCTTCAATCCTCCACTAGTCCTAATTCCAGATGTGCTGATAATAGTGAAGGAATTATCTTTGTGTAGAGTTTCCCCAAAATAATGGACGCAACCAGTTGTATTAGGTAAAAGCAGCAATCTAAACTTTATAAGGCCACACTTGGCTTTTTATGCAATGCCCCTAACATGGGGTTTTCAATACAAAATCACAGGGGTTTCCTTCACACAAGCCATTGTGCTTGAGAGATAATTGAGCTCCAATTAAACTAATCCAATTATCTCTCAAATAGGAAAACTTACATAAATTTTTTACATATCACAAAAATCCATGACGACAGCATCTGAACCCCATAAAAATTATATTCTTGAATAGCCCTGATATGAGCGCACAACATATCCAAAAATCGCTCAGATCGGTTTGGTAAAACTAAAGTTATGTTCGTGCATATATGAACTGGCGGCCTGGTAGAGGTGATATTGTCAATTTCAAAATGGGTTAATTGGATTGCATGGGAGGTCAGAGCTTACAACCAAAATTACTCTTTAAAGCTGGGACCCCAGCAGAGCTACTCTGTAAGGTGTGAAAAGTCACACATAAGTTGCCTGGAAGTCTGCTTTCAGTATAAACTAACCCTCTCATTTGCCATATGTCTTGATTCCCTCTTAGATAAGGAGTCATTTGATATGAACAAGCCTTGTGTTCCAATACCATATCCAAAAGAGACATTAATGCCTATCCATAGATTAATACTCAAGCCTCATTTTTATCATATTTAGAATGGGACAAGCACAATCTTCCAATCAAGCCTAAACATGATTTGCGAACAAGGGGACCCCACAGAATCTGTTCGGTAAACGAACAGAAGGGAACAATTCCTTTTGAATGCAGCGAAACATTAGACAAAAAAATACAAAGTATAATTAAGGGAACACGTACGAGGAGACCCATCTCCCGTGACAGTTTTATTTTGATGACAGTTGAAGGTGAGGATTCAGGGTGTGGAGAGGGAAAGCTTATTGTATTTGTTCTGGTGAGTAGAATCATTCCCTTGAGGCTTTTTGCAGTAAACACTGTCTTTCAGAGTTTAATCGATATGCTTTCGTGGAGAAATACGTTGTAAAAAATTTTTTTGAAGGAGTGGAGACTGGGTAGAGAGAGAGGGAGGGCGTTCCATAGGAAAAGTGCAATTCTAGAGAAGTATTTAAGGTGAGCATCAGAGGTACGAGTATGAACAGAGTTAGACATAGGTCTTTGGCAGAGCGTAGATGCCTTGATGGGCCATATTTGTGTATTAGTGAGGATAGGTAGGTCGGAGCAGCACTGTATAGAGATTTGTAAGCAAGTACCTGGATCTTAAATTGAGCCCTATAACTTACAGGGAACACTAGGTAGGGAATGACAGAAGGGGGAGGCATGGGAGGTGTGGGCAGACAGGAAGATAAGCCTCACCGCAGCATTCATTATAGACTTTAACGGGGCAAGTTGAGAACATGTAAGACCACTTTAACGGGGCAAGTTGAGAACATGTAAGACCACTGAGAAGCGGATTACAGTAGTCAAGGCGAGAGAGGACAGTGGCATGGACAAACACCTTAGCCGCATCAGGCGTTAAATAGGGGCAGATGCGTGCTATGTTTTGAAATGAAGGTAGCAGGATTTGGCGATTGATTGGACATGAGGGGTGAAGGAGAGATTAGAGTCAAAGCGAATACCTAGGCAGCGAGCTTGTGAGGTAGAGCAGATGGTAGCGCCATTGACTTGAAAGGGAAACAGACAAGGGAGTAGCAAAACTTGATGGAGGGAAGACCAGAAGTTCTGTTTTGGACTGGTTAAATTTAAGGAAAAGAGCAGCCAAATAGCAGAGAGGCAGAGACATGAGTCAAGAGGGGTGGTCAGAAATCAGGGGAGGACAGGTAAATTTGTGTGTCATCCGCATAAAAATGATACTGGAAGCCGAAGGAGCTCATGAGTTTATCAAGGGAGGCAAAATAGATTGAGAAAAAAATGTCAGAACTTCCGGGTTCACGGACTATTGACACGCCTCCTCTGACGCGACTTCCTCACGCTACTTAGAGGAACTCTGCCAGATTCAAACTGCTTGATTATTTTGAAGCTTCCTGATCAATCAGACCGGCTACAAACAAGCTCTCTCTTTCTACAAAAAGCATGTACCAAACCTGGATTGTTGTAACCGCTGATCTCCATTCTCCTTCCAATTGACTCGGATTACCTTTGGATATTCTCTACTTCGTAAAGCTCATCAACAAAAATCGCAAGTTATATATTTGGATGATTTCATTTCTATTGGCACTTCAGTTTTCACTACGTGCCTTCCTACTGAGATTAATTGGAAGTTATAAATTGTAAATAATACATGAACTTATACACGGATTCTTCTTATGAACTTTAAGAATAAATAAATCACTGAAGTGCACTCGAGTTCCTTAAAGCTGCAGGAACTCTCTCATCAAACTAGCTCCATATTGTGTTCCTTAAAGCTACATGAACTCTCTCATCAAACTATCTCCATATTGTGTTCCTTAAAGCTACAGGAACTCCCTCATCAAACTATCCTCACATTGTCTTCCTGTATCCCCGTAAGGACAAATGACAAAAATATTCCGTCATGATTATCTTTTATTCCAGAAGTTGTGTCCTTAAGGGGTTAAACTACAGGAACTCTTCACATTCCTGCATTTGCATGTCTCGTTCCTTAAAGCTACAGGAACTCCTACCATCAAACTATATCTATATTGTATTCCTTAGAGTTACAGGATCTCTTCTCATCAAACTATCTTCGTATTGTTCCCTTAAAGTTATAGGAACTCTTCTCTTCAAACTCTCTGGATATCGTGTTCCTTAAGGCTACTGGAATCTTCTAATTGAATTACCTTTTCATCAATTTATCTTCATATTAGGTTCTTCGAATTGTTGGGACTGTTCGAATCAATCTACTTCTAAGTGTATCCTTATTGAAGAACTATAATATTTATTTCCTAAATAACCTAAGGGTTCTCCTAACCTCTATTTCTGCAGTTGAGTTCCACTCCAAAACCATAGGAAGTATTAAAAAAAATAGGGGACCAACGGCAGACCCTTGGGGAACACTAACAGTTAGGGATTGGAAGAAGAGGCAGAGCCAGAGAAAGAAACACTGAAAGAGCGCTGGGAAATAGGAAAAGCACCAGGAGAGCTGTATCTCATAGATGAGATTACAGAGGATTAGAAGAAGCTGTCGATGATCAACAGCGGCAAAAACAGCAGAAAGGTCAAGGAGAATTAGGATAGAGTAGTGGCCATGGAATTTTGCAGTGATAAGATGATTGGATACTTTGGTCACAGCTGTTTCAACGGAGTGTTTATATATGTTATATATGTTTATAAATAAAAAAATTTAATGAAAAAAGGTGTGCGCATTGGATAAACTATATTGACCGTATTATTAGTATTACTTATTCTTCTCGCCTTGAATGCTTACAATTTTAATAAGCAAAGAATAACCATTATTTATTGTACTTATGTAAATTGCTGCAGACTCTTTTTGTAATTATATGTTCGTGAATTATTTTTCATAGCACAATTAGTCTTCTAGAAACATTTTAAAAATTCATCCTTAATATGTCTCATTAAGGCCAATTAAACTAGCTTAGAATGTATTGGATGGTAAATAATTATCTCATTGTAAATGGTTTATGATATGAACTGTTGATAGCGGAGCAATCAGATACAAGGAAAAACAAACAGTATTCAGTACGGCTAATGTTAGTGCCATGATCCAGACAGAGCAGAATTATTTGTAGAACTGCAGTACGTATTGAGACTATGAATGGAAAGTGTTTCCTCTGTTGGTACTATTGAATCCAAATAAAAACTCTAAAATAATTAATGAAACTTCTGGACAATCATATATGTATAGTTATCAATTATGGCAGGTCTTATAAGTATTTCTAAGACTGCATTGGCTAAAGTCCTAAATAAATAGAGGTTTGCCAGTATGATACTTTGCTAGCACAGCAGGCATATTGATAATGTTCTCAGTAAAAATAAAGCCAGTGACTGGAAATAGGACATTCATTGTTAAACCATTTGGAGACCCCTCTATAACCAGGTCATCTCTGGCAGATACATTTACCACATTATTTTCAGATCCTGTCAGTCTGACCCAGCACTAGTGAGGTTTTTGGAGAACATTATTGAATTATTCAGTCTGCCAAGCAGGAAGGGAAAGTGTTGTACTGGAAAACACTGGAATTAATTGATTTCACACCAAGAATAGTACTGGGCAGCACTCCCATTGTCAGACAGAATGAATAATGCAGTGTCCTCAATAAAACTAGTAAGGTGGTAAAAAATAGCCACTGGGAAAACATATTTGTGCATATTGTCTTGCAGTGTGTGTCCAGTTATGACCGGCACCTGCTGCCTATGGAGTAGGTTATTTAAAGGGATTCTATAGTATAATATTGTATTCCTAATGCTATAGTTCCCTCTGCCCTCCTCCTTGAAAACCACTTGATAACTCTCCCAATTCCAGTGCCAATCTCCCTCGGCTCTGAAACGGCGCTCCACCTCCTCCAACATTTCTTAGGCTCTCCCCATAGGAAAACATTGCTTTCCTATGGGGTTTTTTGCTGACACTGGATGTGCTCATTCAGAGCGTGATGGTTTCAGCATCGGGTATGGAACCAAAAGTCTGTTAGGATCCAGGAAGTACATCTAGTGGCTGTCTGATTGTCCTGATTGTCTTAGTCCTGCAATGTAACTATTGCAGTTTCTCAAAAACTGCAGTGATTTACAATGCAGTACTAAGTGGGGCAGCTCAATGTGCTGAAGTGGCCTAGGTGATTATAGTGTCCCTTTAAAACAGCCTTACACTCAGTGGCGTACACACATCCCATGGGTCCCCGATGTGAAAATTGATCCGTGGGACCCGCGCTTACTCTGTGTGCCAGGTCCGCAACACATGGCAGTGGAAAACTGGTCACAGGGGTCGCAGGGCTACGACCCCTGCCACCGCGGTATGTACACCAGTGCATGCAGATACACATACACTTAAAGGACCACTACAGACATCAAGATCACATCAGCTCAATTAAGTGGTCTGGGTGCCAGGTCCCTCTAGTTTTAACCTTGCTGCTGAAAACATAGCAGTTTCAGAGAAACTGCTATGTTTCACTGAGGGTTAATCCAGCCTCTAGTGGCTGTCTCATTGACAGCCGCTAGAGGAGCTTCCGCGATTCTCACTGTGAAAATCACAGTGAGAAGACGCTGAATGTCCACAGGAAAGCATTGAGTAATGCTTTCCTATGGGCGGTTTGAATGCACTCACGGCTCTTGCCGCGCATGTGCATTCGGAGCTTAAAGGCGGATCGGGGCAGAGGGATCCCCAGTGCCAAGGGAGTCCGGCGCTGGAGAAAGGTAAGTGCTGAAGACACACACACTCTCACGAACAGACACACTAGCTAACAGACATACACATTTACTGACAGACACACACTCAGTGACAGACATACATACACACTCACTGACAGACAGACACATACACACTCACTTACCAAACATACACTCTCACTGACAAACACACACTCACTAACAGACGCACACAAACTAACACACTCAGTAACAGACACACACAGTAACACACTCACTGACACACACAAACTAACACACACACTGACACGAAAACGAACACTAACACACACACACGCACTCTAATACTAGCACACATACACACACACTCTAATACTAACACACACACACTCACACTCTAATATTAACACACACACACTCTAATACTAACACACACACTCACACTCTAATACTAACACACACACACACTCTAATACTAACACACACACACTCTAACACACACACTCTAATACTAACACACACACACTCTAATACTAACACACACACGTTTTTTTTTTAAATTTTATCCCCCAGCCTCCCTACCTTACGGCTGGGCGGCCAATCACCGGGCTGGCTGGCGGGTGCACGAGGAAGCACTCTCCCCTGAGTGCTCCCTGAGTACTCCCTGTTCAGCTGGGCAGAGAGTGCTCAGGGAGGATGCTCCCTCGCGCACCCGCCAGCCCGCCCCGTGACACCAGGAAAAGAGGCTGGCCACACTGGCATACATACCGACTCACAGGGCAGCCGGGCTCCCTGGTGGGCCGGGCCCGGTCGCAGCCGTGACCCCTGCGATCCCGGTATGTACACCACTGCTTACACTCATTTATGTAATTAGTCATTTGCTTACAAAATAGCTAAGCCAATAAATGTTTCCAATTCTGCTGGTTTGGCCTAAAATTCTACTTGTCAATATTCCGCAAGATCTTTATAATATTCCAACTCAGCTATAGTCCCAGTTTTTCTATGTGAGATAAAATTTAGCAATTTGATTGTTATTTCAATACAATTTGTTGTTTAGCGAATACATCCCTGTGTCTTTGTTGCCTTTACAAGCAGCTCAAAATATGAGCCACTTTATTTCCAGTCAGTGTTTTGCATCTGTAATTTGGCAGCTGAAATTTACTGCTGGAAAATATGCATGTCGAGGAGACCTCAGAAAATTAGATGCAAGCTTATGTTAATCTAATTGTCAAATCAATCCTTTGAGTTCACCACAAACTGCAAAGAATCAAAAGACAAGCTGACAAATTAGGGGGTATTATATGTAACAATATAAAATGTTTTATTGTTTTACATAGGAAAAAAAATCTAAAGCCTTATAGCGGAGTGGATGTTTTTTGAAGTTCCGATTTATTTTAGACAAGTTTCTATATATATTTCAAGGTTTTCTTAAAACATAGCATGACAAGGAAAATGGGAGCTTCGGCTATGTAGTAAGTATTACAATTTCACCACATATATTTAAGGGCAAGGTGTATTAGCCAAATACTGCCAAAGTAAGAGTGTTTGGTCAGTTGGTGGTATTAGCGTATAAGAGACTAAGTCTTCTCCTGGTGCTGTACCATGTGGTGGGGGAAGTGGGGGGCAACACCACTAGAGACTTGGAATAACCAGTAGCACTATTTGTTTAAAAGTGGGTGCTAACAGGCATACAAAAGGTGTACAAAAAATTAAAGCTTTATGTTAGACTCATAATCATGGTTGTCGTATTGAAAAATGATTAGGTCTTATTACCACCCCACTACCATACCATTAGTCCCTCTGTTGATAAAAGTTCAAATGCTGAAATGATGGGGCTCCACTATTGTTAAACCTCTTTCACTTTCCTATTTCCCAGGCTTCCTTTAACCCCTTAAAGGACCACTATAGTGCCAGGAAAACATACTCGTTTTCCTGGCACTATAGTGCCCTGAGGGTGCCCCCTCCCTCAGGGTCCCACTCCCGCCGGGCTGAAGGGGGAGGAAGGGGGTTAAACACTTACCTTTCTCCAGCGCCGGGCTCCCTCGGTGCTGGAGACTCTCCTCCTCCTTTCCCCGTCATCGTCTGAATGCGCATGCGCGGCAAGAGCCACACGCGCATTCAGCCAGTCGCATTGGAAAGCATGCTTTCCTATGGTTGCGAGTGTCTTCTCACTGTGAAAGTCACAGTGAGAAGCGTGGAAGCGCCTCTAGCGGCTGTCAATGAGATTGCCACTAGAGGCTGGATTAACCCTAAAGTAAACATAGCTGTTTCTCTGAAACTGCTATGTTTACAGCAGAAAGGGTTAATCCAAGGTGGACCTGGCACCCAGACCACTTCATTAAGCTGCCGTGGTCTGGGTGCCTATAGTGGTCCTTTAAGGATCAAACTTCTGGAATAAAAGGGATTCATGACATGTCACACATGTCATGTGTCCTTAAGGTGTTAATATATATTATTTTGTTTGATTATTCCACTGTAATTTCTAGACTATATTGCTTGAAGTTTTTTCAATGGATAACCTAAGAATTTCACTTGTTGCTGAATTAATTATATAGTGCAAGGATCAGTGTAAATTTATACTTTGATTTGTTGATTCTTAACCCCTTAACACCGCAGCCAAATGTACAAGTTGTGAACGAAACAAAACGTAAACAAAACCTGGCATTTGCGCTATATGTCTGTCCAACCGTAATTCACCTCTTTCATATTAAATGCACCTTATTATATATCATTTTATTCAGGGGAAACAGGGCTTTCATTTAATATCAAATATTTAGCTATGAAACATAATTTAATATGAAAAAAATGGGAGAAAATAAGATTTTTTTTTATTTTTTTCGTTCTACATGACATTTTAACTGTCAATGTCATAATACTGTTTGCTTTTGCTGCAATAAAATACACATATTTGTATTCAGCAAAGTCACACGTGTAAAACAGTACCCCCTATGTACAGGTTTTATGGTATTTTGGGAAGTTACAGGGTCAAATATAGCGTGTTACATTTGAAATTGAAATTCGCCAGATTGGTTACGTTGCCTTTGAGACTGTATAGTAGCCCAGGAAATAAATTTACACCCATAATGGCATGCCATTTGCAATAGTAGACGACCCAAGGTATTGCAAATAAGCGATGTCCAGTCTTTTTTAGTAGCCATTTGGTCACAAACACTGGCCAAAGTTAGCGTTCGTATTTGTTTGTGTGTGAAAAATGCAAAAAACGCCAATTTTGGCCAGTGTTTGTGACTAAGTGGCTACTAAAAAAGACTGGACATACCCCATTTGCAATACCTTTGGTTGTCTACTATTGCAAATGGTATGCCATCATAGGGGTAATTTTCATTCTTGGGCTACCATAGGGTCATAAAGGCAACGTAAGCAATCTGGCGAATTTTAATGGGAAAAAAATTAAACACAAGCCTTATATTTGACGCTGTAATTTTTGAAAACACCATAAAACCTGTACATGAGGGGTACTGTTGTACTCAGGATACTTCACTGAACACAAATATTTGTGTTTCAAAACAGTAAAAAGTATTGCAGCAATAATATTGTCCCTGTAAGTGCGTGAAAAATGCAAAAAACGTCACTTTTACTGGCGATATCATGGTTGTAATACATTTTACTGTTTTGAAACACTAATATTTGTGTTCAGCGAAGTCTCCCGAGTAAAACAGGACCCCCCATGTACAGGTTTTATGGTGTCTTGGAAAGTTATAGGGTTAAATATAGTGCTAGCAAATTAAATTCCCTATACTTTCGGCGGGTGGTCAGGCAGGTCCCGCTAATTGTAATTAATTAGGATACCTAATTATGTAAAATTATTACATAAATATATGTGTAGAATTAATATATGTATATATATACATATGTGTATATAAACGTATATATATATTTTTTTTCTTTTAATATTTTTATTTATATATAGGTATATATATAGTGATATATACGTATATATTTATGTATATAGATATATATATTATTTCGTTCTACGTGTATTTTGATATAAATATATATATATATTAATATCACAATACAGTTAGAACGAAATAAAACACATCTATATATTTTTTTATATTTTATTTTTAATTATTTTTTTATTTTATTTTTTTACGTATTTACATATTTATTTTTTTATATTATTTATAAATATATATATAACAATAATTATATATATATTTAATCAGTATCAGTCTACGTGTAATTTGATATTAATATATATATAATTATATATATATATTAATATTAAAATACACCTAGACGGTGTATGTGTGTGTATGTATATGTGTATATATATACTTAGATCATATATATATAATATATATATATATATGATCTAAGTATACATTTTTTTTTTTACACTTATTTAACATTTATTTTATTTGATTTCAGCCAGCAGGGGGACCAACTGTCATTAAAGTTGGTCCCCCTGCTGGCATTGCTGCAGCCAGCTATACCGGCCATGTGATTGTGAGGTCCTCGCAAGGACCTCACTCTCACATGACCGGGAGGGACCGGAGGAGGAAGATGTGCCGCGGGGGGGCTCCCTGGGAGTCCCCCCAACCGCGATCGCCGGCGTGGGACCGCCGGCGACCGGGTAAGTTACTAAAAAACGGAGGGCGTACTATTACGCCCTGCGGCGTTTAGAGCCGCTTTTAAAAGGACGTAATAGTACGCCCTCCGGTCTTAAGGGGTTAAGCACCTGTAGAATCTGTAGATTATAATACATTTTGATCTTGTGAGAAAGCTTGGTCTTCTAGGGTCAGCAACCTATGGCACGTGTGCCATGCATGACACTCAGGTTGTCCATGTAAGGCACGTAAGGCAGCCGGAGACAAATACGCTCTGGCCTATAAAGAGTACCAGTGGGACTTCAGATATTTGCTAGTGCAAACTGAGTGGCGATTGCAGGTGGTGAGGGACAATCCTCAATGTACCCATTGCAGCACCTAGTGGAAGTGATCTTAGACAACTTCCTACCAGCACTTATGAATAGAGTAGCCCACAGCAGCTATAACAGCTTCTGCCCTTGACCTGTACCTGGCCATCTCGGTCCCACTGAACACCAGGGAAGCTACCCACACTGCTAGATATACACAGAGCTGCAGAATAAGCCTCCTCATACAACTAATACAAACACATCCATACACAAACATACACGCAGTCCCCACAAACACAGCACCACTAACAATCCAAATACATGCACACAAGAAGCCTATCATATGCAATACCACATGCAGTCCTACATATACACCACCAAACAGACAATGTGACATATCATCCACACAATTCCACAAGCAGCCCCCATACACAGTCCACATTCATAAGTATCGTACACAACACCACTTTATGAACATATACAATATAACAGCATACATATGCACAAATACAATGCTACAAAGCAACGGCAGCACCCATAATTAACACCAGCAAAATAGGGCACCATACACACCTCAATTTAAAAAAAAGGGCTGGCATGCCAAGGGACTTTAACATCTTGTTTTGGCACAGTACTACTAAAAGGTTGCCGACCCTTGTTCTAGGGTAAAGCACCAATCATCTGTCTGCTAATTATGGTTTGCCAGTAAGAAAGGTGAGAAGCTTTTCTAAAATGCATCTCTTAAATTGAGACTATATAACCAAATAGATAATACCAATATTTATTGAAAACTATTGCATGTGGTGAATAGGTTTATCGGGGGTTGGTTGGAGAAAAAAAATCTGATATTATTTTTTGGGGGTAATTAATATAGCCTATTTACTATCTAGTAAGTTATGTTAGGGTACAGCTTGCCCTGCCAATAATGAGGTACATCAGTTTTTGTAGGCTTATGCAATATAATCATATTTTGTAGCTTAACATATTTCACGTTAATCAGGTATTTTTAAAAGCATTATACATGTTAAAGCAAGTTTGAATTACAATTTATTTATACATTATTTTATGTGGTTCAACAACATCCTTATAAAGTATTGACAAAACCTCAGTTTTGCATCCCAACCTATCTCAGATGCCTTATTACAAAGTCCTGCACTGGCAAAGCCCAAAAGGATGAATGTACCATATAATTGGGTTAATCTAGTAAATAGGTGTGTATAGAGTAAGATCTGCTTACTCTAAATGTGGTACACTGATGAAATTGCAGACCCATGCCATATGTGATCCTGTCTTGTAACTAAATACCCTATTTTACCCAAGTTGGATATTTTTTTACAAAAAAATTATGAACTTTAAATCTAGCTTTAATGTTGAATGTGCTGTATTTTTGGCCAGGACAATATCTCTATAACAATAACTCTGCATGCATTCCAATTAATGACAATTAAAGAAATAGCTGTCAAAAATGTGTTTTTGTTTTTCTTTGTACCCATAATTGAATGTTGGTGTTGGAAGATCTGCTGTCTCGTTAAAATGATTAGTAGTAAATCAGGAAAATTAATGCACATTTTTCACTTTCAATATATGTGCCATGTCTGTTGTATTTTAGGCAAGATAGCACATGTAAAGCGAACATTTTCTTTAGAATAGGTTGTGCTATAACAGGTGTAGAATGTATGTTAAGTGACTGACACCAGTTTTGCATAGTTAAAAATACACTTTTCATATAGAACCATAGGTGTGCAGCAGGAAATATTTCTGTTTATCCCCTTAATGACCAGACCACTTTTCAATTTTCTTACCGTTAAGGGCCAGGGCTGTTTTTAAATTTCTGCGGTGTTTGTGTTTAGCTTTAATTTTCCTCTTACTCATTTACTGTACCCAGACATATTATATACCATTTTTTTCACCATTAAATGGTCTTTTTAAAGATACCATTATTTTCATCATATCATATAATTTACTATATATTTTTTTTATAAAATATTTTAAAAAAACACACTTTTTCTAACTTTGACCCCCAAAATCTGTTACACATCTACAACCACCAAAAAACACCCATGCTAAATAGTTTCTAAATTTTGTCCTGAGTTTAGAAATACCCATTGTTAACATGTTCTTAGCTTTTTTTGGAAAGCTATAGGGCTATAAGTACAAGTAGGACATTGCTGTTTTAAAATCTATATATTTAAAATGTATCAATAGTGACATTGTAACACTGATATTTGTCATAAGTCTCCGAATCCCACCTCACATGTACATATGTTTTTTTTTTTTTTGTTTTTTTTTATAAAGTAGACAACCCAGGGTATTCAATATGGGGTATGTCCAGTCTTATTTAGTAGCCACTTAGTCACAAACACTGGCCAAAGTTAGCATTTATATATGTTTGTGTGTTAAAAATGAAAAAAACAATTATGAACGCTAACTTTGGCCAGTGTTTGTGACTAAGTGGCTACTAAAAAAGACTGAACATACCCCCAAAAAAATAAATGGTGCAGCTAATGAAAAGTAAAAATACATTAATCAATTTGTATTCAGAAAATAGGCAATACTGGGGGCGGGGCTGGGCGGCCATGCCAGTAGGCTGCTAGTCACAATAGCTCCAGGGGAACTCGACTAATAATGGGCAAAAAAAAACATCAAACCAGCCTGGAACCCCCTGGGAGTGTGAGATACCTGGTCTTGGAGTTTCCCGTGCAGCTGGTGCAGCTGGAGCACCTGAGAACAGGTGGACCGGGTCCTGGTGAGATGCTCCAGGGCTGGGGAGACTGAGGCCTACCTGGGAGGGGATTGGGGCGGACGGCCACTGTCTCGCTCTCCGCCCCGACACTGACTGAAAACCGCACAGAATACGGGGTCCCCGGCCACGTTCACCCCCCCTCTGGGCCGGTGGGGGTTATCCCGGCCCCCACCGGGCAGGCAACATCCTGGCAGAGCTTTTTGGGCGACTCAGCGCCGACAGCCACCACGCGGCCCTGAAAAAATGGCCGACGGAGATGCACCTAGGCTGCCGACCGATGAAGAAGGCATGCTGAGAGAGAGCTCCAGTGGCACATGGCCCAAGCCACGACCACCCAGGGCATTTATATGCATGACTGGGCAGCAGCGGAGACTGAAAACCGAGTGCGCCTCACCAGAGCTCCCTATAATGTACACCGTGAACCAACACGGAGGCAGTGTCCAAAAGATTACCCCATTACAGCGGGGCCCACACCTGATCACTGCGACCTACAAAGCGATGGCAACTAAAGCAGAAGCTACTGGACCAGTTGCTGATAGCCGTAACAACAGGGACCCTGGCTGTGGGTACAACCAAACGGACATGTCCACCATTGGTATTATAACTGAGGCTGTAATTAGAGATGGTCTTGATGCCCTAGTGTAGACAACAACCTAGCAAGCCACAACCTGCCTGGTGGTATAATATTTCCCTATTTGAATACTCACCTTAAGATAAGCTATTGTTCCATATAAGCATAAGCCTGTATAACTGCAATTTATTCACTTGCCTAATGAAACCTAGGTCTTAAGCAAACCTATAATGAAACATCTTGAAACATTAGCCTGAATAACCAATCATCGCCCCTGCTTCAAGTTTCTCTTGTAAATAAGCTGATCACTAGCATTGTTACAGGGTAGCTAAGTAACTACAATGTGAAAGCAAGTTTAAAAAATTAAAAATGTGCATTTCTTTTATGTGACATGACACTGTACAACTGCATGTATATCTTGGCTGGCTCTGCTGTCTTGGCACTGCGAACCGTATTGTATTTTCTCTGCACGAGATAATAAAGAATTAAAAAAAAAATAGGCAATACTTCTTCAAAACTAAATATAAAACTTTGATATGTTGGATATATAAGTTTTTGAATTATCTCCATAACCAACATTTTGGTATATTTTTAAATAAAAGTATGCATTAAAATATATAATCTTATATTTTTGTAAGATCACAGGGGTACATTTGAGTTGTAACCAGGAAGGAAGAAATCCTCACTCATCTAATAAAGGTGCCCAGCTGGACCTGAGGCCTGAAATCTCCATACATAAATGTAAAATAAGAACATAAACAGCAACGTTTTGACCTCCAATGAGGTCTTTATAAAGGGATACATTTGAGACTTGGCCATTTTAATTCTGAAATATGCAATTTTGACACTTGGCCTATGTTTCCTTATTAGGCAGACATTTTAAATTGTTGTCATGTGGAAGGGGATAGTTTTTATTTTTGGTAGGGTGGGCATGTTCCAAACTTACCCCTAAATATCTCATTCATCAACTGCAAATAAAAAAGAGTGTCAGAGGTACATAAATAAATAAGTTGCACTATTTTGATGCACTAATTTGCACCTTACATTTTTAAAGGTACAGCGCACCTTTTTATTGGTATTGTTTGTATGGTGTTTTGTGAGCTTGTACACTTTTAGGTGCTGCTCTACCTTTATTATTTCAATACTTGCACTATATTTTATACGTTTAGCGCCTTTTTTGCTTGTTTATTTTTTAACTTTATTTGTTTCTTATTAAAGGAAGGAGGGGAGTTCTGGTGGATAACAACAGTACTCTATAAATGTACTCTAAAGAATCTGAAGCCTACAGACTTGGGCTATATACAGCGATAAAGGGATATTTCTTCTCTATTTTTATCAAGGATGTAATTGTGGCATTACGAAGAAAGGAACTAGAGTCATCTCTATGCCTCTTCCTCACTCACAATTAGTTATTGGCAGAGATACATTGAGTCCCTGAATAGAGAATTAAAAAAGAAAAAAAAAATATTTTTAAAAGAATTGGAGACACTTGCAGAGATGGGAGATTACCCTAACCTCTCTATCGCTCAATCATTGTGTGTTAGAGACACACCTCAGACCCATTATTCATCTTTGTAAGATCCTGATTTTATTTTTTGCTGGCTTTTTTTTTTTTTTCGTTTGGTTGTTTTTTTTTTGTGGGGGGGGGGGGGTGTACGTTAGTACATTTAATGAATGTGAACACAGTCTGTGAGAGGGACACTTGAACCCTTTAATTAAAATTAACCCTTCAGGCAATGCATTACAGTTATGAGCAGTTGGGTGAAGGGGATTTTGGGATAAAGTAACAGGTTCTTTACTTCAATCAGTGGTGTATTTTGAAATGGTGCTGCCCTAGGCATGATAGATCTCAGGAACCCCCTAATTTAAATTTACCCGCCCCTTCCTGCCAAGTGCCACAGCTCTTCCTGTTAACTAACACACATTTTGACGGACTAGCACCACTGATTTGACACAATCTGACAGATACATAAAATCATTTAGACACACACTGACAGACGCATACTCACTGACAGACACATATAAGCACTGACAGACGCACCCACTTACTGACAGACATGCACAATCACTTAGACACACACATTCTATGGACACACACTCACAGACACTCAAGGACAGACATATACACACACATTCACTGACACACACACTCTCACTGACAGACACACATTCACTGACACACAATCACTGACACACACACTCGCATTCACTGACACACACATTCACTCACTGACACACACACTCACTCAAGTTCACTGATACACACACTCACTCACATTCACTGACACACACAATTACATTAACTGACACACACACGCACTCACATTCCCTGACACACACACACATGCACTCACATTCCCTGACACACACACACTCACATTCACTGACACAAACACACACACTTACATTCACTGACACACACATTCACTCACATTCAGACACACACATTCACTGACACACACACTCACATTCACTGAGATACACACTCACTCACATACACTGACAAATACACACACATTTTTTCCCCAACACACAATTATTATTATTTAAAAAAAATTAAATCCACCCAGCCTCCCTACTTTTGGCAGAGCTGTGTGGATTTTTCACCTGGGGTCCAGTGTAGCTGCTGGGCAGGAAGGCGAGCGGACATGCAGGCAGGTAAGTGTGCGGACAACCGCGCTTAGCTGTCAGCAAAGGAACTGTGATCTCTCGTCTCCCTCGCGTACCGCAAAGTTATGCCGAGAGCCGGATTGACGTCATATTCTGGCTCCCGGCATAATTGCGGGTGGTGCTAAGGAGCCCGGGAAAGAACTGGCCCTCTGCCCTGAGGAACCTCTTGGGGCCCCAAAAAACGAGGCAAACAAGGCATTAGCCTGGGCATTTGGGGGAAGCGTTTTTTGCCACCCCCTGTAAAGTGTCGTCCAAGTTTGCCTCTCGGTAGATACAGCCCCGATACACTCAAAGCATGGAGAGCATTAGCAATATTGTGTTGTGTCTGTCAGCTTTTGTGTGTTGGGAAATATTTAAAATACCTGTCTCAGCACTGTAGGTATCAGTGTTTACCTGCAGATCATGTATGCTACAATCAATGACATACCAGAACTGTCAATCTTTCTGTAAGGACACTTTTTTGTGACTGGGGAAGCACTTTCTTTGTTGTGAAGGGGTTAACCCAAGGTTTAGGCATATTATGTTGACAGAAATATAGATGCCACTGGAGATTTATCAATGTAATAATATTATTCCAAAATGTAATGTGAATTTTCTGAAATGTTCATAAAATATGTTGTGTAAATATGTGCTTAAACCTTGTTGCTGAACAATAGTTTTCTTAAGGCAAAATGTTTGCAATGCAAGTGTTAGGCCAAATTTACTGATGCATGATAATTTGCTGAAATCTTGAAGACAAAAGGTGAAAGAGAAGAAAAGAAAATTAAACACAAATGTTATTTTGGTAGAAAGGCATAATAATAATAATAATAATAATAAAGTCAGAATAATAAAAGATCAAGCATTTTCCTTGCGTTTTCAAAACATGTATAGCAAAACCTGGATATATAAGCTGAATAAAAATGTGTTTTTTTATTGTTTTTATTTATTTTTTTATTAGTCTTGTTTTAGCAAAAACATATTCACTTCATAAATCAGTGCATATATGAAAATTGCTTGCTATATGGAACAGCTTTATTATAGTTTGATAAATATGTATATATTTTTTTTAAAGTCTGATTTATTATTTGGCAACAAATATTAAAATTATGACGCCAGCCTTTTGCATCACAGAAAGAAGAAGGACATGGGTATGAGCTGTTTTTTGTTTATCGAATAAGCTCACTACTGTGACATGATGCAGAAGGGTCTCGTCCAATGGTGTGTACTGGATCCTGGTGTTTTTTGTTGATGTTGTTTTTTTAGTTTTTGAAAAGCAGATTAAGGAAGCAGTATATAAACAGGGTATCTTTTTCCACCCTTCTTTGACTGAGTATTAAGTGTGACACACAGTGATGTGCTAACCTCATTGCCATTCATTGATTTTCTGTGTGAGACCTGGTGAGCCTGCCATTGCCACAACATCCTGTGATAGAGAGATAGTCTACTGAGACATTTTGTTTCTTATTCTGTGCTTTCTAAATGCTGTGCTGCTGACTGAATCAATTTGCCACACAGTGCCTGCCTTCACTGCCTGCTGTATTTGCCAACAGCACCCAGGTTTTTATAACCTATTCTATTTTTTTGTTTAATTTAATTATTTTAAAAAAATACTTTTAATGTAATAGTGGAACTAATGTAGAAAGGGCCCTCATCCAAGAATTCTTTTTGGCTTTCCTCTTGCGCAAAGGTGGCCAAAAGGTAGCTCCCCATGTGTCATAAAGCTTCCATGATGCCATACCAGCTGGGGATGCACCATTTTCCATCTTTGCAGGGTTGGATTTGTGAGTAGCGTTTGTGCATTTCAATTTAAGCATGTTTTTGTATAGAGTATATGTAGGGGTTTATTAGCATTTGCTGTTTCCATTGAAATGCAGTGGTGTACTTGTGTGTAGTGATTGTGTTTGATTTTAGTGTTGACTGGTTGTGTTGTGTTTAAATGAAGGGGTGTTTGTGTACAATGGTGTTTTGCAACAGGGCTGTGTTTGGATGTGATGTTTGATTTTGATTGAATGGGAATGTTTGTATGCAGTGTTGGCATTTGATTGGTGGGATGCATGCACATATACACATACATACATACATACATACACACATAGTTGAACAAATATACATACACATTAAGGTACAAAAAACAGAAATAGCGAGAGCCGTGTTAAAATATGAGAATGTAACACCTTAGTGACTAAAGGGACTCTTTGAAGTGGTCTAGGTGCAGTGTTGCTGTCCCCCCTTAGCCCTGCAATGTAAAACATTGCAGTTTTGGAGACGACCACCAGAGACACTTTTGGTGAGTTTACCGGACTCTAGGTCACCATGAGGACATCCAACATTAGTGATTCAATGCTTTCCTATAAGGAGGGTCTAATGTGCTTGAGGGTCTCGCCGCTCATGAGCATTAGGCCCCCTGTCGGCTGAGGAGGCGCATCGACCCAGCACATAGGAGCATCAGCCTTGGAATCAAATGAGTAAATAAAGGGTTTTTAACCCTGTTTGTGCCATAAGTGAGAGGAGTCCAGAGGACACTATAGTGTTAGAAATACAACTATGTATTCCGATTACTATAGAACTACTTTATAATACAAATAAACATACACATTCTTTTATGGAGACGGTGTTCTTATAACATGTAAATAAAATAAGCAATCTATTTCATAGGGTAGTGCATATATTAGTTAAATGAAATAAATAATAAGCCAAAGACCCACTCACTCTATATAGAACTATATCAAGCTATAGGTGTAGTAGGCGTGGATGTACAATCCCTGTCGTAGGATATTTGTAGGCTTATTAGATACTTGGGATTGAGTAATGCTTTCCTATGGGCGGTTTGAATGCGTGCGCGGCTCTTGCCGCGCATGCGCATTCAGAGCTGAGAGGCGGAGGGATCCCCAGCGCCATGGGAGTCCGGCGCTGGAGAAAGGTAAGTGCTGAAGACACACACACTCTCACGAACAAACGCATACGCACTAGCTAACAGACACACACATTTACTGACAGAGACACATTCAGCGGCAGACATACATACACACTCACTTACAAAACATACACTCTCACTGACAAACACACATTCACTAACAGACATCAAACAGACTTACTAACACACACACACAAACACACTCAGTAACAGACACACACAGTAACACACTCACTGACACTCACTAGCAGACACACACTCAACAGACACACTCACTGACACTCACTAGCAGACACACACACACACACTAACACTCAGACACACACACTAACGCTCACTCACACACACACTTACACTCACACACACACACACACACACTCACTAACACACACTTACACTAACACTCACACACACACACTAACACACACTCACACACTCTAACACTCACTCACACACTCTAACACTCACACACACACACACTAACACACACACTAACACTCACACACACACTAACACTCACTCACACACCCACTAACACTCACTCACACACACACTAACACTCACACACACTAACACACACTTACACACACAATAGTTTTTTTTTTTATTAATCCCCCCAGCCTCCTTACCTTTTGGAGTGCTGAGGGGATTCCCTGGGGTCCTGGGCGGCCGGTCACCCGGCGGGCAGGCAGGCTGGCCGGCGCGCGAGGGAGCACTCTCCCCTGAGTGCTTCCTCTTCAGCTCCCTCGCGCGCCGCGTAGGGATGCCGGCGCCGGAAGATGACGTCATCTTCCGGCTCCGGTATCAGTGCGGTGCGCGAGGGAGCTGAAGAGGAAGCACTCAGGGGAGAGTGCTCCCTCGCGCGCCAGACTGACCGGCCGTGGGGTGACAGCAGGGCCAGCCTCGGGGGGCCCTGAGGTGGCCGGCTCCTGGGGCCCCCAGGAGAAGAGGCTGGCCCTGTCGGTACATACAGGGTCGCAGGGGCGGCCAGGCCCCCTGGTGGGCCGGGCCCGGTCGCAGCCGCGACCCCTGCGACCCTGGTATGTACGCCACTGGTCTCACCCCCAGCCTTGCAGGTATGCTTTTAGTCTGGCTTATGAAGAGCTTGACTATGCAAAAAGAGGATGAGGAGGGGATAGTCCACATGTTATCTGTTATCTATCTTTTAGGATGTGAAACAGTATTTTCAGTACTGGTCCATCTAAGTGGCAAAATAAGAAAGAGAAATGTCTCTATATTTGGTGCTAGTATAATATTGGTCACAGATTATATTAATTTATTGACTTTTAACCATATATATATTAATTCATTCACTTTTGACCATAATTCTGCTTTCTATGGCATGTCTGACCTCCTTGGTATATTCAGCATTTATTGATAGTATTTGAATATAAACGGGCCAATTTCGCCAGGACACGATACCATCTGTAGAGGATCTTTCTATGTATTTATTTGTGTGAGGTACACGTTATCGGCCCATTGTGATTGTTATAAGCCATAGCCCAATTACTTGACTCTAGGGCATATCCTAAATATTTTTGCAAGGCCTAGAAAAACTCCCAAGTGGAATCTAGTTGTAATCAGTTTAGCAAGTTGCATGCACATTTTTTTTCTGGAAGTGTGAGTTCTTCATCACCATCATATACCCTTTGGACCTTTCGCACCTGTGTCAATAAAGATTGTAACTGGAGACAGAAGAATAACGCATGCAATGGAAGCTTATATGCAGATAGAAATTTAGGAAATGTTATTACGGGCCCTTTTTGAATTAGCTGATATACATGTATAAGTATGCATAAGTATTTGATATGGTGACACTATGCCCAGTATGATTTGATTTCAACCGGTTGTGGGGAATAATCTGTGGAGTGAGCGATAATTACATTTGAGAGTTTAGCTGCTTTGTATAACGTCTTGACTTCTGGAAAACCCAGATCACCCTGCTTTATCGGCCTTGATAGTATATTTGCTTCTACTCTTGGCTTTTCCTTATGCTATATACATTTAAAAATAAGGAGCGTACTTGCCTTAGAAATTTCGATGGAATGGGAATGAAGGGTTCTAAATAAATACTGTAATTTAGAATATTGAGCCATCTTTACTGCTGCTAATCATCCTACCAATGATATATATTTTCCATTTCAATTAGAAAGCGTTTGTGTTCTTTCCATAGGCGTGCGCACGGGGTGTGCCGGGTGTGCCTGGGCACACCCTTATCCCCGCGGCACGCCTATGGATTGAGTCTTTTGCCGCCGCGCCCCCCCCCCCCCCTGTCGGACGCCTGTGTCCATCTCAGACGCGGCGAGGGAGCTGTGTGCTCTCTGCTTCCTCTCGCCACGCGCTGTTTGCTGATGCTGGGAGCCGGAATATGACGTCATATTCTGGCTCCCAGCTACAGCAGACAGCCCGCGCGGTGAGAGAGCAGAGAGCACACAGCTCCCTCGCCGCGTCTGAGATGGACACAGGCACCTGACCCACTGGACCCCAGGGACAAGTCCACGCCAGCACTCCAGGTAGGGAGGCTGGGTGGACATTTTTTTTTAATAAAAAAAATTATTTGTATGTGTGTGTGTGTCTGTGAATGTGTGTTTGTGAATGTATGTGTGTGTGTCTGTAAGTGTGTCTGTGAATGTATGTGTGTGTGTCTGTGAATGTATGTGTGTGTGTTTGTGTGTCTGTGAGTGTGTGTCTGTGAGTGTATGTGTGTATGTAAGTGTGTGTCTGTGAGTATGTGTGTGTCTGTAAGTGTGTGTCTGTGAGTATGTGTGTGTCTGAGTGTATGGGTATGTGTGTGTGTCTGTGTGTGTGAGTGTGTGTCTGTGAGTGTATGTGTGTCTGTAAGTGTGTGTCTGTGAGTGTATGTGTGTCTGTGAGTATGTGTGTGTCTGAGTGTATGGGTATGTGTGTGTGTCTGTGAGTGTGTGTGTGTCTGTGAGTGTATGTGTGTATATGGGTGTGTGTGTGTGTATATGGGTGTGTGTGTGTGTCTGTAATTGTGTGTGTGTCTGTGAATGTATGTGTGTGTCTGAGTATGTGTGTGTCAGTATATATATATATACACACACACACGTGTATATTTTTTTTTTGGGGGTGGGGGTGGGAAAAGAGTTCCCACACTTTATTCCCCAGGACTTCTCTGGAGATGTCCGGATCTCCCTTGACGGCTCACGCAGAGTCGGCGCTATCTGAGTGCCGGCTCTGCTCTTAGCCTCCATGGGCTGGCGGGGAGATCAAAGATCTACCTCACCAACCCACAGCAACATGGAGGGAGGCAGGAGAGGACCCGGGGAGCTCTAGACAGCAGCTCTGCCAGGTTCCTCTCACGAGATCTGAGCATTGCCACGGCAACACTCAGATCTCGTGAGAGTTAACTCTAGCTCCGCAGGCTAGAGTTCACTCTCCACTGGACCACCAGGGATGGCACATGGCAGCAAGGATCCCCCTCCCTACATAAGGTAGGGAGGGGGGATATTTACTAATCTGCCCCCACCTCCACAACCCCTCCCAACATACAGCCCACACACACACAGATCACATAGACACATACAGCACGCTCACACACACAGTACACTAACCGCACCCTCACAAACACACACACACACACAAACAGCACCCTCACAAATACACGACACCCACACACATCACACAAACGGCACCATCACACAAACGCACACATCACACAAACGGCACCCTCACACACAGCACCCTCACACAGCACAGTAACAGGACCCTAACAAAACACACAGTCACCCTCACACAGCACACTACCAGCACCCTCACACATAAACAGCACCCACACAAACACCCTCACCCACATAGCACACTACCAGCACCCTCACCCACACATCCCACTAACACCACCCTCACACCACCCTCACACAGCACACTAGCAGCACACACACACAGCAGTGTATGTGTGTGTATATATATATATATATATAAAAATAAAAATAAAGAATAAATATATACACATGCGGCGTGTTTGTGCTTTAGGGTGACCACCCTAATGCAATAGGCTGCGCACGCCTATGGTTCTTTCTTGTAGAGTTTTTGATATCTGTCCTTCTGTCGAACTGGAAAAACAATTGAAGTCTAGATTAAGCTCATTGCCAGAGTTTTTGTGGTATTTAATTTATATATAGAGGGTTTGCTATACTCCTACAGTCTAGCTTGGAGATTAAGTAAGGATATTAAGGATGATTACAGAGAGATGTAAATTGTGTGCCAGTCATTTATATGCCTAGATATGTGGATCAATCACAAAGATACATAGGTGTGTAGAAAATGATTTTTAGTGAAAAAGAGGAATAGGAAAATATTACAATACAAATATACATACAAATTATTTTATAGAGACGGTGTTCTCATACATGTACAATAATATACATGTATATGAATGCTGCAATTACCCAAAGTACGAATCCCCATTATACGTAACATTAACTGCATAGAACACATATAGTACATAGTACAAAGGCAATTGCAAAACAACATCAACAGAGCATTGCAATTTGATACTTTATGGGTAGATTCACTGTGAAAGTTCCTATATATGGTATGTCCTTTGAATGTCCTCATACTCTTGTATTAATTCTCCAAGTTATATTCCAGATAATGAAAAAAATGAGACAATAAAAAAATAAAAATAGGAAAGCAACGGAAGTAAACAATAGATATTGCCAGCTTGCAAAAAAAAAAAAAAAAACATGGTGCAGGAAGGGTACATGGGGCTGCTGGGGGGACACAGGGGCTGTTGGGTGAAAGGTGGAGATAGGGGATGCAGGGTGAGAGATGGTGTCATGGGGCTTCTGGGTGTGAGAGGGGACATGGGGCTGCAGGGTGAGAGGGGGTCAAGGACTGCTGGGTGAGAGGGGGCAGGGGCTGCTTGATGAGAGGTGGGGACAGGGATTTGCTGGCTGGGGAGCAGGAGCTGCAGGGTATGAGAGTGGACATGGGGCTGCAGGGCGAGAGGGAGTAAGGGGCTGCAGGGTGTGAAAGGAGACATGGGGCTGCTGGATAAGAGGGGGAAGAGATTGCTGAGTGAGTGTGACATTGGGCTGCTGTGTGAGAGGAGGTAAGGTCTGCTGGGTGAGGTGGCGCAGCCGTGCAAGGGGCTGCTAGGTGATAGGTGGGGAAGGTGGTTGCTGGGTGGGTGGGCAGGAGCTGCTGGATAAGCTTTTGGGTGAGATAAGGAATGCAGGGTATACGAGAGGAAACAAGGGGCTGCTGGGTCAGAGGGGGAGACAGGGGCTGCAGGGTATAACAGGGGACATGGGAATGCAGGGTGAGAGGGGGCCGGGGCTGCTGGGTGAGAAGAGGAGACAAGGGCTGCTGGATGAGAGGGGCTGCTAGGTGAGACAGGGGCTGCAGGGGATGAGAGGAGACATGGGGTTGCAGGGTGAGAGGGGGTAGGGGCTGCTGGATGAGAGGTGGGGACAGAGGCTGCTTGGTTGGGGGAGCAGGGGCTGCAGGGTATGAGAGGGGACATGGAGATGCTGGGTGATAGGGGGAGACAGGGGCTGCAGGGTGAGAGGGTGGGCAGGGGCTGCTGGGTGAGACGGCGCTGCTAGGTGAGAGGTGGGGACAAGGGCTGCTGGGTGGGACATTGGATGCAGGGTATGAGAGAAGACATGCAGGGTGAGAGTGGAAGACAGGGGCTGCAGGGTGTGAAAGGGGACATGGGGCTGCTGTGTGAAGGGGGGCAGGGGCTGCAGCGTATGAGAGTAAGGGACAGGGGCTGCTTGGTGAGACGGGGACAAGAGGCAAAAAAATTACATTTCTAATTCAATATTTATAAAATAGTAATAAAAAAAAAACTGTACAGTTTACTCCCCCATCCCTCTTCCTTACCTTGATCTGTGGCAGGAAAGGATGCTGGGGAGCAATTATTGTCCATGGTGGTCCAGTGGAAGAATCATCTGGTCTACACCCCTTGACAGGTGTAGACCATGTGCACCTGCGCTCTGCTAATTACAGGCTGGTGAGAGAGATCTTTGATCTCCCCACTTCACAGAGCTCTCTCTATGGGCCGCAAGTCAGGCAGTACCATCGCGGCCGACTGGGCATTTGCCCGATGGCCAGTCCGGGCTTGTCCATTACTGACCTCTTTATCCTAATTTTTTTATTACCTTTTTCTTGTAGTCTTTATCACTTTTTATGGCGACTCTCTTCTACACAGAGGGAGGCATCAGCGGGACCACCACAGCTTTCAGAGGAGCTAGATATTTTCTCACTAATGATAGTGATTTAAGTATTGTTAACATATTGGAAAGAGAAACGAAGAAGAAAATCAGTTGGGAGCTACATATGAATACATTTCTTTTTTTTCATTTTACAGAAAGTACAGATTTCAATAGAAATTGGCACTTTTATAATTTAACCTTGTTGCACCCAATGGCTTTTAAGCAGACAGCTGGCACTGTTACTTGCTGGTTGCTTAGCTCAGTGGAGTTAAACTCAAGAGGCAGCAATTACCCAGAGATTTTGCCCTTCAAATACTTTTCATTTAGCTGCATTGGGAAGTCTGTTATTGGACAGTTGCATAAAGGAGATCTGCATCTTTTGCAAGCTGTTTTTAAGATATACCCACAATGAAAATATGCATAATTAAATGCATACATTTTTCATTAGCAGTATATCTATTAACATGGGGGGGGGGGTGGAGGGTGGAGGGAGAGGACAGTGGAGGGCCCCTTTATCAATTTGAATAATGCTTGTGAGCAGAGAGCCGGAGATAAAGAACTTGAACATCTTCTGTAATAGGGTTGTATTCATGTGAGCTCTAACAATCCATCAAGCACTGTCTAATCTGCCCAGAACCATTATATCATATGTGTCCATTCAGGTATATAACAGTTAAATGAATGATTTATCATTGTACCTGCTATAAATTGTTTTCTTTCCCTTCGTAAATGACATTTATATCAATGATAAATTGCAAATGCTATCTCACATAATGTAGCAAAAATCATTAAAGAGACAGTCAAAGTTTGTCTTCCTTTGCTTTCATTGAGATTATTATATCCTACAACATGCTATAAAAGAAGAATTGTTTAAGC
Organism: Pelobates fuscus; assembly: GCF_036172605.1. Classification (NCBI taxonomy): domain Eukaryota; kingdom Metazoa; phylum Chordata; class Amphibia; order Anura; family Pelobatidae; genus Pelobates; species Pelobates fuscus. The sequence continues at coordinate 301,147,417 of NC_086318.1, forward strand.
AATATGTACAGCAGTAGACTACTAATGGCATATCACTTATTACTCTAAGAAATTGTACAGACTCAATACGGTTCTCTCATTCACAAATTGACTCATTGGTTCTTTTTCATTCATAAACAAAATAATAAGAATTACTTGTGAGTGCCTCCAAATTTGAACAAAGTATTCGTAAAGTAATTAAAAACTTGATTTTGCCAGATTCACACTTTTTATATCTTTACATTTATTTGAAACATCTTAGCAAACACATTACATGCAATTATTGCATGTAAATATTATCAAGCGCTCCACTCATTTATTGTTAAGATTTTATCTTCATATTTGTTGGATCGATTTTGTGTTCAGGTGAGGGGGAAAGGTATTCCCTCGTGGATTTTAAGAGCTGCTATTATTTTTTACACACTCTTGTGCGCTTTCTCACACACTTACTCCTTGTGAGTTTTCTCTCTAGTTGAAATATGTAGCCTGTTAAAATATATCAAAATGGGACATAAACGTATTGTAAAAATTCATAGTTTAAAAAAAACCTGCAATAGCTGTGTCTCAAATGATCCCCTTCAACGTCCACATATACAAACTCACTGTGTGTCTCAAAAAGGCACTAAAAATGCTTATTACCACTACACTTGATACAAGTGAAAATATGAAATATGCCTTTTGGAATACCCTTGGGTGTCTTCTTTAAGAAATAGTATGCCTTTTTGGGGAAGTTGGAATAAGCAGCCTGCTAAAATATTTAAAAAATAGTGGTGGGATATGTTTGTGGGTGGTGGGGTATGTTTGTATGTCAACCATGAGTTAAAGCCAAATCTTAAGCAAGTGGAATGTGATGAGGAAAATGTGGAAGCTTTATGGGTAAATATCTGCTTGGGGAGAAAAGGAGGGATATCAACTATTGGTTGGGATATGTTATGAACCACCTAATGTTAATATTGACGAGGAACAACAGCTGTTTGAGCAAATTGAGAAAGCTGCAAATCTGGGTAACACATTAATTATTGGAGATTTTAATTACCCGGACATAAATTGGGACAGAGGGACTAGTAGCCCAGCAAAAGGAATTACGTTTTTAAACTTGTTAAATGACACCTTCATGTCACAACTTCTACAAGCACCAACTAGAAAGGACACTTGTCTGGACCTGGTTTTAACAAACAACGTTGATCTTTTGACCAACATTCAAGTAGGTAAGCACTTGGGAAATAGTGATCACAATATAGTGTCCTTTGAAATAAACTCAAAAAAACAAAAGCACATGGGGTATACTAAAACATATAATTTTAAAAAGGCTAATTTCTAAAAGTTAAGGGCAGCTTTACAATATATTGACTGGCATAAACTTTTTAGTGAAAAGAACACTGAGGATAAATGGATCATCTTCCAATAAATATTAGAAATGTACATTTCTCAGTATGTACCATTGGGTAATAAATATAAAAGAAACCAATTAAAACCAATGTGGCTTAGTAGAGAAGTAAAACAAGAGATTAAAAATAAGAAAAGGGCATTTAAAGCATTTAAATCAAAGAAATAAGATGCATCCTATAAAAGATATAAGAAAGCTAATAATCCGTGCAAAAAGGCGATTAGATTTGCTAAACTTCAAAATGAAAAAATGATAGCCAAAGAGAGAAAAACCAACCCCAAAGCATTCTTTAAGTATGTACATTCTAAAAAAACAAAAAATGAAAGTGTAGGTACACTAAAAACTGAAATGTGGGTGCTAGTTAATGAAGACCAGGAAAAGGCAGGAATTTTAAATAACTATTTCTCCTCCGTATATATTAAGGAAGAACCCATGGCAATAGATGTGCAAATTATTGCTACTAAAAACTTGCAGAATAATTGTAATTGGTTAACTCAAGACAAGGTGCTTGTGTAACTAAAGAAAGTTAATATAAACAAAGCTCCAGGGCCTGACGGTAACCATCCATGAGTACTTAAGGAACTAAGTGTAGAAATAAGTGAACCTTTGTTTTAAATCTTTCAAGATTCTTTTCTTTTAGGAAGTGTTCCGGAAGATTGGAGGAAGGCAGATGTGGTTCCTATCTTCAAAAAGGGTTTAAAATCCTTGCCTGGAAATTATAGCCCTGTGAGCTTAACTTCTGTGGCTGGGAAAATATTTGAAAGGTTATTAAGGGATAATATTCAAGAATTCCTTGAGATGAACATGGTTATCAGCAAAAATCAACATGGTTTTATGAAGCACAGGTCATGTCAAACTAATTTGATTGCGTTCTACTAAGAAGTAAGTAGAAGTATAGATAAGGGTGTTGCAGTGGATGTGATCTATTTGGATTTTGCCAAGGCATTTGATACAGTTCCACACAATAGATTAGTGTTCAAACTCAAGGAAATCGGTCTAGATGAAAATGCTTGTTCTTGGGTAGAACATTGGCTTAAAAATAGAGTACAAAGAGTTGTAATTAATGGTAAATTTTCAAGCTGGACAGAGGTGGCAAATGGTGTCACCCAGGGTTCTGTTCTGGGACCCATTCTATTTAACATGTTTATAAATGATCTTGAAAAAAGCATTAAAAGTCATGTTTCAGTTTTTGCAGATGACACAAAACTCTGTAAAATAATACAATCCGAGCAAGATATTGCTTTGCTGCAGAGGGATTTAGATAGGCTGGGGGACTTGGCACTCAAATGGCAGATGAAATTTAATGTTGAAAAATGCAAAGTTATGCACTTTGGTGTAAAGAATACACAAGCAACGTATACCCTTAATGGAAGTAAATTAGGGATAAAACACACGAAAAGGATTGTTATAGACAACAAACTATGCAACAATGTGCAATGTCAATCAGCAGTGGCTAAGGCCAGTAAGGTATTGTCATGCATGAAAAAGGGCATTCATTCTCGGGATGAGAATATCATTTTGCCTCTTTATAAATCACTGGTAAAACCACATATTGAATATGCTGTGCAATTTTTTTAATCTTTTCGAAAGAAGGATATTATGGCAGTAGAAAAAGTGCAGAGACGGGCTACAAAATTAATAAAAGGAATGGAACTTATCAGCCATGAAGAAAGGTTAACAAATTTAAACCTATTTAGTTTAGAAAAATGTTGCCTGAGAGGGGATATGATAACATTATACAAATATATTCGGGGACAATACAAACCATTGTGTGGAAATCACAAACCGGACTTTACATAGGACACGAGGTCATGCGTTCAGACTGGAATAAAGAAGATTTCATCTAAGGCAAAGGAAAGGGGTTTTTTTACTGTAAGAACAATAAGTATGTGGAATTCTCTGCCTGAAGAAGTGGTCTTATTAGAGTCCATACAGATGTTCAAACAGCATACTTGCAAACTTGCATACTTGCAAAAACAGAATATTCAAGGATATAATCTTTCAATGTAGAGTAATAACTGCTTGATCCAAGGGTAAATCTGACTGCCATTCTGGGGTCAGGAAGGAATTTTTTTCCTAGCTTGTTGCAAAATTGGAAGTGCTTCAAACTGTTTTTTTTTTCCTTCTTTTAGATCAACAGCAAAAAACAAATGTGAGGAAGGTTGAACTTGATGGACGCAAGTCTCTTTTCAGCAGAGACTATGTAACACCAAAACCATCTATGAAAATTCACACTTAAAAATCTGAAATCAAGAGGTCTCTTTTACAGCACTGTAACTTCACAAAATAGTGTCTGTCATACATTGGGCATATTGTTTTACACAGAAGAGCTAACTGAGCATACTTAAGGAGACTTTATGACAGTGGCACTTATCAAATGTACAAAATACCCAGCAAAAATGCAACATGTATGGAAAAACAATTATTATTTTTTTCTCATCACAAAATTTTAAATAAGTTGGTGAAAAAATTGTGGCAGGTTAAGGTATAATTTATGCCTAATAAGATATCCTGGAGTGTCTGCTTTCTCAAATGGTAAGCCTTTGTGGGGTTATTTGACCAGTCAAACTGCTATAATGCCTCAAAATTAGACATCAGAAAATCTATGAAAATTCTAACTGTAGAAACTGAAATAGCATGGTCTCCTATATGGCATTGTAGCTTTACAGAATAGGGGCAAAGGCATACAATGGGTGTAGCTGAACACAAAATATGTTTCTGTACAGGAATAGCACACACCAGCTTTACGAAATGCACATTACAAAATCCTTGGTATATGTATATACGCCAAAATAGAGATAAAATAAAATTTTACTCTAATATTTAGCAGAGATTGGCGATGAAATGGCTACATAAAAAGTGTCAAAATAACCTTAGTTAAATAGCCTCTGATGTATACTTTATATAAATATATATGTTTGAGTGCCAATTTTGTTTTCTGTGATGGGTATTAAACTTCCAAGACAAACATACCAACTTCTAAAATTGTTTCACATTGAAATTTTATTTTAGTCCTTGTAGTTTGTGACCTGTAACTTTCAAAATAAACTGAAATCCTACACATATTATGTACTCTGTAAATCAAGACATATAAATGAATTGATTTTAAATTACTTTTCTTAAGCTGGATATATTATGCACACATTATTATTGCCACAACTTCGAAATAAAAGATTTTTTTAGTTTTTTTCCCATTATTTTGCGTTTTTGTTTGTAATAAATGAGAATTAATACATGTATATATCACATTAAATTAAAGCCCTTTTTGTCATCTAAAAACGGTTTATAATATATGTTGGTACAATAAATGAGAAAGATGCAAATTACAATTGAACACAAACAGCAAAAAATAAATAAAAAATGCTTGTGTCCTTAAAGGTAAGACAAGCTTCTGAAGCTGTGTCCTTTAGGGGATATTTTACTTTTGCTAACTCTAAATGTTTTTATACATTATTATCAATTACATTGCAGTGTTCTGGTGTACCTTTTCATGCAGTAAAAATGCTAAAGCTGGCACTCACCTAGACAAGTTATGAAGTGTAACAACATTACACAAAGATGCACGAACGCCATTTATTATGTAGCAAAACCTGTCTTCCGTGCCAAAACTGAATAGTGTTTATTTTAGCCTCTTCTGTCAACAAAGGAAGTCGTTTATGTTGAAGTAGTTAGGTATTTTATCTGCAGATGATAGAAGTGTACATATATCTTTAGCAAATATAAAACAACTTTGTAACTGAATTGGTGGTACAGTGTCACGGTGCCGTGGGTTTCTGTCAGCGTGACCACACTGAAAAACAGCAGTCACACCGAAAGAATTAACAAACACTCACCTTACCCATGGCAGATCAAAACCCAAACTCCCTCCACCTCGGTTTCCGGCGTGTGCGGCGTTAACAGAGACGCCCGGCCGCTGCAGTTCCATTTTTAATAAAGAAATACCCTTTGCCCATATTAAAGATGGCGTTTACGTGCGTGCGTAGTCACGTCATAGATGTGCATGCACATTTTGGGGTCAGAGGTCACATATAGCCAATTACAGCTCCAGGAGGGTTATTTAAACCCAAATTACCTTTTGATCAGTGCCCTGTTGTGGTTTCCCTTAGCTGGTTATCCGAGAGAGTGTTCCTGATCTTTGTTTTTTTGGTATTTGGCTTTGTTTGACTTCTCTGATTTCTGGTATCTTTGACTTTTGGCTTTCCCTCATCGTTGTGTCTCATTCTGTATCCCTGACCTCAGCAAGTATTTTGTCTATTTTTGGTTATGTTCTGTCCGGCAATTCTAAGGTCCGGTTATACGTTATCTTTAGTCCTAGGTGTGATACTATTTCTGCGAGCTGGATCTACAGTAATCCTGACATACAGTTGAATAATGGCAATAATGGATTATAAGGAGATTTACTGGGGTGTGATTGGGGGTACTTTAGTTTTTGGGAATGGGGCAGAACAAGTGGTAAAAAGGGACATTTGAGGCTGGAGTTGATCCTATTTATGTAATTAATACATTAACATATGCAATAAAATACATTAAATGTGAAATATACTAATTTGATTAAATCTATATGTTTGTACTAATTCTTAAGATCTGCAGCTTCTACTGTGAGCCTTTTCTTAGAGCAGGAATCACCATTCTCAGTGTTGAGAGTTTTGTGGAGGAATCTTGTAGTTCAGCTAAGCACAGGTGGTTATACCTGAAACCATTGTGCGGCTTCTATCAGCTACCAAAATAGTGGTGTTTTAAATATACACAAAACATGTACTTGTACAGGTGAGAGGATGCATTGTTTCACCATGTGGTACCTACATTTTCTATTAGTAACGAATTGTAAAATTACCTGATGCCATAGTACATGCATTTAACAAAATATGATGGTTATGGTGATATATTTAAACAGTTGTAAGGTTTATTTTTACAAATCACAAATGTATAAGCAACAGAATGCATGGTCAGAATAAAATAGGAGCTCCTTGCCAAATATCCTGCATCATACCTCCATGTACCATACTCATACCCCTCGGTGGTTACACACCTTTGATTGTCCCATTAATGTAAAAGTAATTTTGTGAATAATGCACATTTTGTGAAGTAAACAAACTAAAGCAATAAGCAACTTCCTCTTGATTTAATGCTTGAATGTAAAACCTGTATTTATCACAAACTTGCAGCAGTTGTTCAAATACCTGGCACCGAATGTGTTGTTAGCGTGTGTCCGCTGTGGAGAGGTGCCAGTGATCAGTAGTTCTTTCATGAGTCATTTTCAATGGAAAGTAAGTTATTGGCATAACTATAATAGCATATTTTTATTTTATGACTTCTTCTAAGGGGCTTTGTAGCATTACCAAAAAAAAAAAAAAAGTGTAATTCTCATGAAAACAAAATTTACTTCATAAAATAACTTCCCTGAGAAATTACAGCAACAACGTAATCAAGCCAATTTCTTTATCAAGTATTTAATCATATTGTTGTATTACTGTTCAATGTTGTTTCCACAGTAACAGAAAGTTCTCTGTTCAGCTTATGCAATGAAGATATTCTCCATTATCTCACACCTAGTTAGCAAAATTCATTTCTATGGAATAGTTTTTTGTATTTACAGAAATTCAAAATGAAACAAAATCTTCAATATATAATGGTTGCCTAACTATCGAAACATGTAACACATTAAAATAAAAGTTAATCAGTCAGATTGGGTCATCTAATGTTTGCTATATTATTTTGTTTTAAAGGAGCACAACAGGGTCAGGAACACAAACATATATTCCTGACCCTATAGTGTTCCAACCCCCTTAAAATGTAATAAAACTTACCTTTTTTCCAGTGACGTGTGGGTCTGTCGGCGCTGGCTCCTTCCCCAATCGATGATCTCAGCCAATCCAATGCTTTCCTATAGGAACCTCTTTAATTTACAAAAACAGTGCCTCAGAGGGGATATGATAACATTATACAAATATATCCAGGGCCAATACAAACCATTGTCTGAAAATATATTCACAAACAGGACAAGAGGTCACTTGTTCAGACTGGAAGAAAGGAAATGTAGTCTAAGGAAAAGGAATGTTGTTTTTTTTACAGTAAGAACAATAAGAATGCTGAATTCTCTTCCTGAAGAAGTGGTTTTATCAGAGTCTGTACAGATGTTGAAATGCAGCTAGATGCATGCTTGCAAAAACAGAATATTCAAGGATATAATTTTGCAATTGTAAGGTAATAGTTCTTGATCCAGTGATAAATCTGACTGCCATTCTAGGGTCAAGAATGTTTTTTTTACTAGTTTGTTGGATGATTCAAACTGAGTTTGCTTGCCTTCTTTTGGGTCAACAGCAAAAATAGATGTGAGAAAGGCTGAACTTAATAGAGATGTGTCTCTTTTCAGCCTATGTAACTATGTAACTATGATTGGCTGAGATCATCAATTCTGAGGACATCAACCGAGGAGGCAGGGTGGGGGCAGAGCCAAACAGCACCTCCTCACAGAGATTCATTGAATCAATTAATCTCTATGAGGAAGTTCAACTGTAGACACTGACCCAGGAAGCATCTCTAGTGGCCGTCTGAGTGACTTCAACTGGAGGTGTGCCTAGGTTGCAATGTAAGCACTGCCTTTTCTCTGAAAAGACAGTGTTTACATTAAAATGGCTGCAGCGACATACTATAATGGATAACAACATTAAGCTGAAAGAAGAATTTATATATGGCTAAGCAAATATTAATTATTTTTGTAACAACTTCACCCAGTATATTGTTCTGTGCATAAAGCAGCATAGCCTATTTTCTACCAAAGAAAGTGTATCAGAACTACAACAATGTAATTCAGCATTACACTATTAACCCCTTAAGGACACATGACATGTGTGACATGTCATGATTCCCTTTTATTCCAGAAGTTAGGTCCTTAAGGGGTTAAACCATGTTTTATATCTCATACCCATGTGCAGTTCTCTATCAGTAGAATCCACTTCTATCCAACTGAAAGAAAGCAAATGAAAATTCTGTTGGTAGTTCATTTAGTTCATAATATGGTGTTAAGAGTTTCACCCAAAAGCTATATGTATATATCTTGTGGCAATCAGTTTTCAGAGTAAATTGTGCTCTAGAATCTTGCTTTTCTTGAGCAAATAGCCTTTGGTAGTCTAGCAGCTTCAGTACAGTCTTCCACTCAGGACTTTCTGGGATGAGACTGAGGCTAGAGCCACTTCAACAGCCCATTTCCTGTACTTTAACTCTGTTCTTGAGTGGTTATTCCAACCCTTTTTATCATTATTTTTTTATTTATTTACAGTGCTTTTCGGGAATTACTAATAGGTCTCCTCAATATAAAACCTGTAAAAAAATAAAAACATAATTGTAATCCAGCATTGGTGAAGCTCCCGGTGCTGAAAGTTGATCTCCACACCTGTCCAACATCATGTCTGCACTTGGCGGTCCAATCAAAGGATTCTCACAGAGAGACCTTTGACTGGACTGTTTTGCTAGCTCAGAGCACCTTGGGATTTTTAACTTTAAAAAAAAAGAATCTCTATTTAATTAATAGAGGGAGGTGGGAGGGACCACATAGAGGGAGGGCGCTATGCCCGCAAGGGAGAAGATTGCTACATCTGTTGAAAGCATGCACATAATCAAGATTTGGCATTCTGGAACAGTTTTCGGCTGCCAAAGTCACATGTGCCAGGGGTGTAACTAGCCCCAGCACACAAGTGCAAATATCTCGGAATGTACAGAGTTTCAAGCAAAAAAAAAGGCTGCAAATCCTGACTACTACCACCATGACCACTTTAAATCACTAAAGTAGTCATGGTGGTTTTCGTAACCTTTTTACTCAGCAATCTGCGCAGGAGAATTTCTGATTAGTATTGCTCTTGTTTATTCAACCTTGAAATGGGTAAATATAAAACAATAAGAACAGATATGCTCCAGGTCTATTAAAAGTATAACTTTTTTGTAGAATGACATTTTTTGTAGAATGACATTTATACATTAGCAATATATGTTTGTAATAGGATATAGTAATGGGGTTTTAGCTAAAGGCTTTGTATTGATTTTAGACCTATCTTTCAGTAAAGACAAAACAAGTCCAACAAATGATGCACTCATCTATGTTATCTAAGAAAATATTAGATATATTAATCCTAGCTCCATAGAATATTGTATAAACCATGGTTGAATAGAACGAGCAAACTCAATATATGAGATATATTATTATTTTTTTACTTGTTGTTTTTTGTTTTTTTTTAACCATGGATCACCTTTTTTCTTTACCTTGTAAAACAACAACAATAGTGGGGGAATTTATTAGGGCAAAAAAAGATGTTATTCTTGGTTAACATGCTAACTAAGAAACAATCCCCAGGGGAAAACTGTCACGACTAGTAATGTGGTCCAGCACGCAGAAACTATGTAAACATATACATAAGTCAGAAAAGGAAAAATAACAGGACAGAGCGTAAACCGGACCTTAGAATGGCCGGACTAATACGCTAGAGACAGAGAATGGTCAAAGGGAAAGCCGAGGTCAAGGAAGCCAGAAAATACTCAATACCGATAAGACAAGCCAAGTCAGGGAAACCAGAGATCAGAATAACCAGGGAAACGCCAAGGATCAGGATACCAGGAAATCAGAAACACGAAACTAGCACTTTCAGGAAACCAGGAAACTGAAACCACGACATGGCAAAGTACTAGGGTGAATTAGGGGTTTAAATACCCCTCTCTAAGCTATGATTGGTCAGAGGGCGACCTCTGACCCCAGAACGTGCGTGTGCGTTGACGTCGTGACGTCACGCACACGTTAGTATAATTCTCGGGGGCGGGGCTATCCATAGACGCGACCACGTGGTCGGCGCCATATTGGATTCGGGCGTGATGCCCGGAAGAACTACATGCGCGGTTCCCGGCTCGCCGACGAGCAGGTAAGCTCGTGTAGTCGGAGCGGTCGTGCCGGTCGGGCACGACCGTGAGGCTCGGCGGGCCGGTGACCGCAACAGTACCCCCCACTCGAAGACCGCGCACCGGGCGGGAAGGACCCGGCTTAAAAGGAAAGCGGTTGTGAAACGACCGGATAAGACGGGGCGCATGGACCCGGTCAGCAGGAACCCAACAACGTTCCTCGGGACCATAACCCTTCCAGTCAACGAGATAGGACAAGACACCTCTGGATAATTTGGAGTCCATGATAGAATGGACTTCGTATTCTTCTTGATCACCCACTACCAAGGGCGGAGGAGGAGTGGATACCCTGGTGTAGCGATTGCAAGTAAGGGGCTTGAGCAGAGACACATGGAAAGTATTCGCGATTCTCATATGAGCCGGTAGTGCCAAAGTATAGGTCACTGGATTAATACGTTGGGTAACTCGAAAGGGACCAATGTACCGAGGGGCAAATTTCATGGACGGGACCTTAAGCTTGATATGTCTCTGGAGAGCCACACCCTGTCACCTGGAAGATAGACAGGATTAGCGCCCCGTTTCTTGTCAGCTTGGACCTTTGCCCGTAATGAGGCTTTTTGCAGAGCTGAATGGACGGAATCCCAGGTATCATGAATCGATTCTAAACGAGTGTTCAAAGCGGGGATTTCTGTGTCTGAGAATGCAGAAGGAAAAACAGTGGGGTGATAACCCTGATTAACAAAGAACGGACTGTGATTAGAAGATTCATGAGTGGCGTTGTTTCTGGCGAACTCAGCCATGGGTAAGAGCTCGTACCAGTTAGATTGATTGGCATTTATAAAGCAACGTAAATAGGCTTCTAAAGACTGATTCGCCCTCTCTGCTGCTCCATTTGTTTGAGGGTGATATGCTGACGAAAAGGAGAGTTCGACGCCCAATTGTTTGCAAAAGGAACGCCAAAACCTAGAAACAAACTGGGTACCTCTGTCAGATACTATGCTTTTAGGTACACCGTGCAACCGAAAGATCTCTCTCAAGAATATTTGAACTAGATCTTGAGCAGATGGTAATTTTTTAAGCGGGACGAAATGTGCCATCTTCGTGAATCTATCAATAACCATAAGGACTGTATTAAACCCGTTTGAACTGGGTAGATCCACAATGAAATCCATGGCCAAGTGGGTCCATGGAGCACTAGGTATGGGCAGTGGTTGTAACAGTCCAGGAGGTGACCTAGGAGGAACTTTAGAAACGGCACATATTTGACATGCCCCAACATAATCTTTGATATCGTTTCTAAGAGCAGGCCACCAAAATCTCCTGGAGATGGCAGAGAGAGTTTTATGGACTCCAGGATGGCCCGCTGTGAGGCTGTCATGGAACAAATCTAGTACCTTCTTTCGAAACTGAGGTGACACATACAGTTTGTCCGGAGGTTTTCCCACAGGTGCCTGAGTTTGATCTGCTATTATGGCACAGAAGAGTGGAGAAGACACTTCGGAAACTGTAGTGGCAATGAGGCATTCAGGAGGTACAATAGGATAGATCACCTGTTCCGGAACTTCATCTGTCTCAAACTGCCGAGAAAGTGCATCTGCCTTGGTGTTTTTAGTACCAGGTCTGTATGTAATTACGAAATTGAATCGGGAGAGGAACAATGACCACCTAGCCTGACGAGAGGACAGTCTCTTAGCGTCCCCAATATAAGCCAAATTCTTATGATCAGTAAAGATCAAAAGTGGCTCTTTGGAACCTTCCAAGAGATGCCTCCATTCCTTAAGGGCAAGTACAATGGCCAAAAGTTCCCTATTCCCTATGTCGTAATTCCTCTCTGCAGGTGTGAGTTTGCGAGAGTAAAATCCACAGGGATGTAAAGGCGTATCAGGACTTTCTCTTTGAGACAGAATGGCTCCAACTCCTGTCTCTGATGCATCCACCTCTAGGATAAATGGTTTGGATGGATCAGGATGGGTCAGGACAGGTGCTGAGGAAAATAAAGATTTTAATCGTTCAAATGCCTCTCTTGCTTCTTTGGGCCAAGATATACATTTTGCTCCTTTTTTTGTTAAATTGGTTATAGGGGAAATCACGGAGGAAAATCCCCGTATGAATTTGCGATTGTAATTCGCAAAACCTATAAAGCGTTGAGTAGCTTTAAGGCCCTTGGGTAATGGCCACTGTAAGACTGCCTCCAGTTTGCGAGGATCCATCTGGAAACCAGACGGAGATATAACGTATCCAAGGAATTGTATCTCCGTTTGGTCAAACTGGCATTTCTCCAGTTTACAGTAAAGGCCGTTCTGTAACAGGGTTTTTAGTAAAATTCTCACATGTTCGTGATGTGTCTCTAGGTCTGGGGAATAGATGAGAATGTCGTCCAAATACACTAGAACGAACATGTGAAGATACTCTCTTAGGACATCGTTAATAAAATCCTGGAATACCGCTGGAGCGTTACATAATCCAAACGGCATAACCAGGTATTCGTAATGTCCCATTCTGGTGTTAAATGCGGTCTTCCATTCGTGACCGTCCTTAATCCTGACTAGATTGTATGCACTTCGGAGTTTGAGCTTGGTAAAGACTCGAGCTCCCTTCAATCTGTCAAATAGCTCTGATATAAGGGGAATAGGGTAGGCATTTTTTATGGTAATCCTATTCAAACCCCTATAATCAATACAAGGGCGTAGGTCTCCTTCTTTTTTAGAGACAAAGAAGAATCCAGCCCCGGCTGGTGAGGAGGACCTACGGATATGACCCTTTCTGAGAGCATCCTTAATATATTCCTCCAAACAAAGATTTTCCTGGGGGGACAAGGCATAGACTCCTCCCTTGGGAGGCATAGTCCCTGGTAATAAGTTTATAGTACAGTCATAAGGTCTATGAGGAGGTAACCCTTCTGACTGGACCTTGTTAAATACCTCTTTCAAATCCATATACTGCTGTGGAATTTGTGTGGTCAAGGGAGGTGTAACAGGAACATTAATGGTGCCAATAGGTTGTGGGACTTGCTTAAAGCAAACATCTTTGCATCTCTCACCCCAACTCACAATCTCTCCTTCGATCCAATCCAAACGTGGATTGTGTTTCAGGAGCCAAGGGAAACCGAGTATTATCGGAACTGTAGGTGAAGATATGATTTGAAAGGTCATTTCTTCAGAGTGGAGAATACCCACTGAAACAGTGATTGGCAGAGTTTCGTGTGTGATGAAAGGCTGGGTAAGAGGCCTTCCATCAATGGCCTCGACTGCTATAGGTTTCTCTTTATGTCTTAAGGGCAGGAGATGTTTTGCAGAGAATTCTTTGTCTAGGAAATTCTCCGCTGCCCCAGAGTCAATCATAGCCTCACACTGAACAGTAGTGTTCTCGAAAGATAAGGTTACTTTGACAAGGAAACGGTTCTTAGTCAATTTAGGGGACATATACATCACACCTAAGGTCGGTCCCCGTACGTGCCTTAGGTGTGCAAGTTTTCCGGCCGAACCGGGCATGAAGATCTTAGATGTCCCTTCTTGCCACAATACATACATAACCCCTCGTTACGTCTGTGTTGTCTCTCTGCCTCAGTGAGTTTAGCACTACCCAATTGCATGGGTTCAGGTTCTGGAAGAGGAGTTTGGCTACTCACCACTGGGTTAGAGAAACGAGGAGCTATGGACAAATTAGAACGTCTGTTACGTTGTTTGTTTTTCTCTCTCTCTCTGAGCCGGTTATCAATGTCTATCATGTAGGCAATAAACTCATTAAGATTAACCGGAAGGTCTCTAGCTGCAGTCTCATCTTGTATATTCTCAGCTAAACCTTCAGAGAAAGCAGCCACCAGACCGCTATTGGTCCAATCAACCTCAGACGCTAATGTCCTGAACTCTACTGCATAATCGGCTACAGAACGACTGCCTTGCTTGATTCTCATAAGGGCTTTGGCAGCGTTCTTCTCCCTGCCTTTAGGTTCAAATGTAGCCTTAAAGGCCGTAAGAAAGGTACTGTAATCACGGGCTATTGCGTCACCACTTTCCCATAAGGGGTTAGCCCAAGTCAAGGCTTTTCCAGTTAATTGGTTCATCAGATAGCCTATTTTAGATCTATCTGTTGGGAATGAACCTGGGGAGGCCTCAAAGTGGTATTCTATTTGGTTTAAAAAACCTCTAAATTCCTTAGAATCACCTCCATAACGAGGGGGCGGTGACAAGGTTATGGACGGTGGTTTATGTGGTACGGGAACCACTACAGGTGGCGGAACCACAGGTGGTACAGGAGGGACCTCTAAATAGGCAGTCCTCTGGAGCAAGGTCTGAAATGCCTGGGCAAATTGGTCTAACCTGTGGTCCATATCCTCCACCCTATTTTCACAGGCGATCATATGTTTGCATAGTTCTGCAGGATCCATGGCCATGTCGTAATGTCACGACTAGTAATGTGGTCCAGCACGCAGAAACTATGTAAACATATACATAAGTCAGAAAAGGAAAAATAACAGGACAGAGCGTAAACCGGACCTTAGAATGGCCGGACTAATACGCTAGAGACAGAGAATGGTCAAAGGGAAAGCCGAGGTCAAGGAAGCCAGAAAATACTCAATACCGATAAGACAAGCCAAGTCAGGGAAACCAGAGATCAGAATAACCAGGGAAACGCCAAGGATCAGGATACCAGGAAATCAGAAACACGAAACTAGCACTTTCAGGAAACCAGGAAACTGAAACCACGACATGGCAAAGTACTAGGGTGAATTAGGGGTTTAAATACCCCTCTCTAAGCTATGATTGGTCAGAGGGCGACCTCTGACCCCAGAACGTGCGTGTGCGTTGACGTCGTGACGTCACGCACACGTTAGTATAATTCTCGGGGGCGGGGCTACCCATAGACGCGACCACGTGGTCGGCGCCATATTGGATTCGGGCGTGATGCCCGGAAGAACTACATGCGCGGTTCCCGGCTCGCCGACGAGCAGGTAAACTCGTGTAGTCGGAGCGGTCGTGCCGGTCGGGCATGACCGTGAGGCTCGGCGGGCCGGTGACCGCAACAGAAACAATAGAATATTTCTCAATATTTAGCACTTTGCAACAATAGGAGCACCTGTTTTAACCTTGGTAAATATCCCTTATGTTTTTCATATGCAAGTTGTTGTTTTTTTATACTCAATTCAGTTGTTAATGGTATTCATTTTTCAAGAAGAGATCGCAAAACTAAGAACATGTAGATTTTACCTTGGTATTTCTGGATAGACAGACAGCTCTTTGAACTTTAAAACTTTAATTGCAATTAATAAATACCTACTCCAACTCCTACGTTCTTGGTATAAGATCTGGCACAACTCTCAATACCCCAGTTCTCTGTCTTTCACTGCTGCAGGCATTTTGTCCGGTTCTTATTTTGTTTATCTACAGCAGCGGGGTCACACAGGCTGCCACCTGAGGCTCTTTGGATTTATCCTGCTGACTCCCAATGTACCCGATCAGGTGTCAGTACATATTGTGGTGTTACTGGAACTCATGCTGGGTGCCTGCGTTAAGGGCATGCGTGATTGCTAAGCAGACAAGGCAGCCATCTAGGGACAGGGAGGAGACCACAAAAGTACAGGGGGACAAAGAGGCACGCAGAGGGCTGAGGGGGACAAAGATACACACCGTGGGGCTGGTACAAAGAGACACACAGTGGAGCTTGGAGGGAAGAGAAACACAGAAGGGCAGGGTTGGGCAAAGAGACACACAGTGGAACTGAAGGTGGGGGAGCAAAGAGACATACAGAGGGCTGGGTAGGGACCTAGAGACACACAATGGGGCTGGGAGGATATAGAGATACACAGTGTTGCAATTTTTGTTTTGGGTTAAAGAGGTGAAAGTAGCTGGTCTTGCCTAGGTTGCAAAATACAGGAAGTCCTCTCTCGTCTTCCCTCCCATAAGCCTTGCTGGGTGCCATAAATGGTAGGAAAAAGCTATTTGAAAGTGGAAAACACAAATACAGACTGTGTTACATGTGCATGAAGTTGTGTAATACAATGGGCATTTTGTGCAAAAGATCCAATTTAGAGTTATGTAAATTTACACGTTCTGCCTGGCAAACCAAACTCCATATTTCACTTTCAAACTAAATCAAGAGGAACAATCAAGTTTGCTAAAAAAAAAAAAAACAATTCAATAAGGTTAAGGAATTAATGTATAGCTTAATATATGTTACTTTGGAAATGCTTGAGTGGGCAGTTACATCAGCTGATGTATTTTCTAATTAAATAACAATAGTACTTGTGTTCTTGCAACTTTCTCAAGGGGATGTTTTACTTCATTGCATTTTCTGTCTTATGTTCTTTACAATGGCAACTATGAAGAAAGGACAGCTGGTCACCTCTTCATTCCTTCTTAAAACACTTAGATACTCTAGTCTCAATTTTCCATGTTTGGAAAATGTGGCAGAGAGCAAGACGGTAGAGTTGCACTGCAGAAACCTGGAAAAAAATGTTTAATTTTTTTTAAGCAAAAGTAAAGAGATTTGAATGTGAAAAATGTACAAACATATCAAATGCGATTAGATTTGTTGGTGCCCAGATTGTGCCAAGAGTACACTTTTAAGGTACTACGGGACATTAACAGAAAGTGAAAGGGAAGATGATGATGATGATGGGAGGTCTCAGAGAAAAAGAATGAATGATTACATAAGTAACAATTATATCATATATCATTAACCCCTTAAGGACGCAAGACGGTTCAGGACCGTCATCGGCATTTTTGCGTTGCCGACCGACGACGGTCCTGAACCGTCCTAAATTTAAAATGTACTTACCCGATCGCCGTCGTTCCCCCGGCGGCGATCGGCGTTGCTCCCGTTGTGGGAAGACTGCCTGCAGCCCAGACAGTCTCCCCATGGCGGATTAGGACCCCTGGGGCCATGTGATCGCCCAACAGGGCGACCACATGGTCACAATAGGTGTCCTAGACTCTGCCTGCAGGGGGACTGTCTGTGCTGACAGGCAGTCTCCCTGCAACTGTAAAATCATAAAAAAATTTAAAGTGAAAGGTAATAAAAAAAAAATATTATTATATATGTGTATATATATATGATATATAGACATATATTATACCTATATAATATATGTCTATATATCATATATATAATGCCATGCTAAGTGTATTTTTATATTAATATGTACATATATTAATATAAAAATACACTTATAATTAATTTACACACGTATATATATAATATATATAATAACTATATATATATTGTATATATATATTATTATAAAATACGAATAATAAATAATTTAAATAAAATTAAAAAAATTAAAAATAATAATAAAAATTAAAAAAAAATTATATATCTATACGAAATGTTATTCTAACTGTATTTTGATATTAATATATATATATTTATATCAAAATACACTTAGAATGAAATTGTATATATATCTATGTATATATAAATAAATAAAAAGAATACGAACTATTCATATGTCCATATACAAAATGACATAAATAATTATATAAATATACACGTAGACTTCAAATATATACATATGCATATATATTTAAATTCTACGTGCGTATTTATGTAATATTTTTACATAATTAAGTTATTTTATTGATTGCAATTTAAGGGACCTGCCTGCCAACCCAGGCCAAAAGTCTAGAGAATTTAATTTGCTAGCACTGTATTTTACCCTGTAACGTTCTACGACACCCTAAAACCTGTACATGGGGGGTACTGTTTTACTCGGGAGACTTTGCTGAACACAAATATTAGTGATTCAAAACAGTAAAACATATCACAGCGATGATATTGTCAGTGAAAGTGACTTTTTTTGCATTTTTCACACATAAACAGCACGTTTACTGATGATATAATTGTTGTGATACATTTTCCAGTTTTGAAACACTAATATTTGTGTTCAGCAAAGTCTCCTGAGTATAACAGTACCCCCCATGTACAGGTTTTATAGCGTTTTTGAAAGTTACAGGGTCAAATATATGGGTCAAATATTTTTACATTGAAAATGACCAGGTTGGTTACGTTGCCTTTGAGAGCGTATGGTAGCCCAGGAATGAGAATTACCCCCATGATGGCATACCATTTGCGAAAGAAGACAACCCAAGGTATTGCAAATGGGGTATGACCAGTCTTTTTTAGTAACCACTTGGTCACAAACACTGGCCAAAATTAGCGTTCAATTTAGTTTTTTACTTTTTTCACACACAAACAAATATGAACGCTAACTTTGGCCAGTGTTTGCGACGAAGTGGCTACTAAAAAAGTCTGGACATACCCCATATTGAATACCCTGGGTTGTCTACTTTAAAAAAAATATGTACATGTGGGGTGTTATTCAGCGATTTATGACAGATAATAGTGTTACAATGTCACTATTGATAAATTTTAAAAATATATGTTTTGAAACCGCAATATCCTACTTGTACTTATAGCCCTATAACATGCAAAAAAATAGCAAAAAGCATGTAAACACTGGGTATTTTTAAACTCAGGACCAAATTTTGAATCTATTTAGCAGTTTTTTTCATTCGCTTTTGTAGATGAATAAAAGATTTTTCACATAAAAGTCAAAAAACATGTATTTTTTTCAATTTTTCATCATATTTTTTCATTTTTTAAAAATTAAATTACATGAGATTATATAAATAATGGTATGTAAAGAAAGCCCCTTTTGTCCTGAAAAAAACAATATATAATTTGTATATGAACAGTAAATGAGAGAGCGGAAAATTACAGCTAAACACAAACACCACAAAAGTGTAAAAAGATGCCTGGTCGCAAATGTACAACATCGCAAAAAAAGTCCAGTCCTTAAGGGGTTAACTATGTAATAAGGCTAACTGAGTTGGATGTAGTAATCTCCAAGATTAGACAGATCCAGGAAAAGCAGTTTGGTAAAGTGTTTTGGATAGTATTCAGATCAACACCTTAGAAATGGTTATGTCTGTAGAATGAAGGTGTAAAAACTGACTGGAGATAGTGACGAATGTAATTCAAGCAGAGGAAGTTAATAGTGTAATTATCCACAATTCTATTAAGGAGTATAGAAGAAAATGGCAGAAGAGAATGAGACTATGGTAAAAAGATTGGAGCTGTCAACAGAATCGTCCAGTAGGAATTCATGAAAATGAACTTGTCTTTGAGACTGTAACTGTTTGTCATAGAGACTTTCTCAATAAATAACATGTGCAGTATGTAGGTATGTAAGTAGGTTTGTATGTACATTGTTACATTGGACTAACACATATTAAAAGACAAGATTTTGACAGTTCTTCTTTAGGTTTGATGTATTACTGATAAGCATATTTTTCAGACCTAAAAACAACATTATGAGAAAAGTCTCGAAAGTTTGTCTTTTGTTTTGTTTTGTTAATCCAATTTAAAAAAAAAAACATATCACTGAATGGGTGAGTGTTATAATTATTATTAAAATTATTATTATTTATATAGCGACAACATATTCTGCAGTGCTTTACAATTATATAATGGGGATATGTGACAACAAGTAATTAATATACAAAAGATTAACAGAAACAAGGTGAAGAAGGCCATGTTGGAGCATTAAAGTGGGTGTAACTTTTAAGTTTCACACAGAACACCTTGTACCTTCTCAGGATACTGAAAGATCCTCAGAAAAGCATAAGTAGGCAACATAACAAAAAGGCAAAGCAGGAACAGATAGGTAGATATATTAGAGTGGCTGGACTTCACGCTAGCCAGGAAATATAAAGATAAGCCCTAATATTAACCAAAATATCAAGCCAAATTTACACAGAACTAGTAAATGCGAGTTAGTCTATATAAAGTAAGACATAAACACTTGAATACTGGAACACTGTGCAAGACAGAATCAGAATCAGGAACAAGTAGGGTCCAGAACAATGGGAATCAGAATATCAAACTTAAAGGCCTACAAGCGACAAAAGTGCACTGTCTTGTTATCAAAAGGGATTTATATAGGATCAGATACTTGCATCATACCTGGGTTAGTTGTGTGCATTGCACAATTCAGGACTGCAACTAATTAAGACTTGCACCACTTTAGAATGAATGATATTACCCAAGTGCATAATGGTGCTGCTTTTGGATGAAACAGTTTGGCCTGAATTTGTCACAGATGCATCTTTTTGAAACTTGAGGTCCCTGACCTTGACTCGAGTGTCTGGTCTGCAGAGAGTGATATGTCGTTGGTGCATCTTTATTGGTAAGGTACCTTATATTATGATGCAGTTATCTGGAATATTGTTTAACTATACGTTAACTATAGGAACAAATATAAAGAGGGCCCTGGTGCAAGAAAGTGTTTTTTGGGCCCCCCTCTAGCACAAGAGTGGTTAAAAGATAGATCCCCATCTGTCATACAACTCCCACGATGCTATGTCATCTAGAAATCTACCATTTGCCCACCCTTGCAGGGTTGTATTTGTGATCACAATCAATCACAAATCACAATCAAAGGATCTCTCTGCGGCAGTAGTTCCACCACTGGTTTTGACGTAGGTGCATCAATAATGGAATAAATGTGGCCCTTACAGCACCATAACAACTTCAGCTAATTATTGTGGTTATAGTGCAAAGAGGTTGTGAGTGCTATCTCTCTCTTTTTTTATCAAACCATTTATGTTTTCACTTTAAAATTTTCAATTGTATCCACCCTGTGATATGTAATAAACTGAGAGAGCTGGAGACCAGTTGGGCCAGTGCTCTCACCCTATCACTTGCACAAAATTTACATTGATAATGTGGAAGCCTAAATTCTGTTTTATGAACACTGGCAAAGTGGGACTGATCTATGAGTAATGGAAAAGCCTTGGTGTTTGACAAACTGCGACCAAGCAGTTTGACCAAGAACTTGGGATGGTATTTAGAAAAGAGTTTACTTTTAAAATCCAAGTTGAAAAATGTAGAGTAGGAACTTGAACAGAGTTGTTTACATTACGTTGTCTTTTTTTTTATTTAGTAGCTGTTTTCTATTCCTTTTCTTCAATTGTAAAGCTCTGTGGAAAATGTTAGAGGTTTATAAATGACACGAATAATATTAATTCAATCCGCATCATGACAAGCACGTTTTATCTTATAATAATTACCACCATGCCTTGCTCGGAGCTATCACTTTGTTACATTGCTATTTTACCAAAACATTTCATTTTTTTGTCTAATTTTTCCTCGTGATAAATCATCTTTTCAAGCAACATTTTTGTCCATAAATAATAGGAAATATTTTTTTTATTTTATGATCAATGAGATATTATTGACTCAACAGATGTATTCATAATGGCTGTTTTAATGATTCGGCTGCAACAAAGCAGTTATTAATTATTTTTAAAATGGTCCTATATGAAACATGTCACTAGAAATTGTGATGTTAATATGCTTTGTATGAGGTGATCAGTTAAACAACATATTACCATTGTTGTTCACTGTATCTAGATCCAACAACAATTTGTGTGTTTTCATATTGATATGTTTTCTTGTTATTTCTTTGTATTATGAGTCGCCTTAATGTACTTATTAATAGATCAGTGCATAACTAAATGTAGTTTTTAATTGTTTCATTACAGTTTTCTTATGTAAAAAATAAGGGATTTATGATACACCATGTTTTACTATATATGTTTCAGGATTTTTTCCATTTTGTTCATTTTTTATTTTATTTTTAATTCTTTATTTTTGGAAGCGCAATGTTAAGTACAAGCTCAAAATAAGACATATGCATTTCACAAGAAGTATAGTCACAGGTATATGCGGAAAAGGTCAAGATGTTGTGCGCTTTTTTTTTTTGGTATGATGTATATGTAAGATTATATATGCAGAAAAAACAAGAGTAGCTGAGTAGTCGATTATTACAAGATGAAACATTGCTATCTAAGTGTTGCGCTAAGTGCACGCTTAGTGTGTGTGGTACAGGGTTTTAACGATAAGCTATATGGTGTATACAGAAGATTATACATGCAGAGAAAACAAATGTCGCTGAGTAGTCGATTTATACAAGATAAAACATTGCTATCTAAGTGTTGCGCTTAGTGCATGCCTAGTGTGTGAAGTACAAGGTTTGAACCGTAAGCATCATGTAGCTTGTTCACCCTGGCTGGTCTATAGTCCGTGAGCGGGCGCAGGCTCCAGGAGCCGAGTCTTCGCATAATGCAGTGAACTCGAGGTTAGCCAATGCCTGTTTTGCCGTGTCGGTGTAGCCGGGCTCGCGTGGCTGTCAGTGCTGGGAGTCGGGCGAAGTCCAGCAATGCGTGTCGCTGGGCTCCTCTTTGGTTAATCTTGGGCCGCAGCCTTGTCGGATTGAGACTGCCGGATCTGGGCATCAGGAGGTTAATGTCCACCGGGATGGGTAGTTGGTCGAAGATCATTCTAGCTTGTTGCTGGGTGCCACTTTTACTCCCTCTTTGGGGCCTCCGCTCTGCAGGATGTGCGTAGGGTGCATGTGTGGTAAGCCCTGCTGTAGGGGTACCTTGCTTGGCGGCAGGTTTGGTAGTCGCCGGCGGGGACAATCGCCGTGTGGTGACCCATTCCTCCAGCCCCGCAGCCACTATCGGTCCGGCTTGGTTGCTGCCGCTGCTCGCCGTGGTCTTGGCTTGTGTATTGGACAGGTAAGAGATCAACTGTAGGGCTGCGGTGCGGGGTGGGAAAGCCATGGAGTCATCAGTCCTCCTGGGCATCTCGCTGTTAGTTGAGAGCTCGGTGGAAGAGCAGTTCTTTCCGCTGACTTCGGAGCACATGGCGTCCGCCATCTTATGTGCTGCGTCCCGGCCCTCAAGTGGGGTGGTGGTGTTGTTGGGTCTTGGACTCATAGCCTCTGGGTGAGGACCGGGATCACCCCCACCGGTCCATAGGGGGGGGAACGGGGCCGGGTCCCCCCAGGTCTGGGTCTCAGGCTGGGCACCGTGAGGCAGGATAGAGGGGCAGCGGCCGTCCACCCCCTCACCGCCGGAGTAGGCCTCAACTGGTTCGTCGTAGGTCTCCCCTCCAGGGGACTGAAGCTCGGGGAGCCAGCCTCGCCCTGGATCCAGTGACCCCTTAGCACTAAGGTCCAATGTTGTCGGTCCGTATTTAGTTTAATTTTCATATTTTTCAAGCTTAAAGGTTTGTGGTTTGCAGGAGCTGGTCTCTCTTGCGACCGCTCAGCTCGGCGGTCCGGCCCCGCCCCCTTTGTTCATTTTTTAACTTACACAAATGAAGTCTTGACACTATTACATATGCTGCCTTTTATGCAAAAAAAAAATCATCTACTTGATGGTAGAGTTATAATTTTCTGGTGGCTTCAAGAGCACAGTAGGCATAAATTTTGTAAAAAATAAATAAAAATCATAGTTTAATTGTGATTTCAAAATAAAAAATTGAGACTGGAAATCATAAATTAAAAATTAAACAAATTAGTAAAATTATAAAACAAACTGTTCATCTAAGTAACTAAGTAATAGTTTATTCCTGAAAGATATATCCATGCATTACAAATTAAAATAATCACTAGATATTATTTAAATTTTCATTTTAATGCTTAAATGCTAATTTAAAATGCAGTTTTTTTGTTTTGTTTTAACATACTCATATAAGCATATGCACTTTAAATTTATAGGTATTCGTATCCACTATGGAATAAGAAGTGTGACTTTGGCAGAACATAGCTCAGAATTTTACATATTGTAATTTGACACCAGGCTACAGAATTTGTGGATCAAGCCTCTGCTAAACACTGAGTAAACATTGAGCCTGAATCTAGAACCTGATGATTTCCTTCACCATAACCAGTCAATCTGTTCAGTTTGTTACAGTGCTTACAATGTCTCTTTAACGAATTATGTAATTGTGTCCACTCAGTTTTGGTCATATGTTTTTGTTTGGTTATATATTATTCTATGTGGTGTGTGAAACATATGGTTTGATAAAGACTCCCACTTTTCAATGCAATTACAAAAAGTAATGCTAGACACTTTTTGTTTCTTGAATTGCTGGTCTTTTGGTTGCAATGGCAAAGTCCATGACAACTTTTAGATAAACCATATGTGAAGAGACACATCTCACCACATTGCATTGGAGAAGCCTGGTTGCCTGCCTGCTGCCTTTTGACTATCGACCGGCATTTAAATACTTTATTTTCCTATGCAGAAAGGTCTATTCATGTATTTCTGCTCTGGCGTTCGGTAGATTCAAGGATTTACTGAATGAACTCATTTAACCCAGATAGCTATGCCATGGAGCCTATTCGTGTAATAAAAGACTTTGGCTCCATGGCAATTGAACTGTATGTGTGTGGTCTGAGAGCCATTCAGTAATAATGTGCGCTCAGACCTAAGCTATCTAGGGATATGTTGCATGTCTGTATTTTATGTAATAAATGTAACCTTGTGTATTTTATTGTATTTTACTGTCTTTTTACTGCCATGTGCTTAATGGAGTTTTGCCTCTGTCCTTGGAGATAATTGGATTACTTCCAAATTATCTCCAGGATAGAAGACTCTGTGGAACTGGTTTTGGGCAGAAAAGCCATGCTTCCTTTGGTCACAAAGGACTTTGATCTATCTTTTGAACCAATGGACCAATGTGGATGATTTTGACATATGTTCGTATTTGGAGTATGCTGATTCTGAAAATGTGTGAATGTGATGCATACTTTTAAAGTTATGAATAATGTGGAAAAACTGTATTTCTCTGCTTGTGATAATTACATTACCCAATGTGTAAGGTAATTGTATCACAGGCAGAGGGGAGGATTTTGTATGGGAGTGTTTGAGTGTATTGTACGTGTTTATTGGTTGTTTTACAAAACCCTGTGGGTGGTACTAATGTGTATATAAGAACAATAAACCCACAGCTCTGTCTGTTCCTGCTTGACCCTCAAAACGGAGCCTTGTCTCGTTCTTGGGGGAATTTATTGTATGCTGTTCCAGTTTGACTGCTAGGAGTGTAAACCTATTCGTATGGTTTTTCCTATTCTGCTGTTTACAGCATACGTGTGGTTCCGGTTTGCCTGTTTACAGCATTCATATGCTTCTCCGGTTCGGTGGATTGGTGTCTACAGTAGCTGTGCCTGTGTCTCTGGAAGGGAAGATCTACTAAACGGCTGTTAACCCCCTTTATGCCTGGGGGTGCAGTTACACCATATCAAAGTGGGTGATCTTCTCATGTTTTTTTTTTTTTGTGACTGTTAAAAATGTGTATAGCACCATTAAAGCACAAAACAGTTTTAAGTCTCCTGTCCGCCAACTCTTGGTGTTTTGTTGTGATAACGTTTAACGTGCTTCCTATAAAGATAAGAATAAAACAAGTAAAAATTAATTTTCTACAGTGGATATTTTGTGTTTTTTTGTTAAAAGAGAATTGTTATGTTTGTAGCTAGGGAGATCAGAGCAACACATAGGAAGCACCTGATATCAGGTAACGTCTTTGCACTTATATTTGTATATGTTTTTAGTCAGTTTTACATTTACTTTCCTTGACAAAGTGTTTCAGTTCTTTCAAAAATGGCATTCAAATTGTGCAAATGGCTCTAATAAGTTTTATTTTATATACTAATGGGATAGTGTTTATACTATTTTTTACACAATGTGCTTATATATTTTCGTGCCATTTTACACTATATCAGTTTAAATAAACTATTACAAAACACTGAACAATGGAAAATGCAAGTGAAAATGAAAACATAATTATATGATTTAAAGGGACACTATTGTCACCAGAACAACTAGAACATATTGTATTTGTTTTGGTGAGTAGAATTATCCCCTTCAGGCTTTTTGCGGTAAACAAGGTCTTTTCAGAAAAAAATGCAGTATTTACATTACAGCCTAGGGATAACTCCACAGATGGCTACTAGAGGTGCTTCCTCTGCATGCAGACACTGAACTTTCCTTATAGAGATGCATTGATTCAATGCATCTCTATGAGGAGATGCTGATTGACCAGGGCTGTGTTTGCCTACTGCTAGCTCTGCCCCTGATCTGTCTCCTTGACATTCTCAGCCAATCCTATGGGGTAGCATTGTGATTGGCTCACAGAATTGGTTTTCATGATGTCAGGCATGCAGGCAGGTCAGAGGCAGAGCCAGCAGCAGCAGACTTGAATAGAAGTAAGATTTTACTATTTTAAGGAATGCAAGGGGTGGGTGTGGGGAAGAGGGCAGGGGGAGACCGATATGGCTAGTTTGTGGTTTTTATAGGGTTAGGAATACATGTTTGTGTTCCTGACCATATACAGGTGATACTCGAAAAATTTGGATATTGTGCAAAAGTTCATTTATTTCAGTAATGCAACGTAAAAGGGGAAACTAATATATGAGATAGACGCAATCCATGCAAAGCAAGATAGTTCAAGCTGTGATTTGTCATAAGTGCGATGATTATGGCTTACAGTTCAGGAAAACCCCAAATCCACAATCTCAGTAAATTAGAATATTACATGCAATCAATAAAACAAGGAGTGTACATAGAACAATATCGGACCTCTGAAAAGTATAAGCATGCATATGGACTCAGTACTTGGTGTGGACCCCTTTTGCAGCAATTACTGCCTCAATGCGGAATGGCATGGAAGCTATCAGCCTGTGGCACTGCTGAGGTGCTATGGAAGACCAGGATGCTTCAATAGCGGCCTTCAGCTCTTCTGCATTGTTCGGTCTCATGTCTCTCATCTTTCTCTAGGCAATGCCCCATAGATTCTCTATGGGGTTCAGGTCAGGCAAGTTTGCTGGCCAATCAAGCACAGTAATCCCACGGTCATTAAAGCAGGCTTTGGTGCTTTTGGCAGTGTGGGCAGGTGCTGGAAAATTAAGTCAGCATCCCCATAAAGCTTGTCTGTGGAAGGAAGCATGAGGTGCTCCAAAATCTTCTGGTAGACGGTAGACCCTGGACATAATGAAGCACAGTGGACCAACACCAGCAGATGACATGGCTCCCTAAATCAACACAGACTGCGGAAACTTCACACTGGGCTTCAAGCATCTTGCAGTGTGTGCCTCTCCATTCCTCCTCCAGACTCTGGGTCCTTGGTTTCCAAATCAGATGCAAAAGTTGCTCTCATCAGAAAAGAGGACTTTGGACCACTGAGCAACAGACCAGGTCTGTTTTTAGCCCAGGTAAGACGTTGTTTGTTGTTCAGGAGCGACTTGACAAGATGAATACGACATCTAAAGCCCATGTCCAGGATACGTCTGTGTGGTGGCTCTTGATGCACTGACTTCAGCCTCAATCCACTCCTTGTGAAAGTCCCCAACACTTTTGAATGGCCTTTTCCTGACAATCCTCTCCAGGCTGCAGTCATCCCTGCTGCTTGTGCACCTTTTTCTTCCACACTTTTCCCTTCCACATAACTTTCTATTAATGTGCTTTGATACAGCACTTTGGGAACATCCAACTTCCTTCGCAATTACCTTTTGATGCCTTGCCTCCTTATGGAGGGTGTCAATGATGGTTTTCTGCACAACTGTCAGGTCAGCAGTCTTCCCCATGATTGTGATTCCTACTGAACCAGACTGAGAGACCATTTAAAGGCTCAGAAACCCTTTGCAGGTGCTATGGCTTACTTAGCTGATTAGAGTGGGACACTGTGAGACTAGAATATTGCACCTTTTCACAATATTCTAATTTACTGAGATTGTGGATTTGGGGTTTTCATGAGCTGTAAGCCATAATCATTGCACTTATGACAAATCACGGCTTGAACTATGTAATGCATCTATATTATATATTAGTTCCCCCTTTTACGTTGCATTACTGAAATAAATTAACTTTTGCTTGATATTCAAATTTTTCAAGTATCACCTGTAGTGTTCCTTTAAGCTAAAATAACCAATAGCCATTTTCTTCCAATCAGATATTTTGCCTAAGCTTTAAAATTCAGTTTTTGGTCAATAAATCCCATGTTGTTAATAGGTAGAGCACAGTACCACAGCTTATCACCATGTTCTAAATATGCATCACTAGATTAACAGCTCATTTGTGAATTACAGTTTTTTAACACGTTTAGTATAACACTGTGTTTGAAGTAGGGTAGCCTGAATCCACAACTGTGTCAGCTCTTTTTATCCTGACAGTAATTAATTTCTTTTTGTGCTGTTGGCATGGATAATTGCAGTCTCAGCTCCAGAGAAGGAAGGAACTCACTGTGTCTAGAAATTTATGTGTGCAATCTAGGGCCTAGTATTAGCTCAATATGAATTCTGCTTGTGTTATTTATTGGGGTGTTATGCAGTCCACCTTCCACCAGATGGCAGCATAGTGAAGTTATGCACTTGTTCTGTTTGTGTTAGTGTTTCTCGTGTTATGTAATTATGTGTGTGTGCTGAAGTAAAGAGAAGTCCCATTTCACTACTTGTCTGAGAGCCATTTTGTGAATATATAACATGCAAATACACAAAACTGGTGATGAGATGGGATGTCAGTAAATGGACACTGCAGAAAATATACATAAAGGAAATAAAATCAGCCTGAGAGAGGAAGTAAAACTTTTCTTTTAGAATTCTTTCTAAAAATATATTCAGCATGGCTTCTCTGGGACCCATGGAGGAATTTGATCTGGCTAATCCAGCCTCATGGAACTCATATGCTGACAGGTTGGTGTTTTTCCTGGAAACTAATAAGGTAGTTGAGGCTATTCGGAAGAGAGCTGTGTTACTGAGTGTTATTGGATCTAAGACTTTTGATACTGCTTGCTCACTGATATCTCCTGCTAAACCACATGACTGCTCATTTGAAGAAATACTGGCACTGTTAAAAATTTACTTAGCACCCACCCCATCTGAAACAGTGAGGCGTTTCCATTTTTAATAGACAAAATCAGAAAGCATTGCAGCATACATTGCAGAACCTAGCAGGCTGTCTGAAAATTGCAATTTTGGTACCAGTTTAGAATCCTTGTTAAGGGACAGGCTTGTGTGTGGGGTGCAAGATGAATCACTGCAGAGGAGACTTCTGCAAGACAGAATTTAACTTTTATTATTGCACAAGAGGAAGCGCTCATAAATGAGGCTGCATATGTCCATTCCAAAGAGATACAATCCTCTACCAGCAAAGAGAACTCACCTGATATAAATCTAGTGAAGAAGACTGATGTTAAATCAAATGACTTTTCACCACACACTGATGTCACAGCTCCATTTAAAGGAACTTGCTATAGTTGCAGTGGAAAACACAGGTGTAATACATGTCATTTTCAAAATGCAGGTTGCCACACATGTAAACGTACAGGTCACATACAGACAGTTTGCCAAAGACAAGCCAGTGGAATACAAACCAAATATAAGAATGCAAATACAATACCAACCACAGCGCACTCTGTTAATACTCCACATACTGTTTCAGATAGTGAAATTAGTACAGGTGTTTACTTAAATGACTATATGAATAAAGTGGAAAATTTGCCATCAGGACTGAAGATTTACACTGAAATTGTGCTGCAAGATGTTTCGTGCAAAATGGAAGTAGATTCTGGGTGCGCATACTCTTTGATTTCAGAAGAGACATTTGCACTGTTATGGCCTCATAATTCTCCTTCTATAGCACCTTGTGATATTCATCTGGTGGACTACAACAAAGAGGCTGTGGATGTTAAAGGGGCTTTGTAACGGAACTCCCCGTACTCCGACCGAGTACCTTCAGTTGATGGACGCTTCCTAGCCTGCGCCGAGGACCACAAGCACCGCACTGGACACCACAACCACCACCACAGACTCCAATTCCGCCGTAGCTTAACTGGAGTCTCAAATTCTTCTATCCAACCTGGATCGGCTTCTGTCCTCCAGGACCGTGTGGGGAAGACCTCTCCTCCAGGAGAGCGTATCAGGAACAAGCTCTTAAAAGAGCTAAGTGATTAAAGCTCAAGGGAGTATGCAGATCATTGCAATCCCCAGTGTGATTATAGCAGTTCCCTCCAATAACGAGACGATGCTAAGTTTTGAAGGGTAAAGAAGAACTGCCTGTACTGGCACATACAGCCTATTTTATTCACATTCTACAAACATAGTACTGCTCACAGGGTTTTCATGAACAACCAATCAACATATTACAACAAAGCTAACACTCCCATGATACTCTGCCTGTGATACAATTATCTCAACACAATAGACTAACTTAATTATCCCAGGCAGGAAAATACAGTGTTATAAAACATATCACAGGGACGCCAAAATATGCAATAACCCCACATATCCAAAATTCACCCAGATCCGTTCAGTAGTTTGGAAGATACAGTTTAATGCAGATTCCGCAGAACATATACAGGCTATATGAAAAATAATTACTGTTACATGTGTCCCCTGTTCTGTAGTTTAAAACTACTGAATAATGTCTTTGTGCATCAAATACCGGCGAGATGTCACCGGGTAGAAAAGTCAAAACAGTGTCTGTGAGTTAAAATGGCCGCCATGCATTGTTCTCACCATGTGCTTCATCCATTGTTCTCACCATGTGCCTCTGATACATGAAATGGTGGCCATCCAGTAACTCCACAGTATATCCCCAGATGGTTCTTAAAGGGCCAGCAGCAGCATAATAAAATACAATATGCCCAAATCAGTTCCTTAAAGGGCAATACATCCCAGGGCCGTAGTCGCAGGGCAGGAGGCTTGCAAACAGGCCCCTCCAAAAACCAGTGGCGAGGTCACTTTCGCCACAGGCTTGTTTTATACCAGTAAAATAAGGTAAATTCAGAGGACGCTTACGTTTAATAATTACTAAGGGACAAAGAGCAAGTTTCCTAGGTAGAGAGTGGTTTGGACCCTTAGGAAATTCATTAACTGGAGTAAATAATGTATCCACAGATATTTTACAGAATGTGATTGATAAATGTAGTGCAGTTTTTGAAGAAGGTCTTGGCATGTTTAAAGGCCCTCTTGTTTCTTTTGTATTGGATTCAACAGTACCCCCAATTCTTATGAAGCCTTGCAGAATTGCATTAGCTCTCAGACCAAAAATAGATGCTGAGATTACACGTCTTGTGGAACAAGGTATACTTGAACCCGTAACACACCCCAAGTGGTGTACGCCCATAGTTCCGGTGATTAAACCAAATGGGGATGTCAGAATTTGTGCTAACTACAAATGTACAATCAACAAAGCATTGCAAGAGCATCCCTATCAAAGTCCAGCTGTTAATAAAATTCTTACTACTTTGGCAAAAGGAAAAGTAATGCCAAGTTGGATATGGCTCAAGTCTATCAGCAGTTACCTGTGGATGATGAAGCTGCTGATGCACTAACGATAATAACACACAAAGGAGCTTTCCGAGCAAGACGTTTGCAGTTTGGAGTTTCCATTGCTCCTGGCATATTCCAGAATTTAATGGAGGTGCTCTTATCTGGACTTCCAGGTGTGGTGCCTTTTTTTGATGAAGTTCATATTGGAGCAGATTCTATACAGTCATTGCCTGCACAGCTACAACTTGTTTTGCAATGTTTTCTTGATGCTGGTATAAAACTCTTTTTTTTTAAAGTGTGTTTTTGGTGTAAGCAGCGTGGATTTCCTTAGTTACAGATTTGACTCACATGGCATCCATCCAACTGATTCTAAGTTTGAAGCAATCCATAGAGCTCCGGTTTCAACAAACAAACAAGAACTACAAGCTTTCCTAGGGTAGCTTCATTTTTACCATTCTTTCCTGCCTGATAAAGCCACCTCTGCATCGTCTACTAGATAAAGATACTCCATGGAGGTGGACTGACGTTCATACTACCACTTTCAGCGCTGCAAAAAAACAGTATGATTTGGAAAAACCACTCAACCTCACCTGCGATGCTTCTCTAAATGGCATAGGGGCTGTATTGAGCCACACTTTGAGAAATGGGGTTGAGGCTCCTATTGCATTTTATTCACTGACTTTATCTACTACAAAGAGGAATTACGACCAAATTGACAAGATGGCTTTAGCTATTGTTTACGGTGTAGAAAAGTTTCATGATTATTTGTATGGGCGGAGGTTTACTATTATAACAGATCATAAACCTTTACTGGGTCTGTTCACCAGCAATACTCCCACTCCTCAAATTATTTCCCCACGCATTCTCAGGTGGTCCCTTATGCTGAATGCCTTTGATTGTGAATTCAAGTATCGTCCTGGCAAGGATGTCACACATGCTGATGGATTAAGCCGATTACCTTTGCCTTCTCCTGACTTCCTTGTTCCTCCTATGTCTGAGGTCCTCATGTTGGAATCCATTCCTAACCCTCCGTTACAAGCGAGTGACATTGCTTGTATGTCTGCCAAGGATCCTTTGCTGTCCCGTATGCTCAACTGGGTTTGGAGGGGGTGGCCAAAATCAAAAGTGGAAGACAAGTTTAAACCATTTGTAGTGCGCCAACATGACTTATCTGCCTATAAAGGGTGCCTATTATGGGGAAACAGAGTGGTAATTCCAAATGCAGGACAAGAGTGAGTATTGCATGCTCTCCCTGAGGGACATCCTGGAATGGTTTGCATGAAAGCTTTAGCCAGAATTTATGTATGGTGGCCTTAAATTAATTAAGTTATTGAAAAGTGGGTGAAGAATTGTGAACTAAGTCAATCCACTCGTCATGCTCCACATAAAGCCGCAGTACATCCTTGGGAAGTGACTAGGTCACCTTGGTCCCGTTTAGATATAGATTTTGCTGGACCTTTTCATGGACAGGTGTTTTTTTTAGTTGTTGACTCCTTTTCAAAATGGTTAGAAGTTGTTCCAGTTACATCTGCTACCTCAGTCACAGTCATAAAGATTCTAAGGAGGCTGTTTGCTACACATGGGTTGCCAGATACAATTGTGTCTGATAATGGAACACAATTTACCTCATCAGAATTCAAAATCCTCATGGCAAGTAATCTTATTCGACATGTTACGATTGCACCATTTCATCCATCATCAAATGGTCAAGCTGAGCATATGGTTCAGACCACAATAGACTCATTAAAGAGAATTATTGAAGGAGATTGGAATAATAGACTTGCAAATTTCCTTCTACAACAACATGTGACATCATGCTCAAGCACTGGTAGTAGTCCAGCAGAGCTACTTATAAACCGACGTCTTAAAACTTGTCTGGATCGTTTACAACCTGATCTGACATCTGAGTTACAAGAGCAGTAAGAATTACAATTCAATAAGAACTATAATGCTTCTACCGTGAGAGTATTTGCACCCGACAGTGCTGTCCATATCAGGAACTATGTTTCTGGGCCTAAATGGATACCTGCAAAAGTACTTGTGGCCAGAGGACCATTGTCATACAAAGTACAAATTCCGGATGGTAGACTATTATGAAGGCATGTCGATCAGATCCAGGATCGGAGTGATGAGATTGTGCCTGATGCCAGTCATACCGGGTTTTCTGTGATGCCAGATGATGGTGAGCCACCGGATGATACAAGTGTCAGTTCTCCAGGAGTTGTTGTGGCAGAACCAGTTCCGTAACCTGGAGCAGTGGGGTGAGAGAAGAAAACCTACACCACCAACATTAATCTCCGCTTATCTTGGATTGTGGGTAAAGTGAAGAGCACCAAAGGACAGTGAGGCAGGGGTAGCAGTATCAGAGGGAGAGAGCCATGTTTCTGTTAGTGCAAGTAGGTTTAGGGAGTGTGAGATAAATAGGTCATGGATGGAAGTAGATTTAAAGGTGCTGCACACAGAGCGTGCATTCCAGAGGGCAGCTTTAAAAGAGGAATTATAGTGAGAATTACATGGAATGGGTATTAGGTTGCTGTGGTTTATGGTGTTTGTACCAGGTGGCTGAGTAGTGGAGGGACCAGGGTTTGGAGAGACATCACCTGCTGCTAGGAGTAGTAGGCTGGAAAGGAAGAGAAGGTGGAAGTAAGATTTAAATGTTGGGGATGAGAGCTTGTATTTAGGGTATTTAGGAGGGGTGTGTGGAGAAAGGCTGGATAAATATGAGTAAAGTGCGTGTGATGAATACAGAGATGAGGGGAGCAGAGAGGGAGCAATGAAGATAGTGTTAGCAGGAACAGGTAAGTAAAATGATAGAGAGATTTTAATGATGAGGGAAGTGAGAGAGAAAGTAAAAAATAGAAGTGAGAACATTAGTAGGAGAGTAGGTGCTGTGTTTTTAAGACCTATGGTTAGGAGGGTTAAGGGTTAAAGAGGTATTGTGTGAGTATAGCTATTTTGGTTGTGGAGGGCTTGGTGGACATAATTGGTTTAACAGGAAAGGCAGGTGTGGCGAAACCAACTTCGCCACTGTGAACTGGAGAAGCCTGGTTGCTAGCCTCCTGCCCGCTGACTATGGCCCCTGGACATATTGCACTTTAAACACTATATTTGGGCATGTAATAATTTATATTGCTGCTACTGGCCCTTTAAAATCAGCGATGGATATATTGGGACTTTTTGGACTAATGTCCCTTTAAGACTTTGTAACATATCACAGTAATACTGTCTTAAATATTATGTAGGTATTTATGTGTTCAGTTAAACTGGGGATATGTAGAAATGTGTGTTTTATGTGTTAAATGTATCAGTATGTAATTTTATGTCTTTTACTGTCTTTTTGCAACCATGTGGTTAATGGAGTCTGACTCTAGTCCTAGATAATTGGATTACTTCTCCAAGTATCTCCAGGGCAGAAGGGAGGAAGCCGGGATGCATTGTGGGGGATGTTTTACTTCTGTTTGAGCCAGATTGTTCCATGCTGCAAGCCAGGGCCCAAAATATACTTTTAGTAACTTTTAAACCCCTGGTCGGATTCATGCCATTTTTTAATATGTTGTTCCCCTGAAGGGATTGATTGTGGATATGTATTTTTATGTGAATGTGATGTATGGTTTTAGAGTTAGGAAAGTTGTGTAAAAGTATATTTTACTCTGTATGCATAATGGGATTATGTGTCACACTAAGGGGAGGGGATGTGTGGGAGGTAACATCTATGTAATTGGTTCTTTTATGCCTCCCCCTGGGTGTGGCCTGTATGTGTGAGTTGGAAATAAAAGCCAGACTGGGTGTCCCAGTCCTGAGTCTTGCTTAACCCTCAAAGCGATGTGTCGTCTCGGTCTTTGGGGGAATGGGATTGTATGCTGACTGCCAAGAGTGTAAGCCGATGTCTGCTTTTCTTGTTCAGCTGTTCCAGTGTTCGTGTGGTTCCAGTCGGGAGAATGGTGTTTGCAGTAGCTGCCTGTGCATCTGGAAAGGGGATTATCGCCTAAACTGGGTTTTATCCTCTTGTAAGTGAAACGGTCCGTTACAGCAGGTAACTTGAGCTATCTATGTAGTGATTACCATGGGGATGGTGGGTGGGAAGCGATCATCCAGAAATGCTACCTCTGCTTATGGAAAGTCCTGCAGGGTTGGGTGCTGTGAGTCCTGGGTGTAGCTGTTTCAATATTATATGGGGCCCAGGCTATAAAGGAGAGAATCTAGGGTTAGATAAAGCAGATTGTGGGTGGAGAATCATTGGGGTGTTAAAAACAAAATCAAGGAAAAAGCAGATGAAAGGGAATTTAAATTTAAGGATATGAGGGAATGGCAGAGATAAGATAGGTAAAAGTCATAAATAGGGAACATCATAAATTAATGAGGCATAGAGTGCAATAACTAACACTAGCAAAACAAACATGTAACTAAACAAGAGTTAAGGATGGAGGGTGCAATAGTCATCAATTAAGCAGTAATACTGTGGGGGGTGGATAAAGAAAGAAATACAATTTAAAACAAAAGTAGGAGAAATAAGAAGTCCAGGTATTCAAGATGATCATCCAGAAATGCTACCTCTGATTATGGCAAGTCCTGCAGGGTTGGGTGCTGTGAGTCCTGGGTGTAGCTGTTTCAATATTGTATGGGGCCCAGGCTCTGCTTATGGCAAGTCCTGCAGGGTTGGGTGCTGTGACTCCTGGGTGTAGCTGTTTCAATATTGTATGGGGCCCATTATATATGTCTGTTTGTTTTTCAAATTGGGACTCTTATTCCATTTTAACCTCTTGATGCATTTATATTTCCTTTATGAAATGTCAACAGTTTACTCCTTCGTGACGCTCAACGGAAATTTTACGTCATGGCAATTCTACCCTTTTTATAAACTATAATTAATGCCAGCTCACAGCAGTCATGGCAATCGTGGGGCTAATACTTCTGCAGTCTGCCTCGATGACTTCTGATTCACCTCCCTCCACCTCCATGTAAGTGGAAATAGATGGATCGATGTAGATCTGCTTCTCTCTGTAAAATAAAAAGTGTTCATGTAAAATCCCACCCTTTTACCCACTTCTAATAAAATTTAACAATTTTATTGTGATCTGATCTTTATTAACCCTCAAGGGTTAACTTGTATTTATTTTTTTAGCCCTCGGGGTAAAATTATTTAATTTATTATTGCAATATTTTCTAATGATTTATTTGTTTAGCTGGGGTGAGTGGAAGTTAGTTTGAAATTGGGTACCACCACACTTTGTACAAACTACCGAAAAATTATCCCAATCTAAGGTTTAAAATACCCTATATACTCGAGTATAAGCCGACCCGAATATAAGCCGAGGCCCCTAATTTTACCCCAAAAAACTGGGAAAACCTATTGACTCGAGTATAAGACTAGGGTGGGAAATGCAGCAGCTACTGGTAAATTTCTAAATAAAATTAGATCCTAAAAAAATTATATTAATTGAATATTTATTTACAGTGTGTGTATATAATGAATACAGTGTATGCATGCAGTGTGTGTGTATGAGTGCAGTGTGTGTGTATGAGTGCAGTGTGTGTGTATGAGTGCAGTGTGTGTGTATGAGTGCAGTGTGTGTGTATGAGTGCAGTGTGTGTGTGTGTATGAGTGCAGTGTGTGTGTGTGTGTATGAGTGCAGTGTGTGTGTGTGTGTATGAGTGCAGTGTGTGTGTGTGTGTATGAGTGCAGTGTGTGTGTGTGTATGAGTGCAGTGTGTGTATATGAATGCAGTGTGAGTGTATGTGTTGCAGAGCCTTGGTGGGGGGTGGGCATTTTTATTATTATTATTTTCATAATTTTTTTGTTATAATATTATTTTTTATTTTATTATTATTTTTTAAATATTATTTTATTTTATTATTATTCATATTTTTTTTCCGTTCCCCCTCCCTGCTTGATACATGGCAGGGAGGGGGGGCTCTCACTCCCTGGTGGTCCAGTGGCATTGGCAGTTCAGTGGAGGGGGGCTGGCAGAGAGTGTTTACTTACACTGGGAGCTGACAGGGGAGTTGACCGGACCGGCGCGGAGAAGAAGGGAGCTGACAGGAGTCAGCTCCCTTCTCCTCCGCGCCGGTCCGGTCAGCTCCCCTGTCAGCTCCCAGTGTAAGTCCCGCGGCCGCGCAATGACCCCGCGGCTCTCGCGAGATTTACACTGATGCAAACTAGTGAAACAATGATCCCACATGAAGGTTCATAATATGCTTTTTGAAATACCCTGTGTGTCTTTTTTTAGAAATAGTTGGCCTTTTTGGGGTAGTTTGAATAGGCAACCTGCTAAAATGCTCCAAAATTAACCACAGACCCATCAAATCTGTGAAAATTCTAACCATAGAAACGGACATAGCCTGGTCTCTTATACGGCATTGTAGCTGTACAGAATAGTGCCAAAGGCATACTATGGAGGGTGGTGTTGTACTCAGCAGATGCAACTGAACACAATATGGGGTTTTGTACAGAAATAATATGCATTAGCTTTACAAAATACACATTAAAAAAATCATGTATGTGTGTATGTAAAAAAAAAAAACAACAGAAAAAAAACTCAATTTTACTACAATATTTAGAAGAGATTGACAATGTAAAAAGTGTTAATATATCCTTAGGTAAATAGCCTGTGATGTCTACTTCATATAAGAATATACTTTTGTGTGGCAATTTTGTTTTCTGTGATGGCTATTGAACTTACTAGACAAACATATACCAACTTGTAAAATTGTTTCACATTGAAAATGTATTTAGTCCTTGTATTTTGTGACCTGCATCTTTCAAAATAAACTGAAATCTTACACATATTATGTACTCTTTAAATCAAGACACATAAATGAATTTATATTGGATTACTTTTCCCAAGTTGGACATATTATGAACACATTATTGTAAAAAAAAAAAAAGTTTGTTTCTTTATTTCAAATTTTTATAATAAATGATAATTTATGTATGTATATATCACATCAAATGAATGCCCCTTTTGTCCTTTAAAAAACGGTATATAAAATATGTGTTGGTGAAATAAATACGAAAAATGAAAATTGCGGTAGAACACAAATAGGAAAATATGCAAAAATAACTTGTGTCCTTAAAGGGACACTATAGTCACCCAGACCACTTCAGCTCAATTAAGTGGTCTTGGTGTCAGGTCCCTCTAGGGTTAACCCTGCCTGATGTAAACATAGCAGTTTCGGAGAAACTGCTATGTTTACATCTGGGGTTAAGCCAGCCTCTAGTGGCTGTCTTCCAGACAGCCACTAGAGGTGCATCTGCAATGATTGAGGCATATTATGCCTCGGATACTTTGAATGCGCGCGCAGTAGTGCCGCGCATGCGCATTCAGTGCCGGTGACGTCAGACAAGGATGCTGACGTTGGCGGGGGAGGAGAGGTAAGGGAGCCCGGCGGGGGAAAAGGATTAGTAGCTGAAGGGGCTTTAACCCCTTCAGCGCCACGGGAGGGGGACCCTGAGGGTGGGGGAACCGTCAGGGTACTATAGTGTCAGGAAAACCAAGCGGTTTTCCTGACACTATAGTGTCCCTTTAAGTGTATGTCCATCTTGTGGACCCTTAGGGGATTATTATATATTGATTAATATTTACTTCCTGTATGTTTAGCAGTGTTCTAAATTGCACGCTTCCTGTTAATTGTCTCAACACTTCCCAATGGAGGAAAGAGTCAAATTGAATGTTGCTTTGGGGATTTTATTGTTTTAAGAATCTATATATTTGAAATCATGTAAAATACTCTGGATGATTATTGCTTTCTCATGAAATTACCAATTATAATTTAAAAATAGTTCTTATATATGTGGATAATTTTTCTCCTTGCTAAGTGAGCCAATTATGGTTACCACACCTCTGGTGATGTGATATAGCATTACAATAGCTAGTTTGTCCTGCTCTAATTTTATTTGCTTTTAATTGGGATTAAAGCATCACATCTCTGTCTTTGCTTTGATATGTTATCCTTTGTGCCTTTACAGATGGAATTTCTTTATAGTTTAGACAACGGGTGATTCATCTTTGTAGATCCACTCCTTCTAGCCACATAGAAATATTCTCACTATTCACTAGAATGGAGCCTTGGTTCCCACTAACTGTGAGTCCACAAGAAACTTGTTTTCACACCTCCACTAGTGATGCTATGTGTTTTCATCAATTTAATTTTGTGTATATTGTGTATAATATATATCACAGGTTTGGGGTGAATAGACTCAGTATGCAGAGATATATATGGGCACAGTCACTGAATAAAAAGGATTTTATTTTAGAAAGGCAAATGAATATGATGCAAGTCCCAATGTGAATATAAACAATAACCAAAGCAATTCCTTCAATAATAAGAAAAAGTATTTAGGAAAATAAAGTCCTTTAACCAAAGTTCCAGCACTTGGTAAAATAAAAGAGAAACTTGATTGAAGCTGTATTTGAATTGCAGGAAATAAATCAAAGTTGGGACAGCATTGCAGGGGTTAATCCAAGTAGAATCAGTGTTGCGTGGGGATAATCCAAGTAGAATCAGTTTTGCAGGCAGACTGGAGTTGATGTAAGGAAATTCCACAGGTAAAGGTAATGAACACACTTCAAGAGCTGTCTCTGTACTCCAAGGGAACAGCAAAACAACTGAGCACAGAACCAAGGGTGGTCTGTGCTTATATAGGGAGAAGGGAATGAGAGCTCTCCCATGAGGAGGGGTGTAAGGGCCTATATAAGAAGAAAGCCTCTCTGGGTGACTGGTTGTCCATACCCCTCTATGCGGGCAGGACGCTATGTCTGTTTGTAGCTGAAAGCCATTGCTCCCTCACTGCTTCCAGGTAAACCAGCATGGACCCCACGGCTTCTGTAAGCATGAGGGAATCCTGCGGCAGTGTGGGGGTCATGGTAAATATTTTACTGGGTCCGTCCACCTGAGGAGAGACACACTTGCGGACAAGCAGATGCTCCTCTGCTCCTTCCCCTGTACAGGGCTTAGGGAAACCGGAGCAGGGGCAGCGCGCCAAGTGCACACGGCATGCCGCCGCGGAGTGGCGGACACGTCAGGGAGGTAGGTGGAGCGTATCTCACTTCCGGAACAGCAAGACACACGTGGGGTCCGGGGAGTGAGTAGAACGCACCAAATCCTCCCTGTGTGCTGTGACATAATCCCCCCTCTAGGGCACTGACCCCTTAAGCGCCCAAGAACAGGTTTGGTAGGATGTAGTCTTGTCAGGGTACCTTTTGTGTGGGCACAGGCTGTGCCACACCCTGAAGTCTTCTTACAGGAGGCTGGGGACCTGTCCTCCTAAGGTTTCCAGTGATTCTCGCCCTGGCCGTGATAGCCCCGTCCCTTTTTATGGTGCGACACGTGCACGATGACGTCAAGACCCACTAAAACGTTCGAATTCGAACGTTTTGGGGGTGTGGCTACCAATTAAAAGAACACAGTATAAAAGGAAGATTCAGAACATGACTCATTGCCCTGTTATGGTTCTATTAGTCCCAATAGTGCGTTGTACTTTAGTATTATATTCTTGATTTTGACTTTGGCTTATTTGACAACCCTTCTATCTATTACCCTTTGCTTGGCTTGTGTACCCTTGTTGTTCTTGATTTCTGGCTCCCCTGACCTCGGCTTGTAATTGTTTATTCTCTGTCCTTGTGACGCCAACCCGGCTATTCTAAGGTCCGGTAAATGTTACTTTTTCATAACACTCTGCATGTAGGATCCCAGCCTTTCCTAACAAGTCTATGGAAACTTCTTACCAAAGTAGGGGCATGAACATTTGTAGCGGGTTCCCAAGAACACTCTTCTGGGTC
This sequence comes from Pelobates fuscus, assembly GCF_036172605.1. Lineage (NCBI taxonomy): Eukaryota > Metazoa > Chordata > Amphibia > Anura > Pelobatidae > Pelobates > Pelobates fuscus. The sequence continues at coordinate 301,188,566 of NC_086318.1, forward strand.
GTAACCTTTCCAGTGTATTAAATATTTGAGTCTCCCGCTTTTAATTCTGCAGTCAAGAATTTTCTGGACCTCATATTCCTCTTGTCCTTCAATAATGACATGAGGAGGTGGAAGTGTGGTGTGTTTTAAGAAAGGGTCTGGTGTCCATGGTTTTAACACAGAAACGTGAAACACAGGGTGTATCTTATATTGGGTAGGTAACTGTAGCTTGATAGTGACTGGATTGATAATGAAGGGGATTGTAAATGGACCAATATAACTAAGACCTACTTTTTGTGAAGAAAGGGTAGTCCACAGATGTTTGGAAGAGAGGCAAACTTTATCACCTATCTGGGATGTTGGAGCAGGTGATCTGTGTTGGTCAGGGTTTTTTTTATATTGTATTTAAATTTTCTGCAAAATGTCTTGTGCTTTCAGGAATCCCTGTTGGAGTTGGGTAACGTGAACTTGGAGGTCTGGATTGGGATTTGTTGTAGGTAGATCTGGTAGAGATGAAGGGTGAAATCCATAGTTGAGGAAAAAAGGGATCTCTTGTGTGGGTTCGCTCAACTCAGACCAATCATCCTGTAGGTATGTGGTATAGCATTGGATGCACTGTTCGTTCTTTCTGTTTGTCCATTGGTCTGTGGGTGGGAGGCTGAAGATAGGTTGACTTGGATGTGAACGATGCAGCAGAATTCTCTCCAAAATCGAGAGGTGAATTGGGTTCTTCTGTCAGAAATTATGGACTCAGGAATTCCATGAAGACAAAATATTTCTTGATAAAATAGAATGGCAGTTTGTTTGGCAGTGGGTACATTTGTTGTTGGCACAAGATGTATCATCTTAGTAAGTTGATCCACAACCACCATGATTGTGGTAAATTGGTGAGATGGTGGTAGGTCAACAATTAAATCCACAGTAATATGGCTTGTGAGGGTGCTGGCAGTGGCTGTAAAAGACCACTAGTTCTAGTAGTGGGTTTCTTATTTTGGGCACAAACTGAACAGATTTGAACATAAATATTTACATCTTTAGTCATTGATGGCCACCAAAAGTGTCTTTTTACCAGGTCCAATGTTTTGGAACGTCCCCCATGACCTGCTGTGGGAGAATCATGACAAGATTGTAGAATTTCCTTTCTTTGTGTTTGGAGAACATAAATTTTTCCTTCTGGTGAAGAAAGTGTTGTGGGGTCTTTAGTACAATCTCGTGAAAGATGAGGAGATAGTCATGAAATTACCCTTTTGGAGGATTGTAGGTGGATCAGAAGTTTTGTCTTCCATGAGTGTAGGGATACGGGAGAGGGCATCTGCTTTAACATTTTTTGAATCTGGTCGGTAGGTAATATGGAATTGGAATCCGAAGAATAACAGAGCTCATCTTGCTTGTCTAAGTTGTAACCTTTTGGCTTTTTGTAGATATTCCAGATTTTTGTGATCTGTATAGATTGTTACTGAATCAGTGGCTCCCTCCAATAGATGATGCCATTCCTCAAGGGTTCGCTTAATGGCGAGTAGTTCTTTATCTCCGATGTCATAGTGGATTTCTGCGGAAGATAATCTTTTAGAATGGCATGCTACAGGATGTAGCTGGCAGGGCCAGATTCAGAACCCAGTGGACCTGGTGCTGACAATTATGAGGGGCCTAAGTACAGAATCTTATCGACAAAAACAACTACAACAGTCATACCACTCAAGCGTTACGTATCTGGTGGAGATGTTGCCGGAGGGAAACTCATAGGATGCATCTATAAGAAAACGCAGGTTCTCTTAAAATATGCTTATTTCTCTCTAATTCATGCTTTCATCTTTTAAGTAAATCCATACCCCTTAACAGCAGTGTCTAGTGAAGTAGGAAGTCAATGGGCGGTGTAAAATGGTGGGCCACTGACGCGGATCATGTAACCAGAACTCCAGAAAGGGAAGAACATGCCTAAAAAGGCGGCATCTACCCAAAGAAGTGGAAGGCTAGTCTGGCATGAATGCATATCAGGCTGCATTCTAATCATACATGCTGACCAACAGCATCCTGAGCTTGGAATAAATGTGTCTAATGATGCGCTTGCTCCATGCTTTCTAAGGACTGTCCCGTAGCACTCACATGTCCACTTGTCTCCTTACCTTCTTACTAGCAGGCAGAAGCTCCTGGTATACAGTCTGAGACAGAGAAAAGGTAGATGTAGTGAGTGTAGAAGAAAGGGAATATACCACAGTGTTAAAGAGACCAAAGTCAGCATTACCTTAACTATTTTCATTTGAGCTAGTCCACACAAGGTTTGTTTCCATATATCTATCTTAAGTTTTTATACTTAAACAAGAGTATGTGAAGAATAGTTACGGTTGCCACCTTTCTTGGAAAAAATAGAGGCCTTACTAATTTTCATAACTAATTATGTAAGCGTGACATCACATGATGTAAATTACAAGGAGTAAGAGGAAATTCTGTGAAATCACCAAACAACTACCTACAGTTTAATTCTGCTGTATAGATGCATTGCTCCCAGTGTCTCTCTGTCATCCAGTGTCCCAAGGTTCACTAGTGTCTGTGTCCCCATGCCTCCCAGTGCCTCCATGTCACTAGGGGACACTGTGAGACATGGGGACACTGAGACGCTTAAGGACACTGAGACTATGTATCACAGTGTCTCAGTGCCCCATGTCTCCCAGTGTCCCCATGTTGCCCAGTGTCCCCTAGTGTCTGTGTCCCCATGTCTCCCAGTGTCCCCATGTCACTAGGGGACACAGAGACATGGGGACACTGAGATACATGAGGACACAGACACTGGGACACAGACACTGGGAGACATGGGGACACTGAGACACTAGGGACACTGGGAGACATGGGGACACTGGGAGACATTGACGCATAGATCCTAGGGACACTGGGAGACATGGGAATACTGAGACACTAGGGACACTGAGACACTGGGAGACATGTGGACACAGGGCTCCCAATTCCCAATAAATTACACTGCCGCTGGGGAATGGAGACTGGGCTCCCAATTCCCTGCAATTCACTCTGCTGCTGGGGGACAGGAGCAACTATCTCTGCCCCCTGTAACTCAGCCTGCTGCTGGGGAATGGAGACTAGACTACCAATTCCCAATAAATTACACTGCCGCTGGGGAATGGAGACTGGGCTCCCAATTCCCAATAAATCATACTGCCGCTGGGGAATGGAGACTGTTCTCCCAATTCCCTGCAATTCACTCTGCTGCTGGGGGACAGGAGCAACTATCTCTGCCCCCTGTAACTCAGCCTGCCGCTGGGGAATGGAGACTAGACTCCCAATTCCCAATAAATTACACTGCCGCTGGTGAATGGAGACTGGGCTCCCAATTCCCAATAAATCATACTGCCGCTGGGGGACAGGAACAACTATCTCTGCCCCCTGTAACTCAGCCTGCCGCTGGGGAATGGAGACTGGGCTCCCAATTCCCAATAAATTACACTGCCGCTGGGGAATGGAGACTGGGCTCCCAATTCCCTGCAGTACCTGCCGCTGGAGTTCCTCCCAACGTGCCAGCTGACCTTCTCTTTCTGCCCGGTATTGCAGATTCTTGAACACTCGGTTCCTCATGGACTGCACATATTTCTCAGCTGGATTGGGTCCGAAGAACTTCAGCCGCAATCCCATCATATTGTCAAACTCTCTCATAGAGTAGCTGTACGCCACTGCTGGTTCCATCCTGGTGCTGTCAGAGTCGCTGTACTGGGACATGCGTTGCCCTCAAATTGTAAAAGCCAAAGAAATAGTGTCTCCTGTAGCTGTCCTTCTGTAGGAATGATCCCGCTGCTTGCCACCAATTGTAACGGCACCCCCAGGCATAAAAGGGTTAAACCGCTGTTTAATAGATCTTCCCTTCCAGAGACACAGGCACAGCTACCGAACCGGGCAAGCATATGAATGCCGTACCGAACCGGAACCATACGAATGCTGTAAACAGCGAAATAGGAAAAAACATATGAAAGGTCTCGAAGTGGAGGAGACAGTAAGGGTCCGCGATGTTCGTGTATTTGCGTAGCCGATTTTAGTTCCATGGATTTCTTAGCATACACCACTGACCGCGTTCGACTAAATTAAAATGCCCGCCGCCACGTGTTCCTTTGTCGAATGGCAGCCACTTCGATGACTTCGGCACTTCGGCTGCATACGAAGTGCCATATAAAAAGTACCAATCCTTCCCCACAGTATTTAAAGGGCCAGAAGTAGTGACATACACTCTGGTATAGCTGAATACTGTTTTTAAAGGGCCCAATCTCCATAGTCCAGAGGCAACAGGCAGGCAACCAGGCTCCTCCAATGCAATGTGGCGAGATTGGTCTCGTCACAGTGATGCTTTACTGGAAAAAAATTCTATAGAAGTTTGCGAAGCCAATGAATCGTTGTACTTCTTTTTTGTTTGTAGGAAATGGATAAGAAGTATCTGTCAATCTGTATGGATAGTTGTGTGAGATCATCCAAAGTATCTGTTACCCCAACACGGGCAAGTTCATCCTTTAATGTTTCAGATAGACCAAGACGAAATTGATCTGTTAGGGCTTCTTCATTCCAGGCAGTATCAGCAGTCACATAGCAAAAATCTGTAATGTACTTCTCTATGGGTCTCTTTCCTTGTTTTAAGGCCCAGATGGTAGACCTAGCAGTTTTGTTTGAATTCTCATAAGAGGAATTCATTCCAATTGTTAAGGAGAAGGCTTTGATAACACAGGAGATTATGGGCCTAAGTTCTGGGTTCTCCTGTCATGATGGAGATAACAGTTCTTATTTTTATAAAGTCATTGTGATAAGTACATGGCTTTAAAACAAATAGTAATTTGCAAGACATAATAAAGGCATCAGACTTATTTCGTTCTGCAAATCGTTCAGGCAGGGAAACCTGAGGCTCAGGAGCATGGGGTTCATCATCCAGTAGGAGTCGGATGAGCTGGATAAGTAGGTGATGCCATTAGCTGTGACTCTAGTTGCATTTGTCCGGTTTGCATATCTTGAACCGTCTGACCCAGAGAATTCACTTGACGGGTCAGGATATTTAAGACTTCTGCAATGTCTGCAAGCTCAATGTCGGGCTTAGTTGTTATATAACAGGTTTGGGGTGAATGGGCTCAGTATGCAGAGATGTATATGGGCACAGTCACTGAATAAAAAAGTTTTTATTTTATAAAGGCAAATAAATATGATGCAAGTCCCAATGCAAATATAAACGATAAGCAAAGCAATTTGTTCAGTAATAAATAAAAGTATTTAAGGAAAATAAAGTCCTTTTATCAGAATTCTATAAGCAAAGCTATTCCTTCAATAATACATATAAGTCTTTAAGGAAAATAAAGTCCTTTTACCTTTCCTTTAACGTTCCAGCACTTGGTAAATGAAGAGAAACTTGACTGAAGCTGTATGATATGTAACTAAAGAACTTAATCAATAGTCGAATCAGGACTGCAGTGGAAACAGAATCGAATGGGTATAATAGAAAACTTACAAAAAATGCTTATAGTAGTAGGAATTTGATACAAATGTGATAATTGTACCCAATTTTAAGAGATTGTATCAGCTGATACAATTATCATATTTGTATCATTTCCTACTGCTATAAGCATTTTTTGTACCTATTCAATTCTGTTTCCACTGCAGTCCTGATTCTACTATTGATTAAGTTCTTTAGTTACATATCATATATTTTTCCTTAAAAGCCTATGGTGGTGGCTATTTTTTCAGTGAGACTGTGGTTATGGTTGTCTAAATTGGATCTCTTTATTTAAAGGGACACTCTAGGCACCCAGACCACTTCTGCTCATTGGAGTGGTCTGGGTGCCAACTCCCACTACTCTTAACCCTGCAAGTGTAATTATTGCAGTTTTTTATAAACTGCAATAATTACATTGCAGGGTTACCTCCACCTCTAGTGGCTGTCTATTAGACAGCCACTAGAGGTCACTTCCTGGGTTCTAGCACAGGAAACCTGTGCTAGAGCGTTGTTGGACGTCCTCACGCTGTGTGATGACCTCCAGCGTCGCTCAAAACCCCATAGGAAAGCATTGAAATGATTTTTTAATGCTTTCCTATGGGGAGACGTAATGCGCATGTGCGGCATTGCCGCGCATGCGCATTAGGTCCCCTCGGCCGGTGGGCGAGAGCAGTCTCGCCCACCGGCCGACGCAATGAAGAGGAGGAGCGTCGCGGAGGCGGAGACAGCGACGAGGGACATCGCCGCTGCCTCAGGTAAGTCACTGAAGGGGTTTTCACCCCTTCAGTAACCGGAGATTTAGGGGTGGGAGGGAGAGGGACCCTCCAGTGCCAGGAAAACTGATCGTTTTCCTGGCACTGGAGTTTCCCTTTAACTTTAGCAGGATATTTCATAACCCATTTAGATGTGCTATCCTGCCTATAAGTTGTTTTCACTTATTGACTGAAGCTGTGTTTGAATTGCAGGAAATAAATCAAAGTTGGGAAAGTGTTGCAGGGGTTAACCAAAATGGAATTAGCATTGCCGGGGTTAATCAAAGTAGAATCAGCATTGCAGGGGTTAATCCAAGTAGAATCAGTGTTGCAGGCAGACAGGAGTTAATGCAAGGGAATTCCACAGGTAAAGGTAATTAACACACTTCAGGAACTGACTCTGTACTCCAAGGGGACAGCCAAACAACTGAGCACAGAATCAAGGGTGATCTAGAGAGAAGGGAATGAGAGCCCTCCCATGAGGAGGGGTCTAAGGGCCTAAATTAGTGGAAAGCTTCTCTGGGTGACTGGTTGTCCATACCCCCCTATGTGGGCGGGACGCTATGTCCATTTGTAGCTGAAAGCCATTGATCCGCCCACTGCTTCCAGGTAAACCAGCATGAACCCCCCAGGGTTTTGTCAGCATGAGGAAATCCTGGGGCAGTGTGGGGGTCATGATTCATATATTACTGGGTCCGTCCGCCGGAGAAGAGACACGCTGGCGGACAGGCAGAGTCTGTGCTCCTTCCCCTGTATGCCGCGACCCACTTTGTGTGGTTGCAGGGTTTAGGGAAACCTGAGCAGGGTGGCGAAGACAGCCAGCGGCAGCTGGCGACCAGGAAGTAAGTGGAGTGTGTCTCTCACTTTAGAAGCGCCGAGAGACACGTAGCGTCTGGGGAGTGAGTAGAACATGTCGAATCCTCCCTGCATGCAGTGACAATACAATACTAATCGCAGAATCATATTTAAAAGTTTGACATGTCTTTTATAGTGCCATTATTCAGAGCAATGTACAAAGATAAGTGATTTTGCATCAGCACTAAAAATAGTCATCTTCATTGGTAGCATTAGACTATATATTAGCAGATGAACCGCTAATATGCATAACAGCAAGTGAGTTTTGCAACTTGTTTTAGATACTGGTTAGTGATCTGCAACTGTGAAAACAGCTGGTGAATGATGTGGCCTCTTGCAGATGATGATGAGTGACCTACTACTGTGAATGCAGCGGTCTCTGTCACATGATAGTTAATAAACTTCAGCTTAATTTCCAGTAGTGAATGTTTCTGTTTGAAACACTGCCAGGGGTTTTACTGGGGAGGGGGAGGTAGGAAGGCTGGGTGGACATCACCTTCTGATAGCTTTCCTGGGCTAAGCCTTGCAGTGCATAGCTAGCTCATTGGCTGAGAGCATCTGCTGATGCTACGCTCAGCAGAACTAATGGAGCTTCTGCAGAGCTTCAGGCTCTCTAGGCTTAGAAATGGAGATGGGAAGTGCCGCCCATTGAACTCTAAGCAAGAAGTCAAACCGTTCAAAAAAGCTTTGACTACTAACAAGGGGATGCCAGGGCACTCCTGCCATCATAACCATTACAAAAACTCCAGTGGTTATGGTGCTTGTAGTGTTCATTCAATGATAAGTGAAATCAGAATGTTAAACTCTTTTCAGAACAACAATGCCACATCTCTCAAGTAGCACCATTCCATTTGTATATACTCAAAAACTACCACTTTTCTTCTTTGAATACAATTCACTCTCCACTTACATTATTCACTTTCAAGTCCCACTAACCATAGTTTTTTCTTTGTTGCCATATCTTTCTCAAATGTCATTTCGTAATGGAGAATAGAACATATTATCCAGAACGCCATCTCAGATAGTACACATTAACATTTAATGTGCATTTTAGCAGATGTTTTATTATGTAAATGAAAAAACTCTATAATTATGTGTTGAATCTTTTTCCCCCATGCAATAACCCAATATATTCATTTATACAATATTTTCACTGATCAGGATCTTAAATATGAATAGAGAAGCCATAAAATCTGTGGATCGTAGTCTCATTAGTAAAAATGACAATGTTAGTAAAGAGAACCCGAGGCAGCAGTGAAATTACTTGCGAGTACTGAAAGTACTGTAAAATCCCAGATGTAAACAGTGAAGATCTGTTTCATAATGCAACCACTATTTTCTGGCTGAGCTTCATAAAAGGATGGTTTTAGATGTTGCTTGTCATCCATTCAATCCATGGGCAGAAGGACAAAAGCCTTTAACTAAAAGAGAGACTAAGGAACCTGTTTTTTCTGGTAATACAATATATCTGATCACTCAGTGCCTCTGTTCCTACGCTGTCAAAATTCAGTAGTATTTAACGTGAATAGAAGTTTTACTGAATAAAGTATAACCTTGTACTTGCATGGCAATCAAATTCAAAACAGTAGCTGCATGCCATATTCAGTAGTGTTGAAATGTAATTACAATCTCAGCTTCTCTTTAAACAAAACCTTTATAGGTTCCTGCATTTGCAATGGTGTTATGTATTGGGAATGTATTCACAATAACAAGTCCCAAATGAAAGAAGATTGCTCCCACTCTGCAGCCCCAAATGACTCTGAACTTTATTGAATAACCTGGATTGCTTGGATATGTGTGACAAGAGTTAGAAATGTTTAGTAGCTATTTTTGGATCTTTGTGTCCTGAGTAAGCAGTGGCGTCTCTAGGATTCATTTTTAGAGGGGGCACATGGTGGGCCAGGGACAAAAGTAGGGGGGCACATTTAAATCTGCCCTTGCTGCAGTTTGACCCTGCCCTTGCCGCATGTTAAGCCCCACCCCTGACACAATGTGTGTGTTTTTTTTTTTTTGTTTTTTTTTTAATAATCCCTGGTGGAGGATTCATTATTTTTCACCAGGGATTATTAAAAAAAAAAAAAAAAACATTTCCCTTGATACAGTGCCATAGTTGGCACTGTATCCATATACACAGTCCATATACACACACACACACTGCTGAGTCCACACACACACACACACTGCTGAGTCCACACACACACACACACAGACTGCTGAGTCCATAAACACACACAGACTGCTGAGCCCATACAAAGACACAGACACACAGACTGCTAATTCCATACACACACACACACACACACACACAGACTGCTGAGTCCATACACAGACACACAGACTGCTGAGTCCATACATACACACACACAGACTGCTGAGTCCATACATACACACACACAGACTGCTGAGTCCATACACACAGACAAAGACTGCTGAGTCCATACACAGACACAGACACACAGACTGCTGAGTCCATACACACAGACACACACAGAGACTGCTGAGTCCATACACACAGACACACACAGAGACTGCTGAGTCCATACACACAGACACACACAGAGACTGCCGAGTCCATACACACAGACACACACAGACTGCTGAGTCCATACACACAGATACACACAGACTGCTGAGTCCATACACACAGACACACACAGACTGCCGAGTCCATACACACACACACACACAGACTGTTGAATCCATACACAGACACAGACACACAGACTGCTAATTCCATACACACACACACACACAGACTGCTGAGTCCATACACACACACACATAGACTGCTGAGTCCATACACACACACATAGACTGCTGAGTCCATACACACACAGACAGACTGCTGAGTTTATACACACACAGACTGCTGAGTCCATACACAGACACAGACACACGGACTGCTGAGTCCATACACACACACACACATACACGGACTGCTGAGTCCATACACACACACACATACACAGACTGCTGAGTCCATACACACACACACAGACTGCTGAGTCCATGCACACAGACACACACAGACTGCTGAGTCCATGCACACAGACACACACAGACTGCTGAGTCCATACACACACACACACACACACACACAGACTGCTGAGTCCATATACAGACACACGGACTGCTGAGTCCATACACACACACATACACAGACTGCTGGGTCCATACACACACACACACACACACACACAGACTGCTGAGTCCATACACACAGTCAGACACACACAGACTGCTGAGTCCATACACACACACACAGACTGCTGAGTCCATACACACACACACACACACAGACTGCTGAGTCCATATACAGACACACGGACTGCTTAGTCCATACACACACACATACACAGACTGCTGGGTCCAT